>NC_086236.1:25267500-25611250 GCF_036321145.2 Pelmatolapia mariae
AACATTGACGTACCTCTAGATGGTCTCCTCTGTTTGGTTTGCATGGTCAAAGTGCCCACCACTGCACCCATGTTGTCACCGTGGAAACCAGGCTGGCCAAAACAACCCAGAGAGTAATAGTCCCTCTATTTACTTCACGATTTTGTCAACCTGTCGTCCCGTCGCTGCCTCCCTCCACGGCTCTGTACCTTACAGGATTTATTTTTTTTTTGCCCCTGTCAAGTCCTTTCACTGGGTCCAGATCTGGCACCGGGGGGACGCTTCTCCTCTTTGAGCTGACTCTCTTGAATTTCTGATCCCTGTCTCCAAACACACACACTCACACGCACAAGCTGCTCCTGCCTCTTTGCGCCACTCCCTCTGTTCTGTGCCTCACTCTACTCATCTGTCAGCCTTTACCCCCCCACTCTTTCGAGCTCCCTGCCTCCTCATGCCCTTGTGGTATTGTAGAGTGGTGTAGTCACTAATAACGCTTACTGACATGTGAACGGGGGGCAGGTGAAGAACATTCATTTAAAGCAGACACGTGTATTTTCTCAACCCAGTGGTTACTACTCCAAATGAGCAATTTGCTCCCTGAAGTGTGTACCATAATGAGGATGTAGCTATATGTAAGACTGCACACTTGGGATGGCATTTGTGCATGCCTATGTTAACTCACCACAGGATAAAGGAGCACATCTTTTTCTCTATCTAGAAAGAATTAAAGTTAATTGTGAGATTTTGAAGAAATATTTTTAGAAAAAAAAAACAAATCAAATGTGCTACAAACAAGAACATTTGTATTAAATGGTGCCAACGAATTTTCGTAGAGTGGACTGTGTGTAACGTGGGATGGAAAGCTGTGGGGGTGAGTGATGCTTGTTTTCCTCCAAACTCAGAAAATAAGGCAGGGTTGCTGGATTGCAGCACAAACAACACAAGCAACAAAAAATAGCTAATGCCTAAAACATAAAATTTAGATTTCACTGTGGATTTCTGCAGGAGAATTCAAATGGTCTAAGTTTATGGAAGCTACTTGAAGGGCAGTTAGCTCCGTCTTTGTAAGCTGCTTGTAAAAACATTGAGAAGAACACAGAAAGAATGTGAATGGTATCCCATCCAATCAAATATTCTACTGGCGGCCGACCAAAAAATTTATTGCCTCTGTCTCGCTCCTTCTTTGTGTGTGTGTGTGTGTGTGTATGTGTGTGTGTGTGTGTGTGTGTGTGTGTGTGTGTGTGTGTTTGTGCATGCGAGGTTCAGAAAACCCTCTCACACTTTAAAAAATTCATGGAGAGCCATTTTTTTTAAGCGCTGTTTCGGCTTTCTTGTTTCTTGAAAGTTGACATCTATATGTTCTGTGCTGAGTAGTAAAAACAAGATCCATGAGCAAAAATGATAATAATAATGACGATGATGAACAAGTCCACACTGTATGAGAGTACAGATTATTATTTACAACCTAAACACCAAAACTCTGGAGCCTGACACTAGATCAGCTGTGCAGTTCACATTCTGTGTGTGTCAGAGCATGTATGGCCTATGCTGACCTGTGATTCCCTGGGTAGTGCTGAGAAAAAGAACTTAACATGGACTAAATAATTAAACATGAAGTCATGCATAATTCTAAAATAATTTAAACTTCTCTCAACTTAGATATTATCTGAAGTTTGATGGATGTAGCCTCTGGATCTGAAAAGTGAAGCAAATTTAAGGCACATTTTTCTTAAGGTTAGAAAGGGGCAGCTATTTTGGTCAAAGAGAAAATGACCCTACTGCTTACTTTACAACCCCAGTAACCAGATTAGTAACCCCAGCTTTTAGAGAATACACAGTGATGTGTGTTTTGTAAACTGTGATCTAATTTTGAGTAAAATAGATGATCATCACTATATAGTCAATAAGATAAGCAACTGTATAGTGAATGGGGCTGGGGGTTAACAAGATCTACTGCTTACTTGATGTCTGAAATCAAGAAAGCCAAGATGGTGAGAGCTGAACAAGAGGGATTCTGCAAAACATTAAGTACCATCATGGTGGATAATGCCATGTTTTATATGAGGTGTCTGTTCTACATTTTTCTTGCATTCCAGTTTCATCCATTCAAATATAGTCACTCTGTATAGTGACTTTCATGTAATGATTTCTCTGCCTTCTTCAATGCAGTAGTCGTTATTTTTTCTTCTTGGATAAATCAGGAAGCATAAAGAATTCGTAAACTGTGTCACAGATGTTTCTAACTCGTTTATAATCTTCACCAAAAATAACCTGCCTGACATACAGACAGTCACACTCACACACTTGCGATGGGAAATGAAGTATTCCGATTACTAAGTAACCCAGTGTAATCCCTGTGACAGATGTTTGCCATCTGGAACAGTCTTAGTGCACCATATCACCCTGCACTATGACAGACATTCAAGGACACTGCATTGCAGTCTGGCTTCATAATCTCTTCAGGATCTTTTCTCTAATTCACATACAACCCCTTCTACAAACAGTGGGAAGGACACACTTGGACCTTGTACACTAATCAGCCATTATTTATGATTTTATCAGTAATTTTGTTTTCCATTTCTACTTTGGTTAGTGTTTTTTTAATAAAAATGTGAGATGAGAAAGGTGTTATCTTTGGTTCTGAAACACAGCTGACACAACAGTTTGCTCTTTCTTTCATATGCCAGTATGCCCTGAGCAAAGCACGAGGCACATTTGTGCACTGCCTATACTGTGTGTTTAGATTTAGTTGCTCCTGGTCCCCTTTATGCTTTTGGAAAATTACACGGTTCCCTTATGAAAAACCCAACATACAGGCAGCAAAACCAAGAGATAAGTATACACACCCCTGCATCTGGTCTCTAAGATGGGAATAGAGTCCAGCCTGACATCCAGAACTAACCTGGGCATTGAGTTGCATCCCACTATATCTAGCCAGTACCTTTCAACTGCAAGAGTTCAAGCTCCTTACCCTACAGTGAGGTGATGTTCCATGCCCCAACAACCACTTTCAACAGCTGGGGTTTGACCTGCCAGGGGCTCTGCCCTTGACTGCCACACAGCATACACACATTGCAGCCCAACATGGGCCAGACCTCTTGAGGATTCATCAACTATCAGACATGCTGTAGGGATTTGGTGCATTGTGTGCTGGGTGGCTAGTTAAAATAACACATTCACAAAAAATCCTGTAATTTGAATGCAAATAATGATAGTGCACATGAAAGACTGGTCTTTTCACTGCCATGTGTCCTTTTATTTCCCAAAGTGTTTCATTGCTCCCTCTGCTTTTGGTATTCTGTATGAATGCATGCTCATGCACGCATTAAAGGCAGCTCATCATTATCATTAAACTCCTCTTACTACATCCTCTAACAGTTATTTCAACCTTAAAAAGTCCTGCAATTGCCATGTAAATCAAGTGAACCAAATGATGATTGGATGGGAATCACTTTCCCTCCAGTGGGCTGAGACAGCAGTTTCAGACCTCATATGGCTTTCTAGTCTGACTATGCAAGAACTTGCATCTTTAAATTATTTTGTCTCAGCTTCTTTCTTTAACCTGACATTCAGTTGTGTCCTTTTTAGAGCTACTACTGAGATGGGAATTATTACACAACAGCTTTTGAAACTAGTAGCAGCTTTCCGGAAAAAAGGGGGACATTCCTGGAGTTTGTGGTGCTTTTCACTGTCCCTAAATGTCCAAGTAAATTTGTGTATATTAATTACTTTTGTTTCTTATGAAATACAAAACCAAATAAACTAAACATAAATGGGTAATATATATTTTACTGTTAATACAACTACATACTACTTATTATTAATGCCATTATTAATATAATAAGCTGAATTACAATGATTCTTTAGGATTCCATAAGGAACGTTTTAATAGAATAATCTCAGGAAGCCATCTCATACGATGTCAAAGTAAGTATGTTTATTTATTTATTTTTTTATAGAATAATACAAATGTTTAAAAGGAGATACTTTTAAAATTAAATCCTATCTTCAAAATATAAGTCTCTTATAAAAATTAAGATTTAGAAATGCATTTGTTGTAAAGTAAAATTAAATGGATGGATGGACCTGTACACCTGCAGTACCTTCATGGCCCACCAGATGCCATCAGCTTACACCTTGGGAATCACTGGTTTAATGCATCATATAAAGATTAATTGGATGGTATCATTTTCAAGGTTTGACTGATGATTAAAGCTTGTTTTTATTGTAATAACTATTTAGTAATATAAGAATACAAATTTAAGCTTTAACTTTTAAAGTTTTAAGAAAAACCAAGCCTGAAGACCATGTCTTATTAGAAAGCTGTGGCTCAACCTCACTGCTAAAGGACACTTTGTGTGTATCTCTGACAAAATGATGCTAATTGTAATCCAAACACTGAGACTGGAGTCACTTATCTGTAATGAATGCTATATAACAAATCTCAGTAACATTTGAAAATTGTTAACAAATTCACAGTATAGTGAATAAAATGTTAAGCATGCCAGTGTCATCTAGATGTAATTGTTATTGTTTGTTTTCAGATGTGATAACAAAGATCAGATTGTAACTAAAAAAAACTAAAATACATGATACAATTATTATTGATGAAGACTATTTATCATATGTACTAAATTTGAATGCATTTTTATTAATTGTGGTTATTATTATGCATTCACCATTAATGAAGCTGCTTTGGCTTCCATCACATCTTTTTGATTTACCTGTATTTGTTGGCTTTTGAATCTTTAGGCAAGCAATTGAGAATGATGAAACAAAGTACCCACAGCTCCCCTTTTTGCCACTTTGAAATGTGTATTAAGTTATCTGTGAGTGCAAAATGATGCTTTATTTCAAGAGACTAGATAATAATAATAAAAAAAACCGAAAATTCATCAAGCATCTTAAAAACAGACAGTCACAAATTTAGTGTGAATGTTCTTACAAAGTCTTTTTAACCCTGCAAGACAAAACCCCCCAAAAATAGCTAGAAAATTCTGATTTTTGGGAACTAACATGTTTAATAACCCCATAACAAAATCCACAAAAATCATATTGCTATATCATGTTGTGTGAAATTATTATATATTTATTATAAATTATAGCACATTTGATACATTGGAGATTTTTGGCAACTTTTTGTTAACAACAATGTTAATTTTAGACAAAAAAAGAATTTTTGTCCATAACGTTTTGAATTTATGGCAAGTATTGATCATGTTGATGAGATAGAGGTCTCAGAAACTCATGTATGAGATATGATACAAAGTGCATTAGAGGGTTAAGTTTTCTCAGCAGAGAACTCTAACACGTGAGCTCAAGTTTCTAATGCTGTGGTGTTACTTGTTAAACGACAGATGGCAGCAGAGCGTAACAGTTCCTGATGCAAGCAGCAGCTCATGTCGCCATTCAAAACAAGTTTTGCTCCTGATTTAATGCACCATATGCAAAAATCCTCAGGGAACTACTAAATATGAACATGAAACATGAATTCCACAGAAGTGTGACTGAGCAAACATAACCTACTGTTCGCTGGATCGAATAGCCATCTAACCATAGGAGATTCTGTATATAAATACCAAGTAGTAAAACAATGTGGCTGGACAGGAGTAATGGTGGGGCGAAACACGTACAAACCCACAGAGGAGGAAAGAGCAAGAGATAAAAATAAATCTAGAAGAAGACGGTTACATAAAAGTATGTAGTGAGGTGATGTAAAAAATTAAAAGCAGAGACACACACTGTCAGCTCCAATCCACTGATTCTACAGCCACAAAAAAGGGAAAGAATCAGAGGAGAAAGATTTTTTTTTAAGGAAAACGGTTATAAAACTGGAGCTTAATGCCAGATAACTCTTATGCGGGTTTTGAACAAAATAGATGCTACGTTAGAAGAGCTTGAGCTATAGATTTGAATGCAGTGTGTGGTGACAGAAACACTGCTGCAAGGTTATGCTCTTAGAGGACATATGTGACTTGTAATAGTGAGAGACAGGTGCAGCATGAGGTCGGGTAGGAAAGGTTTCTGTCTTTACCTGCACTCTTCCTGTTTTCAGGACCTGGGTCTACACAAAAGACAGTATAAATCTATTGTGTTTGTTGAACCATGCATTTTTTATGTGCTTCCCCAGTTGTGTCTCGTTTCCCATATCTAAACAAAGATGATTGTCAATTTGCATGATTGCATGATGTGAACTAAATTTTAAAAGTAGATGCTGAAGTTGTGATAAAGATAATCTTTACTGCATGAGTTTGAATACAATGGCAAATTTAATTTTATGGGTATAGTTTGCTAGGTCCATAGTAAGCTGTGGCTATAGTAAACTATAAACTCTGTAGTTTATTGTGTGAGTGTTGGCAAACAATTACAACAACAGACCTCATTGAAAACATGCTTACAGGGAAGAAGCTGGTTGCAAATGATCCATCCATCCTTCCATCTATCCATCCATGTCAGCTCCTACCTAGGGCTGTGGAATGGGTGGAGTCTATTCCATCTTAAAAAAAAGACAAGCAACCACAAACCCACCTACAGCCTATATCTACACACTAACTGAATTTCAGGAAACGTGATAGAGAAGGATCATGAGCAAAGGATGGAAGTTTTAATTCTTCCAAGCAATCTAAAGGAGATTGTTTCGTAGGTACAAAACTTTGCTTGTTTCCAAAAACAGCAGGGACATTTCAGACACCTGCTTTAAGCAACTTTGCCACAATTTTGTATCTTGAAATAGAGGATATATATTTTCATGCAGATTGATAGGGTAGTGTTGAATCTATTTTTTTTACCATTCAGATTTGGGAGTGGTCTTGTGGTATTTTAGAAATGATATTGTTTTAATTCTGAAATTCTTTTAAATACATTCAACGTTAAAAACACAGACATTTTTTCCTAAAGTCTGTTGTGGTTAAACAACACATCACAAAAAGTTTGAAATAGTATTTGTTAAAAGTTGTCCTTAATAAAATTAAATCTGTGTGCTGTTCCAGTTTCCTTGTCAGTCATTCTGTCAAAGTCACGTCAGTTTAAAAAGAGGTTTTACTTTACTTTGTCAGGTAATGCACAGCATCAGATTTCTCATTAGGTTTGACATTCAGATTCCCTGGATGTTGCACTACAACATCAGTACGTCGTAGCAAAATATATATAACTCACTCAAAATATACCTCACAAGTCCCTGCCTTTGTCTGAGGCTTTTTAGCTGGTTTCGCACATGCTGTAAAATTCAAAAAAGTTGCCTCTAGCTGAATGTTTGAGGCTGCACTCTGCCATCTTGCTTTTAAAATGTGCTGTGAGAGGTCACTGTCTCTTTTTATAACAACAGGGAGGACAGCCATTTCTAAATGTGCACTAACGTGAATGCAAGGTCAGAGCAACTGTCAAAACACTGAAGCTTGCTGTAATAAGGTATAGCGCTACTCCTTTGTATCTTTACATGGAAACTATATATTTTTTTTTACAAGGAAAGTACTATGTAAAGAGCATAAAGTACAATGTAATGTTAGAAACGGGAATAACAGCAAGTCAGCTACAGCCCCGAGGCATATCATAACTACTGTATCCTCACTCGGTTTGCAATGTTTAAAGGTCTGAGGATGAATATGCATGCTGCTGAACTCAATAAGACTTAAGGCATAAGACTAAAGATAAGACAGTTCATTTCTGTCTATAGTGTATGCAAGGAAAAATGCAAAAAACAACATAGCATATAGCTGTTAAGAAAAGTCTAAATAGCTTGCTTGTGTGTGAATGTTTATGAGAACATATGTGCATGTTTTCATGTCTTCATCCATGCATACTTTAGCATGCGGTCTTCCTCTGCCGCAATCTGGAAGCAAGTGCTGTTGTGAAATCTGATTATAATTAAACTGTGCAGAGGAAGGGCTCAAAGCTAAACAAGACATTGTCACTTCATGCTGTAACCGCACATTGCAAGATCAACCCTCTCCATGTAAGCACCAAAATCAAATTAATATAAATGATGTTTAAAACTTTGAATAACATTTTGTTATCATTCCTCCTGTGACCCTGAATTGGATAAGTGGAAGAAAAATTATGTTTGCCTGTGTTTTTGCATGGATGGATAGTTGTGCCTGTTCATTTTGAGCTATGGCAATGAGAAACTAACATTGTATAAATGTAAAAATTCCAAAGGTTTAAAAACCCCACTGTGGCATAAAAATCATAGATTTATTAAATCCCAGTTTAGACCACTTGAATGTCTTTTGACCAGTGGCTCTTAATTAACTCTGTGACATTTAATTATGAAGTCAGATGAAGACTCGGCCCTTATGCTGCCCAATGCACACGCATCTTAACTTTAAGTCAGTAAAGGTCAGCGAAGCACAATAGAACATTTTGGACAGAAGCAACAAATGTCCAGATGCACAGTATCAAGCAAGTGGATGCTCAACATAATTTACATTACATTTGATCAATTATGCATCCTTTAAGAATGCAAAGAAAAGTATAACTAACGTCTACAAATAATGAGAGAACCAGATATCATCTTGATAACCATTTCCCCATTTAGTCTGCTATAAACTGTAATCCTTCATTCCTTTGGTAAAGGATTAGCTCCTAACCATAAAAAAGTAGGTTTGGGATTGTTTCAGTCAAATAGCTACCGTATGCGATTGTGTTGCATGACCTAGATAGTCAGCCTACTCACTGCCATGACTAGGTTGGATTATTTCTAGAATAGCTCAGCGGCTGACTAAAACACCATTTTATATCACATAGGTTCATGCTACAAAGGATTCACATACTATTTTTTCTTCTTTTTTTTTAACATTACAGATGAAAAAACACTGGACAAACACTGCACATGTAACAGAGTAAGTACTTTGTAAGATTTTGGTTAGTTCATTATTATAAACCTAAGCCTGGCTGGATTCCTGCTTAATTCAATGCAAAACATTGAGCTTGTTGCTCCTGTAAATGCATATTTACATTTGTAACACAAGCTGTGGGAAATGTGTCAACAGATTCATCCTTCATTATGCATGATAGTAGCTGTTTATGTGTAAAAACGTACAGTTCAGGCATCATGCTGTCATTGTCAGTTTGTTGACAGTATCTGATGTGTTTCTCAGTTTGCAAGTTTCTTTCTTTGCCCTGTGAAAAATCAATTTCTCAGAGTGCTTATGGCTGCAAATAATTTAGAGGTACATAGTAAGAGTATCCAAATGCTTGTAGATGGAAAAGTCAAGAAGGGGTTTTGGAATTTGTGGCCCACAGCGAGTGTTAAAATGAAGCGCTGCCTGCACCTGCACAAATATTTTATGCTCCATACATGTGCGTAGGTTGAATTTTAAATTTATATCAGACCACAGGTTCTTCTGAAAGTGAGAGCAGTACTGTGTGTGTGTGTTTTTTTTAGTCGTGACAGACTCGCAGCTGCACTCTGACTTCGTGACTCAGCGTTTGATTTTTGCAGCTTAGGTGAAAAGTAACTTTTTAACTATGCGATGAGAGAGGGGCAGAAAAAGCAAACAAGCACTAAAGCATGATGAATAGAAGAAGTTTAGAGTACACCACAGCCTCTGCCTGTGAGCTATGTGCAGATGAGAGTTAAATGACCACATCATTGAACTCAAAGCCACTCAAAGCATGCATGTCATACAAGAAGGAGATTTTCCTGGCGTTTTTTTTACTTGTGTTTTTCTGTGAGTCTCTATAGCGAAGCTTACTAGATGTAGATGAAAATTAAAAGTATACAGATATGTCCAAATGAAATATTTACAGTTTTCCACAGTTGAAAGTGTGAAATTGTACAATTCGTATTAACACGATTCCATCAATGGTGAAATTGAATCATTATCTTGGATTGGTATATGTTAATTAACCTCTCCTGTGGTGGTTTATAATGGTCTTAATTTTCCTCCACTTGTACACAGTCGGCTTTTACAGCTTTTATGCTTAGGTCATATTAACACAGAAATTTAAACAAAAAAAAGTACAAGGGATTCGTAAACTGTTTCCTGCAACTGTAGCAAAGCAAAAGCTCTGTAATTTTTAAAGACACAGTGACAGAACATGTGCCTCTTGCTAAATAGACCACACAATGGCTCAATGGTGGAATTCAAATTAAATCTATGTCACAAAAACAATCCTATTACAGTCTTAATATGAACTTTCAGTGGAATGAATGATGGGATCATAATTTGACAGATTTCTGCTGCTAGGCGTGGACTAACAAGCACCCCTTTCTTTTCCTGTTTTTCACTCGGTGTGCATTTATGCCATCATTGCATTTCAATTCTGTGTTTTCTCTCTACCACATTTTCTCTTAGTACCTTTCTGCAAGTATCTCTGGCATCTTGGCTGTAAGTTTTGGATCTGCAGCTACTGGCCTCACCAACCTGCCCAGTATTGATTGCTTGTTGTTTCTCACTGCTCTTCTTTTCTCCTATAGGCCTTCTTATTCCAACACTTGAGCCTACAACCACTTTCACATACGCACTGCAGGCCTGAACCTCGTTAGGACTATGGCAGCACATTTGGGTAGGTATTTAGCTATGCAGTGTGAAAGATTTGGGAAACCTGTGGTTGTATGCAACAAAACAAACAAAAAAAAAACCCCACCAGGCTTAGCCAAATGGCTCAAACATGGCTTTGTGTTGGTCTTAGGGTTTTGCAGATTCTACGGGAAAGAATTGCAGACTGTCAGCTACATGCTGTAGCTGTTTTCTGTCACCAGGGGACAGTGTCACAAACAACTGATCTGTGGGCTACACACAGCGTCGTCCGAGTTGTGCTGTCTCCTGAGCAGTCTATTTGGGCGGCTTCTTCACAACCCACATGAAGTATTTCCAGTAGTACGAATGAGTCTGAAGCAAGCTATTTCCTGGGTTCTGTTTCGTAGGTATGCTATAACCATAATCCTTTCTGAAACCCTGCACCATAACCTACAGCGTAACCTACTCTGTAAGCTGATGTGCCCCTCCTCAGGAATGTCGCTACATATTGCATCGACTATACCTGCAATGTGATCTGTACTGTCACTTTGTCCCGCTCATTTCTGGATAATTCTTCTTCTGCCACCATTTCTGAAATTGACTGGAGAGAATGGATCAACACCATCGCCAGCTGATGTTTTGGTGGTGAAATTGCAGTGCAAATGGGGCCCACCGCGGCAACAGTATCTGTCGCCTTTATAAGCTATGTTAAAGGCTCTACGTTAAGTTTAACACAGAAGTATAAATTATGCTTGAGAAAGGTAGAGGCAGCGGCAGATGGGTAGGCTTTCTTCAATATATCTCAAGGAATCTTTGAGCTTCTTTAATTAAAGTAAAACTGAGTGCTATTAGAACGCAGCTGAAATCTGTCACTGATATAAAGTACAACAAACAGGATATCAGAAAATAGGGACACTTACTAGCAAATTATTTTAGATCAACTGCAGGAAGACAACATTAAGCTGATCAAAGCATTGCTTTGTAGGGGGCGAGAGAGAGTGGCGGTGGAAAATGTCCAACATCCATCCACTTTTTGCCAAGTGCTTGGTGACAGGGAATAATTATTTTTCTATATCAAGTAAAGTTTGGCCTAACTGTTCAAAGACAATAGTAAATCTTGTGATGTGCTGCCACATAAAGAAAAAGGAACTGAACTGAATTCACATGCATACACAGGAGTACCCATAAGACCTCACTGTATCTAAGTTAGCTAACACTCAAGAGGCTCAGAATATGTGAGTGCATCAGTACAAAGTACCTTTTGTGAGGGTTCCTGAGACCAATCTCTGCAGGGACTGGATTAATTTGAGCACCCCCTGTCTGCAGCGGCTGGTACAGCCAGCCATCCCGAGGTAGATGCAGTGGCAGATGGGTAGACTTTCTTCAATATATCTCAAGGAATGTTTGAACTTCTTTAATGTTGCCCGTGATTCTTATCACAAAAACGAATCTGCTTCATGTGACATCATGAGGTCCTTCAAGCGGCTCCTTGTGAAGAAAAGGGATACGATTAAGCCTTTGCCCCACAGCTTATGTGCAAGACATTGAATTTTACTTACAATATGCTTCCAAGCTGTCACACATTAGTACCTAAAGCACTCAGGCGTGTTCCACTCTCTCATTCAGAAAGGCATGCAGAAACACTCAAAAGAAAAACACACAAATATACACAAGCAGTAGCCAAACAACTAGAAAATGTTCAACATTTCCTGTTCTCTGGCTTCAGACCTTTACGTTAAACTTTTTAAAAAGCAAAGTTGCTTTTCACAGACCAAAATAAGTGAGAAGATAAATAATTAAAAGGACTCTAAAAGTAGAACACGAAGTGCTTCGCTCCCCTGGAAGTTCTGTCGGTCCAAGAAAGAGCAGAAAACCTCGTGCAGTGCTTCTTACCTCCTCTGTCAGTTTGTCTCATCACTTCTTTTCTTGTCCTCCACTTTCCTTTACCTTCTGTCCTGTTAGTTGTTCTGACTGTTGTCCTGTTGTATAATATTTCGGAGTAAGGTTTCCCTCTAAACTGCAGTGGGAACCCTGCGGCTGTGATCTGTGGAGGAGCTCTGCTCTGGTACTCTCAGCAGATCTGTACTGCAGAGAGCGCCAGCAGCCACCACTATACCCACCCTGCCTCCTCGATGCTCCCTCCTCCCGTCTCACATTCTCCTCTTAGTCTGGTTGATGTGCTTTATCTTACCTTTTTCTTGATCCTATATATTTGCACGATACAAAAAATGGGCTGAATCAATCAAAAGAAACAAATGAAGGTTAAGCACGGTGGATTATAACTGGAGCACTAATTCAATGTATAAAAGGTTCCATAAGGATTTTCCAGATCCTCTCCATGTTGCAATAACAGAGTGCTTTATATTAAAGTTGTCTCTCTTGGTCCTCTGCAGTTACACTCAGTGTATTAAAATGTAACCTTTTCCTAATAAAACATCAGGAATGTGTTTTAAAGCACATGTGTGCTTCATGAAGCCAAGACTTAAGCCTGAAATTTTGATTGTATGTGAAGTACTATTATTTTGACCTTGCAAACAACTGATTTATTTAATTCAGTTATCTGCATTGAGCTTTTTGAATTATTAAAAAAGTGATGTTTTTTATTTAGCATAATAAAGTGTTTAAATATTATAATCATAAACCTTGTCATACCCATTAAACATTGTTTTTTGGTGTAAACAGGTAGGAAGATGAGAAGATGATATTGTGCATTCATGTATTATAAGGTTTCCCAGAATGTATTAAATCAAATACCATACAACCACATGAAACAAATGACTCAAGAAGTGACATTCAAAGTAAAAAAGATGGATGGAATAAAACTAAATTAGGAAATGACATTAAAATGTATAATGAAACAGCAGCTATACCAGAACACTATTACTTGATCACCTTCATCATGTTTATCATTAACCAATATGAAGAGTAACATGCACAGACTACATGCACGTTTTTGTCACTTTCTTAATCAAACTTCTATCAGAACTGAGAATAAATCATTGCTGAGACAGAACCACGCTCTGTGCCAAATTCACTTTCAAGCAAGCAACACACAGTAGTCTACCCTATCTCCAAATGACTCCAAAACAGGTTATGTAAGCCTGGGAGTTTGCTTTTGGAGACAGAGCTTTATGTTTCTCACTCCAGTGACCTGGGGAAATGCTCAGGGAGAGGATGACGCAGTACTTCCTCTGTCTATGTTTCTCCCCCCCATCCTGTCTCGTCTTTATTTAATGTTTATAGATTCTATTTATCTTCCAAGGTCAGTGGAATATTGTTGTGAGTCTCTGTCTGATACTATCTTCATCCTAAATGTCATCATCAATAGATTACAATAAAGAAAATAAATAAATAAATAAAATAAAGGAAGCTTAAGTAGGAAGACCATAGCTTTCGTGACTTGAGGTGGTTGTTCGCACAATTCTGTTTTGGTCCCATGGGCGGTGCACTTTACTCAAAGAGTGGCATGGTAAAAATAGAAGCACAGAGCTGGCCACATTGCCAAAAAGAATATGTGGCGGATATCGGCAATCAAAATTCAATTAGAAAATATGAAAAGGCACTTTTTGCAGTATCATAATGTGTTATTATAACAAGAACACACATAACAGGACAGGGTTGTTTACATTTCTGCCAATAGAATAATTTAATTTTAATAAAGGGCTAACAAGGGTAAAAAAAAAGAGTTGTGTGTTGTGACTGGCCAAACAACACTCGAGGGGCTGACAACACTCAATACAGAAATTGACTACACAGCAAAATCTCCAGTGTTAAATTAACACTAGAGAGTGTCTATATGTGTCCACTCCTCTGAGTGTTAAATATAACACTGTTGAGTGTTAAATGAACACTTTTGACAGTGTTGTATTTTTAAAAGTAACCTAGTCAGTTTTCAAGATTTACAATGACTAACACAGAGCAGTGCTGATTTTCTAACACTGGAATATTTCTAACATTTTGAGTTATTTTCCAGTGTTCAGAAAATCAGCACTGCTCTGTGTTAGTCATTGTAAATCTTGAAAACTGACTAGGTTACTTTTAAAAATACAACACTGTCAAAAGTGTTCATTTAACACTCAACAGTGTTATATTTAACACTCAGAGGAGTGGACACATATAGACACTCTGTAGTGTTAATTTAACACTGGAGATTTTGCTGTGTACAGACCACTACAAGACAGGCAGTATAATATTGCAACAAATTAGAACAGAACAGAAACTTTAAACCTGTGTTTACCTACTATTTTCATGTCAAAATGGCTGCAAATGAAAAAGGCTCTTAATATTTGTCAGCTGAAAGGGCACTTTCTCTCATCTGAGTGGCATATGATCCATTAAATTCTGTAAAATGCAAAAAGCATAAAAAATTATTTTGCTTTAAATGCTTTATATTCTTCAATTAACAGTTATTCATCCTATTCTATAAATTCATACATTCATGGTTTAGCAATGAATAGCAATAAAATTGTATAAATAATTTAATATAGACATAATATAAATGTAAATTAAAAAATCACAACAAAAATAAATGACTTGAGAACTGTATGACAGGGATTACTGTCATATAATAGAAATCAATGTGGTTAAAGTCATTTTAACTGGGTAAACGTATCAGAACCATGCAATTAAGTGAAAAACAGCATTGTATTTGATGGCCACCAGATGACACTAGCTGTGGTTGCAAAAAGACTCAGTCCTATAGAAGTCTGTGGGATAAGAAATTCATTCATTTTGCGTAACATTGATTAAGGTGACCCAAAATGTCACATTTATTAAAAAATGTCAGATTTATTAATTCTTGGTTATACTATCTTTCACAATGGAGGATTATCCATGGCCATTGGCTAGCAACTTGAAGTTGACATGTCTTCAGGAATGAGAAAAAGTTTCACAGTTCCATACACACTGCTGGTCCAAGATGGCAGTGGTGAAAATGCTAATCCAGCATCTAAGATTTGATGTGTCCTCCCCATTATTTCTGTGTAGGCTTTTCTTGCTTTAGTGCTAAAGGAGTTATTAAAAGCTGCTTCATGGTACACTTCAGCTCTTCTTCAGTGTCTTCAGATTTATGATTAGCAAGAGACAACTCATCAGTTAAATCACAGGGTGACTTGCAACTTTCCTTTCTATCATGTTTTGTGCAGTCTGGAGATTGTAACTGTTTCAGAAACCTGCTTCTTTCCCTTCAGTCATTCAGACTGCAGCCTTATCTGTCTGTGCAAACAACAACTGCTCCTCCACAAGTTCTAGCCTTTGTTGCATGGACACTTCTGTGAAAATTACAGAAAGGATATGGAGTATTTAATGGATGGCACTCAAGCTAGCTGTCAGACACAGTAGCCACAAAATTGCAGTAATTTACAAGCTGAAAAGAGAAGTCAGCGTAAAAGTGCTTTAAACCTGCTGTTCTTTTTAATGGGTAGACAGGGACAACTCAGCTGGTTGCAGAAACACTTCTGATCGTATGGGAGTCTATAGGGAAACAACCCTCATCTTCATTAATCATCAGAGTTCAGTCAACACAGTGGGTTATGTCATGGTGGCTGTTTCCATGTCTTATATATAGTCTATGAAGCCAGCAAGAAATAAAAGATATGTTAGGTTCACGGATTTCTGTTATCAGATGGAGACAGGACAGGGAGTGATTTCCCCTTTAATATATATTTCATTTATTGATTTTCCGTATTTAGAAAATCAATTAAAAAGCAAAATTGGTTCCTTAAAGTCCTGCGCTGACAACTGTTCCATTTGACAAAAGACCTCAAACATCAACAAACATTAAGATCATCACTGGAGGATACAGTTTCAGCTCTTTTCAGCCAAGAATTCCACATTTTGCAAGGTCAAAGACAACGCGTCAGGTGAGAAGTGAAACCATGAGCACTGTCATTGTTTCATTCTAAAAGAATCCATTTCATTCTTCAGGATAATAATGTATTTAATGTAAAGTGTTATAATGAAAAGAAAGTATAGATACTGAATAATATTGTGCCATATATCCTTCTGAAAAGTAAGATAAAATCAACACAAACTAAAAGTTGACCATTAAATAAATCTTAAAATATGAAAGTGGAAAGTAAAATGCAAGCATTTCTTTGCAGGTTGCTTTATCATTAGATGTGCTTTCCAACAAAGCTGCAAAGCACCTTGCAAATCCAGAAAGTCACCCATTGGCATTCTCATCTGCTGCTTCATCCACATACTCATTGTAATCATGTCTGCCCCGCAGAGACCATTAGTAGCCATGGCAATGTCAACACACATAGAACTTGGATAATTCACTGGTCTAATTTCTGCACCACTTCTAGAGAGTGTGCTCTGTGGCATAGTTATTAGTGTAGTCCTTCATCAACGTCATAACCCAAACCAATTATTTGATCTATCATTGTGTACCAGGCAAAAGTGACATTAGTCATAAAAAAATGTTCGCAGCAATATTCTACAAAGATCACTAAAAAGAAGCCAAAGGTAGTTGAAGAGAGAAGAACTGGTTTGTTCATAGTATCCATGGTGATGTATGAATCTGAATAAATGAACTGATGAAATACTTTGTCACACGTTGGCAGAAAATATTGTTGCCATAGTGAAGCACATTCCTCAAGCACAAAGAAGGCTTTTTCAAATACTATGTGGATATTTTGAATCAAATTGCTTGAAAGTCAAACCCCCGGTGCTCTTTCCTGCACTCATTCTGATGATCCTGGTGAGGGAAGCTGCAGATTTTTGCCATTTCCTCGGGGTTATCTGTTCAGTGCTGTCAGTATGAAAACAACTGCTGTTGGGTGCAGGCATCCGCACAGCTGACCCCTGCAGCAGCAGTGTGCTGCCTCCCACACTCAGATGTTAAGTCTTCCAAGCCCCCGCACTGAGCATGCTCAGACAAACCAGCTCCTGGATCTCTACAGGAGTTTAGCTTAGCAGTCATCTGCGCATGGAAAGATGTGAAGTGACAAGAACAGTGGGAAGCCATGGAGCTGAGATAAGAAGCAGAGCCAAAAGCTAGACCGGCATACAAAAATACACACAGGCCCACGATGACAAATGGAGTATACATAGAAAAATTTATTTATTTATTTATTTTTTGCTCTGTCAACGCACAAGTCAGTCAGAAACCAGACAGAAACATAAAGAAAGACGATCTTGTGTAAGCTACTACAGTAAGAAAAGAATGTTGATATAGCGTAAGAAAACACAACTTTATTAATAACATGCCTTTATCCCGTTTTCAGTACTTCTAAACCTAAAAGCAAAACCTGTAAAGTTGTACAGTTATTCCGGCTCTTCCACAGAGCTGCAAATCTGTGCACTTCCTCTGCTGCAGCTGACACTTATGTAGGTACAACAGAAGTGCTGACTCCACAAAGAAAGCCTGTACTGCATCAGAGAGGAAGACACAGCACAAACACGTGTTACAACCTTTTCAGTGCAAACGCAAAAATATCTCCAGATTAGGCTCCAGACGCAGAGTGCGGTTGTTATCGGAAGCGTATAGCGTAGAGTAGTTCTTTCACTTTTATGTGTTAATTCTAAAACAATTGTAAAACCTCCGTCAACTCCCAGTGCAGCCTGCGGAAGAAATTTGTTTAATTATCCATGGCAGCTGCTGTCCTGTTTGGGTCTACTGGGGACAATTAGGACGTGCCACTTAACAAACACCAGCCAACAGCCTCCAATCACATGCAAAGGCAGTATTAGCAAGCGTATGCAGACTTTCATGATGGCACTGAAACCAGAAAAGGAATCTTATTTTAAGTTTTTTTTTTCTTCACCTCACCACCCACCTTCTCCTCCTACTCCGTTGCATAATGCATGAGGATATTTAAATGCTCTTATCACATTCCCAAGACAATAAACAGATAGATACCAAATAAATGAACAAATGGCAGCGACTGGGCACAGACTATGTGAAAATTAGAGAACGCTTTTGAATTTTTAGACTCACATAAAAAACAAAACAAAACAAAAAACTGTAATTATGAGCTGATATCATTTCTATTAGTTCTCTTTTCTTATCTTTGACCTAAGGAGAGTCAGTGTGGACTGAGACATAACCTTCAGTTCGGATCTTAATTAAATAATAATAATCATAATAATAAAAAACTCACTTTGTCTCTTTCTAATCCCAAAGCTGCACATTGGGTACATTCCAGAAGGGTTCTGATCTTAATGACTCGAGTGGTCTCTAATGAATCCTAAAGACCTGCTAAACTCTGCTGTTCATCGTCCAATGCATTATGCTGTCAGAGTGCTCTTTTTGATATGTTGATATTAGTTATTGCAGAGATATAACCACAATCAGCAGACTGTCCCTTGATTTACTGTTATTTTAATAATCCATAATTGTTGATTTCTGCTTGTTTGCTTTGTTTTATTTTTGTTTTAAACAATACATGCCACATGGAGAAAGACTAAGGCCTTGAAAAGCACATACACTTCAGATGTTAAACAAGTCATCAGAGAGAAAGCTGGCTAACACTGCCACCTGCTGGAAGTACATGGTTTGTTCACTGATATTTTCACTGATCCACTTTCATCCAGAAAAAACACAAACAAACAAACAAACAAAAAAAACAGTTGATCTTGGTGAATCATCTCTGAAAACTATTCCCATGCCTGCTCAGCCACTCAGGGTGAAGCTATGAAATATACTCCTATGAAAAGAATTAATCCACTATAGGATTATTTTGGCCCAACTAATCCTATAGTGGATTAATTAGAGACTGATCCTTTGGCAATGTAATGTAATATCAGGTCATTCAGAAGCTTGTGTTGTGTCATTTTTGACACATGGTTCCACTTCTGTAAATGATGGGTTCAAAAAACTACATCTTGCTTAATGGCAGCAATTTGGCTAAATTCAAGTTTATTTGTGTAGCTCCAAATCACAATAGCAGTCACCTCAAGGCGCTTTATTCTGTAAGGTAAATGCCCTACAGTATTACAGAGAATAAATTCCCAACAATAAGATCATCCCCTGTGAGCAAGCAGTAGGGAAAAACTCACTTTCAACAGGAAGAAATCTAAAACTAAAACTAACAGTTTACTCAAGATTCCACTTCAAGCCAGAATCACAGCATACTAAATTGTTTACTTTAGTTATAGACTTTTGTTTTGAAAGATCATTACCAAAAAATAACTGCAATTAACAACAACTCAATCTTATTAAAGAATTTCATAGTTTCGTATGATGGTTTTTGCATAGTTTCAGACAAATGAGATTTAACATTTTGTGCCAAAGTGAAATTGACATGACACACATTTTTTTTTTTTTTTTTTTTTTTTAACTGTATGCCCTTAACCCAGCGGTTCATCTTAAACACTGGTAAAAGAGAATTTTATTTACAAAGATATCTGATGCTGAAATGGCAATCCTCAACAGCAGACCTGCTGTTAAGCGTATGTGATGTGACATGTATGTGCGGTGTTACATAAACATGGACAAATAACCGTTCGCACAGAGACACACTCCAAAGCTACAATAATCCAGCTATTGACAGTTAGATAAAAGTGCTGCTCTTTGGACAGCTGATTTAATTTTATTTATCCTCGGGCCCTAGAGGTGTAATGCTGGAACTGACGATGCACAGGTAAACAGAGATAACCAGAGTGAAAATAAAGGACTGCACATCTGAGACTATAAAATGTTTCAAATGTATCAGGCCTTAAATAAATAGTGAGGCAAGTAAAATTTTGGATTAGTGCACTTCTGAGCCAACGATGCGTTTTCATAAAGGGCATGATGACGCATCGGCTTTTTCATCAGCTTAATCACAATGAAAAATTACAATTTGGTCCCATCATGTATGCCGATGGCTACAGACAGCACTCTTGTATCTTGATTGTCTTTCTGACCTTTATATTCAGTCTAGTTTAGTTAGTCTGCAGCACAGACAATCAAGACTAAGGTTTGTATATCCTGTTAAAGAATGGAACCTGTTGTTTTGCATAAGTTATTTGTACTTAATTATAATATGTATTTTTTAAGCAATGCAATATACAGTATACATACAGATACATATCAGAGCTTAAAAAATAAGGATCAGTTCATTCTTTTTTCTGATGAATGATGTTTTCAGCTATCTTTTTTTTTTAAACAAAAAAAAATTAAACAAACAAAGCAAACAAATATTGATTATAATCAACATTCACAAGAGCATATCTCTCACTTACAGGACAAGGGTTAAGCTCAGGGAACTTGCTTCAAGTTGTCAGATTTTGAAAAGACAAAGAGAAAGCTGCATATTCTGCAGTTGCAGTAATAAATAAACAGTTTAATATAATGCACAGAAACAGATGTAATGTCCAGGAAAGAAAGTTCATTTATTAAATGTTCATGAGTCTGTTTATGTTTCTCCTGCTGGAAGAACATTTGTCCTACTGAAATGCCAATGAAACCTCCCACAACACCTGCGTGCAGGAAGCTGTACATGCAACACTCACTCTGAGCTGTGTTTGGAGCAGTAAGGTCCAGCTTGCCTTGTTAATGAGTTTTGTTGAATTAAGTTCCCACTGACAATCTTCTTCATACATTCAAAGACACAAATAAAACCAGAGGTATGTTAGAGCATTATTCAGTATATAGCACACTGTCTGTAAAATATTCACAACATCCATGCCACAGTTTACTTTTGAGTAATATTTGATTTGGTAGAGTTAGGAGGTAATTAA
This sequence comes from Pelmatolapia mariae, assembly GCF_036321145.2. Lineage (NCBI taxonomy): Eukaryota > Metazoa > Chordata > Actinopteri > Cichliformes > Cichlidae > Pelmatolapia > Pelmatolapia mariae. Next base: position 25,288,608 of record NC_086236.1, read on the forward strand.
TAAAAGTACTTTTATGGAATAAAAATAACAAATATAACATGAAATAAGAATGTTTCATAAATACACTGAATGCATTAATCTCTTGCTGTGCTAATTTCCTTATAAATTAAAAATGTAAGCAGAAATCATACATTTTGCTTAGATTTACGTAGATTTGATTTTTACAGTAGTCTATATCACCACTGTGCACAAGTTTCACATCTGTCTATAATGGCTAAGTGATCTCATCTGTTGATGTATTTACAATACATAAAGGCAGCATAGCTATAATGATGTAGCTCATGTCCATTAGGATAAAAGAAAAGAGCTGGTCGTTATCATAGCTTAACTCATAATTTTTAAAAAAGGATATCTTGTTCTACTGCAGTTAATCTGTAAAAGTGTCCAGGAAGTCCTTCTGTTTGTCCTATTTGGGTTCATACACATTTTGTACATATCAAATGAACTTGCTGGTGACTTATTTACTTTGAATAGCAGGGCTGGAGGGTTTTAAAATAAACAATTTGCAAACTTTTAACTACACATGTCTCCATGCAGTTTTCTGGGAAGCTTACTGAGTCATCTATTTATTCGACTCAGATTAACTTCGCTACACTGAAGACTACTGTTAAAAACATGCAGTTCAAACTTCTGTCTTAGTCCAACACTATTATAACCAAAGAAAAATGTGCAACTTAAAATAAACATGTAAAGATTTATGTTATTTTCCAATAACAGTGTTATTAATCATTAATAAAACTTTTATGTAACATTTATTGTACTGTGCCTGGAATTGCATAAACTTTGGCACTATCTACAAATGAGTGACAGTGTAAATCACTGGGTAATCTTTTACTTTGAGTGAGTAATAGTAAGCAATATTTTGCTGGAACTCTAGATTCTATTGGTAAGACAACATCCATAGCATTTCATCTTGGCTCATCAGGAATACTATTTCCGATTTGTAGCGTGAGGGTCTTCTCCTCTGTGTCTTTTTTTTGTATGTCTATCTGTCCCTCACACTGTTGAGAAAGTCTTTGTCCATTAGTAAAGGTCAATCGCTTATTTACCGATACACCGTTAAGGTGCAGTTTTCTCCGATATAGTCTTTTGCAGTGAAGCAGCTCTCCGTAGGCTCTGCGGAAATCCCTGTTAAAGGCTGGATAAAGTATTGGATTAAGGGTAGAGTTAAAATAACCCAACCACAGGACTACGGAGTGAAGTGTATTAGGCGGGTTTGTCTTTTCCTTCATTCCAATCCAGGTGAAGTAGGTGAAGTAAGGGAACCAACAGATGACAAAAGCCCCAAGTACTGCAGCCAGGGTCACTGTAGCTTTGTGCTCTCGGGCTATCACTGCAGTTGCTGTACGTGCAAATGATGGCAGGGTAGCACGAATTCGCCTAGCCTGAAAAGATTGGTTAAGAGAAGGACAGAGAGCCAGAGGACAAAGATAATGAGATCTTGGGACTTAACCAAGTCACTGATTTGATAGTCAAGGATTTACAATTACAAGACAATATGAATGTAAATAAATCCCATTTAATTGTCCACTGAAAAAAGTATCTTTATTCCTATATGTATTTCTACAGCAGTTGGCCAGACATCTTCAAAAAGAAATGTAAGCCTTGAAGTTATGACCTTTGACAAAATCATAATAAACACTGACCTGTTCTCGTGCCATCCTGAATATGCAAAGATACATTCCACACATAACCATCAGAGGCAGGTAAAATGAGCCAAAGGCATAAAGAAGAACATAGTTGTTATTCCATCCAAACTGACAGTAGTAGCCCTCTTTTTCATCATCCCCCATGCCCCAGTCTAAGTTTTGAACTCTGTAGTCTGCTGTGTTCCACCCCAAGTGGATAGGCAGAACGGACACAGCTAGTGACATAGCCCAGATGGTGATGATAGCCAATGTCACCCTTAGAGGTGTAACTCTCCGGGAGTGGCTAAGGGGTGCTGAAATAGCAAGGTATCGGTCCACACTGATTGCCAGGAGGGTCAGGATGGAGGCCGTGCACAGCATGACATCTAATGAAATGTAGATGTTGCACAAGGCTCCTCCAAATGGCCATTCCCCACTGCGCAGCTCCACAGTGGCGGACAAGGGAAGCACCAGTAGGCCAAGGAGGAGATCTGTCACCGCCAGCGAAACCACGAAGCAGTTAGCAATTCTCCATAGTCGACGGCTCATTCCTACAGCCAAACACACTAGCACGTTACCACCAATGGTTAGAATGATAAAAAACACCAGGATGAGCCAGCGCAGTGCTGTGGCGATCATGATGCACTCCTTTTCTGGCACTGGAACAGTGCTACTGCCGGTACTTCAGTAGTAAATATTGAAAATGCCTCATCCGCTTATCTCCAAAGTTTCTCAGCTGTTGTCAGTTCCCTCAGACTGTCTTTTCCATGGTATCTATGTGCATAGAAGCAGTCTGGTTTAAAAGTTTATGTCTGTATGGAAAGCCCTTCATAGTCTTCTCTTGTTTCACATTGCCACAGCCTCTGAAGTAAACATGACCCTGGTGAAAAACAAAAACAATGGGGTTACTTAAAAAGCTATAAAAAGGAAACATGTTTATCCATCTGTCATTTAATGAAAAAGTCCAAGTCCAACGCTGTTAAAGGTCAAAATACCACAGATGGTCACTGAGAAAATGACAAATAAGCAAACTATGCACAGGGCTGTATACAAATCCTGACAGTATGTGTGTATATGTAGATATAAAATAGTGTCACTTCAATTTTTCTTTTTTAAGTAATAAGGTTTCATAAAAATATAAATAATTCAATATAAGACAGTGGACTACAATACTGACTGAAACTGAAAATAGTTAAACAGGCGATCATATGCTACACACTGAATGCAGCATGAGCTCTGGACCTTTTCTGCATGTCTTTCTCTGCGTGCTCTCCCTACTTTCTTGTCTCATCTTCATTCCTCCACTATCCAATAAAAAAATCTTCATAAAAGATTTGGTTTTTGATTTTTCATGCTACTAATGCAGTTCTAAGACCAAATGTTCTCAGTTGAAATCATAAATGAGAAAACTGTGTTTTGATCAGTGAAATTTGCCAAAAATGTAGGTAAGTGCTCATTTTTAGATGTCCACTCTCTTTGAACTAGTCATTTAGTTTTAATGAAATTGGCCTTGTATACAATGGAACTGTATGTAACACAACTGTCAAAAGTAAAATCTTGGGATATTGTTGGTGTTTGACCTTTTGATCTCTACTCTGACTTTGGATTTGACCTCCCAGGGAATCTGTAACACTGCTAAGTAAAGTTACATATTTTTTTTTCAACACATATTAAAGCATTCCACAATAACATTTTACATTTTCTTTCACAATATCATGTTGAAAGTACCGTGACTCATAGAACTTAGACCAGAGAAATGTATACAACCCTTGCATTGTGCCTTATATTGTTAAATAAACAAATACATCCAGTTGAGGAGTCCTCTATAGACAGAAATGCACCCAAGTAATGACACCCACACTGACATTTTCCCATGTTACACTATCCATAACTGCCAGATCTGCTGTAAAATATACAACAAATAGAAATAAAAAGAGCTGTTCCTAGATGCAAACTTTTACTACCTAGAGAAAGTGTGGCTGCCCTATATTATGCACTACCATCAGTGTAATGCATAACAAGATATTAAAAACAGTCATAAAAGACTATAGTATAGGTCTAAGGGTATAAGAAGACATAGAAACATTGAAGCCCTTTAAGCATGGGAGGACTTTTAAAAGAAAAAAAAATCCTGACTTACATCAAATTTTACAGTATGAAAATATAAAAACCCTGAATGAACAGACTCGTGCTGTTTTTCTTTGGCTTGGTTGACAGCTGCCCTGCCTTGAGCCAGTGCTGATGGATGCAACTCATAGTTTAATAATAAGAAACAAACCAATTTCCTGTAATTTAATTTGATCACATCTGTATAATGTATGTTGTCATGCTTCATGTGTTGTCGATGCATCATTTTTTAAAATTTATTCAAAATAGAAATTAGACACATGAAAATAGCTACAATTATAGACTGTTTCATCGCTAGTGTTTTTTTTTTTGTTTGGTTTTTTTTTTTGCCTTAGACAAACATCAGAGACACATGCAATATTTAGTGAGCATGGTTTAAACAGAACATAAGATACCAGAGCCTCGACTTTATGACATGTTTACCAAGACAAACTATTCATTCATGTTTAGATTACAGTTGTGGTAATTTTGTTTTGTGGCACCAATCCAGAGCCTCTTCAGGGGTTTCACAACAGAATGTAATTCATGCTGCGACAGCAAACATGCAAAAATGATGAGAACAGATATCGCGTTATTGTGTTTATATTGGGGTGGAGGAAATTATGGCTGTGTTCCAATAATAATAGAATGATAAGTAATGATAACAGAATAATTATTGTTCTTTTGACAACCGTGTTCAAAGATCCTATTTTTGGAAGAGAGGAGATGTGATTAATTTAGCCACGAGGTTTTGTCTCAGGAACATGCTAGGTACACAGACTAATCAGGTGTAAATGTAGGTAGAGCTAATTAAGTTTTTCAATTAATTTTTTTTATTATATTCTCAGAAAGAAAGTTATTATTTCTAGATACAGCCATAGTCTATTATAGCCTATAGTGAATGGCATCTCTAAAACATTGTAGATCAAAATTTTGACAGTCGGCATTCTTCAGAAAGGTTCATTATGGTACACACTTCTAAATGAAACCAAATTGCTCAAATTAAATTAAATTAGCCAAATAGAATTTTTCACAGTAAACCTCAAAGTTTGGTGTAAAATAAATCAGTTTTTAAAAAATTAATTAGATTCTAATTTAACAATTTTTAACATTTTTGAATCATTATAACGTATGTATAGTTGACTGTTTTTTTGTCATTTCACTTTAATTTTCTGCAATTATCTAAAAAGCATCATCCCTATTGAATAAAATAAATTAATATAATTTAATTAATTAAAGAAAGTCAGATCCATATTTCTGGCTTCACAGGCAACAGTTGTGAACAATACTCTTCAAAACGCTGAAGCCCCCCTTTTTTTTTTTTCTTCTCTTTTTTTTAAATCTCTACACATACTGTTCTGCTAACAGTGTTCTTTCTAAAAAAGCACAGAAAATGCCAACACCACTCACCTAAATGTTCCTCCATATGATGATGTGCATGATGGATGTTCCATGATTTGATTGTCTTTTAAATTTACCAGTGTAAATGTGATAAGTCTCAACATTTGCAGACTTTGCTCCATCATTATGAGATCTCCAAAGTCTAAATTAAATTTTTTTCTTCCACAAATACTGTTCAAGCATAACATAACATAATAAGAGTGTACAGGAAATGAGTGTCTCCTTTCCTTTTACAGTAAATACCTGAAAGTTAGGTAAGGTGCAGTTTACCAAAAATGACAGTTTTCTTAAGATGTCAGATGGTTTATTCTTCACACAATTACAAAGAAATTAGGCAGTACTTAAAAATATTTATGCAGTACTTAAAATTACTTACGGTATAATTTGTATCTCCTTTCCTCCAAAATTTGGGCGCTATTATTTAATCACGAATCAAATTGACTTACAGTGTAATTATTTCTTCTTTCCTGTAAAATATATGAAGTTAAGAACTACTTATAATAATATAATAATATAATTGTATCATAATCAACTCATAACTAGGCCATTATTTCAAATGATGACATTACCGTTTGTCTTCTTATGCTTCAAGTTAATGAAATTAAAGCAGCCTTTGTTTCAGCTGTACTTGGCCATTCAGAGGATTGAACCTTTTAATGTTTTTGATAATCTCAATGGATTTTCCTCAGGGATAAAAACGTGCTGTTTCCATGGGGACTTTGTTTGTTCAGCACAGACAGAGTTTTAGTCATCTGGCTACCGTCATTTACAGCCATAATAACCAGGCTTTACTGAGTATAGGCTATAAAAAGTCAGGGAGGATTTAATGGGAAAAAAATTCAAATAAAAATCACTGATGTTTGTCTCCATTTTTTTGCACTTTTGCTGACTTACAAACGCACAGAGAGAACCGGTGAAATGCAACATTTTATTTGCAAACAAATAAAATAAAAATAAATAAATAAAATTTTCAAACAATTTTTGATTTGTTAAACTGTCACTTAGCAAGAGGTTAATAAAAGGAAGAAAAGCCTAAAGATTAAAAAAATAAGCTTGCCAAGTAATACTTACAATAGTCCCCTGCAATGTGAATAGTTGGATATAATCTGTGGTCACCATGTTTCAGTAGGACACGTGCGTGTGTTTATAACAAACGGATGTGCGGATTGATATCAGGCTAACACTCTGTGCATGACTACAAACTACATGCCACAATTACTAAGTAATGCTACCTCTTTTAGCTCATCATACTACATTGCTTACTAACAGTTACCACATGAAAATTCTTTCTTCAATTCTGCACTCCAGACTCATCTCATGAAAATAATGAAATGGTAATATGTTTCTGTTCAGCAGCAATCGTGCACACAGTGGTCAGAGAACCTGAATTATCCTGTTGATCATGGAACTAATGAAGGTACCAAAAATCAACAATGAGAGGGAGTAAGATCTTGGCTGGAATGGCAGAAGAATGTAGTGATGGATATGGGGGAGGGACCATTATAGTTCAATAATTTAACAACTGAAAAAAGAAACCACGAAGAGCAGTCTGGTAAATCATTTGGGAATTTGCCAAAGTGAAATCCTAGAAGAGGTTATATAATTTTTGTCCAGTGGCACTGGGTTCTTGCCTTGTCTTCTGAAACTCTGCTTTTTTACTACTTGTTTACAACTTGTTTAAAGCAAACTGATTTCATTAGGGACACGGCTCATGTCTTTTCAAAGACACAGACTTAATTTCATGTGGCTCATTCGGAACAACGCCTACATGTTTACTGCAATATCAGCAAGCCCTACTGTCATTTACCCAAATCTGAATCTGAAGTATGAAGTCAGCAAAATCAGAAAATAGAACCCATTAACTTGATAATCCACATTTAAAACTCACATGTGACATGCAAAAGCATGCCTGGCCACAGCTTGTCTCTGTGTTGCCCTATACATATACTGCCAGCTGCCTACATGCCAGCTAACATCCTCTGAATAGGAATAAAAATCAAATAAATCAAATCCCCACATCCGTTTGGTATAAACACACACACACGTCCTACAGAAACATCAAATTTCTCTTTTTGCGAGAGCCTTCACCTCAGCACCGTCTCAATTCAGATAAGATCACAACAACAACCACAAAAGAGAAATGTTTATTGCCTCACCTCACGTGGTTTGTCGTAAACACCTGTCAGATCCAACACTTCTTCCTTGACCATGGACGTTCTGATTCCTCAGGCCTGGCTGTGTAAACTTATCCGTCTGTCTCCCTCTTGCTCTCGCTCTCTCTCGCGCTCTGTCTCTCTCTCTCTCTCTTTCTCCCTACTGCCTGCTCTGTTTTTGTAGATGTTATCAGCACATGCACTTCTTGCAGTTCTGTGACATTGTTTCATTTGCTCCCTTTAAAGTTTATTTCAGCCCACATCTTCAGAAGAGTTGAATGCTTATCCCACAACTGTATCATTCTTTCTTATACAAGATAGAGTTAGTAGGTAATATAATTAGTGGGAAAAAGTGAGCCGCTATTTATTTAATTATAAACAATATGTCTTTAATTATATAACTGTATGTTTGTTATCATTTACAATGTTGCAGTGCAGACCACTAGTAGTCATTATATGACACTCAGTCGATCATATAGCAGTAAGTGCATCACCTGCTTAGAAAGTCTATTCTTTTCTCAGCATTTAGAAAGGATCCTTTGAGCAGCATATAATTTAAACAAAAAACCTGCAGCACAGGAAATAAACATTGTTTTTTTTAGTGACCTACACAGCTCAGGAATGATTATCAAGATCCGCACCCTGCACATGTGCTTTTCATAAATATCAGCATTATACATTCATGTTGGTAAACTGATATGGCAACTTGCTGATGTTTGGCACATGATCCTTGCTATCTGTCACATTTTGGCTTGTTTGCATATTGATTTAATAATGCAGAGCAAAATTTAAAGTGCAGTTTGCTAACAGGATTTTTTTTAATTCTAGGGAATTAAACACGCAATTAAACAAGCTGACTGCACTCGTGGAGTACAGTCAGCTTCTTCAGCCAGTAGGCGTGAACCATGTCGGGGCCTGGTGCCAACTCTTCATACTGGAGACCCTTTCTTGGATGTCTGCCACTGTGATGGTTACTGGACCCTGTTCAGGGAGGTTGCTGTGGTCTCCCCTATGCTCTTCCAGTATTGCTCCGTCTCCAGCCTTGGTGGTGCTGTTTTCATATTGTTCCCCTGCCACTGAGAGTACACCTTGGCTGGTTCTGTGGAGAACAGCTGGTTTATTCTCCTGCCTTCAATCTCTCTAGTGTACCTCTTTAAGTGGCTGGCCAAGGCTGCCTCAGGTATGGACAGCTTGCTGTACTTCTTAGGCACCTTCTTTGTCGCACCTTTCTGCAACTCCGATAGTTGGCTAACCTCCCTCCGTGCTACCTTGATCTTAGCCTCTAGTCTCCTTCTCCATGGTTCAACTTATAGCCCAGCATCTCACTGATCACTGCTGCCGTGGTGTAGATCAGCTTGTTAGAGTTGGTAATGGTGGCTGTAGGTATCGTCCGCAGTGCTGCATTAACATCATCTAGCAGACCTTCTGAGGGTACTTCACATAGTCTTGGTAACCAGCTACGGGTGATCCAGGTTTTAAGCTTGGCCATGATCCTATCTTTCAGTTCCTCTTGCACTCAATGACGGGGGGTGATGATATCTCTCCCCTGACCTGGCGTCCTGGCTCCCCCTTGCCGTAGCATTTGTGTTGTACCTCGTCAATAGCTGTGAGAGCAGTCCCTTCTTTCGGATGTTGGAACACTGAGCTGCTAGTTGTTTCGCCGTCATTGTGGATGTTGGGTGTCGAAGATTCCATAGGTCCCTCATCCTATTCATGTAACCCCTTCCGCCAGGGTTACATGCGTAGTAGCATTCCAACAACGCCCTATTTTCATCTCTTGCCCACCGATGCCTTCTTGTTCCAGTAGCCCACTTCTCGTTAGGGTGCTCTGGTTCCTCAACACCTGACGCGGACCTTGTTGGTCCGGGCGATGGCGCCCGCATGCCTTCATATTTATCTGTCTCGGTCATGTCTGCGGTAGGCTCGCTTAGCATGGGGAGTCTAGCCCTGGGAACCTTACTGGATACAGACCCTCCGCTCCAAAGGCATGTAGTCTTACAACTACGCTATCCAGCTCTATCTATCTATCTATACACACATATATATGTATATAAAACAAGGAAGTTCAATTTCACTCTCAGTCATTGTCACTTAACAGGCATTTTATTTATGGTCTATGAGCTTCTTATATATTCAATAACAATGTCTCTTCTCAGCAGCAAGTCCCGACTTAAAAAAAAATTCTCAGACTGTTTGTTGGTATTTTAGCTTCAAACCTTCTAGTGTGACATGCACTGTCTCTCTTGAATCCCTAAACTAATATTCAGGCTCTATAATGACCAGTGATCCATTATAAAACTGTACCTCCATTGCAATAAGACTCTAAAAATAAATGGTCATTTAACAAAATAAGTTAATGGTTTCTTTCAAACAAGGTTCCTGAGTTCACAGTACGTGCTCAAATCACCATACTTGCCCCCGAAGGAAAACAAGTTAACAATTAAAGCAAGTCTGAATAATCCTGCAGGCTCAAGTGATTAAACAATAACACATGTAACTTAAGAGTTATGATACCTAACTGTACTGCAAACTCTAGATGATATAGGAGGCTTCATTTTTTCAAAGATGTCTGTCCTGGGATCCCTGTCACATGTATAGTAGTGCACATATTTGGATGTGTACACATGCAAGATAATCTCGCATGTGTACACATCCAAAATAAAATCAGAAATCCTGCTAAAAATGTAAATATAATTCAGTTCAGTTCACTCTAAGATAGATATATATATACACTACAAAAACAAAACAAAAAAACATTTCCTTTGCAGTAAAATCTGAGTACATACAGTGGCTTGCAAAACTATTCGGCCCCCTTGAACTTTTCTACATTTTATCATTTTATCAATAATTACGCACACCCCACTTTGCAGTTATTTACTTGTAAAAAATGTTTGGAATCATGTATGATTTTCGTTCCACTTCTCACGTGTACACCACTTTGTATTGGTCTTTCACGTGGAATTCTAATAAAATTGATTCATGTTTGTGGCTGTAATGTGACAAAATGTGGAAAAGTTCAAGGGGGCCGAATAATTTTGCAAGCCACTGTATCTTCAAATCCTCTAGTCAGTTTAGTAACTCTTTTCTCCCACCTGCTGGGCATGAGTGGGTACTGTAGAAGGGGCTTCAACTCCTGAACTATCAGAAATGGATAGAGACAGAAAGCAATTTCCTAATAAAATTGTGCATAATGTCCAGAACTGTACTTTATGGATCTATGTAAACATGTAGTTATTCTGTTATAATTATTATGTTTGTCCTATTCTATAGATATAGATTTGCTTTACTGTATACAGTATGTTCTTAGTTGATGATATTTAGTTTGCTGTCATAGAGAACAGTGAATTTTCACATTTGGAAACACAGCGAAGAACCTTTTAAAATATGATCTTAATTGCTACTCAGATGTTTTAAAGTTTTAGATAAATCAATAAATTATATTATGGATATATCGATATATGCAGCTAACTCTGTTTCAGCTTCTACCTATTGTAACTATATTCTGAAGGAATATAAAATGTACATAAAAAACATGTAATTGTTTGAAACAAATGCAATAGAATAAACTAGGAGCAGTGTAAATCATTAATAATCTGACTTATTATGTAGCTGTTGCACTCAGAGTAGCTTTGCTGAGTCTTTTATTGCAGCGGTTTACAGTGCATTAGCATTTAATGGTGATGTCGCATTCAACATAAATGTATGCATGAACCCAGTTTGCATATGGTTTTCTTTGCCTTCCACAATAAAATTTGCACAGCGCTGTACTTTATAATGTGTTCATGTAAAAATGTTTGCATTTTTGGAGGGAAATCTGCCAAGCTGTTATTATTGCTTATATGCATATTTTCTTGACTGAACGCAGGAATGATAAAGGGCTTTCAGCTATGTTTTAGTCATTCATCATTATTCAAACAGGTGTGCTAACAAGATGTAAGCCTGGAGTGCTGTGCCTGACTAACAAGCTTTCTGTCACTCTCTCCGAGGTGTTGAGTATGTCCTGCTTGGTGTTGATGCGTCCCCAAACCTTAGCTTTCATCTATGACAGCTGTTCTATAAAGTTGAAAAAACCCCTAACTCTAATTTCTTTAACAAGCAGGTTTTCTACACATAAACAGATTCACTAGCTAAGTTCTCTTCAGTTGTGGCTTCTTCTTAATTTGCTGATATGTAACATAAGCATTTGAACTAAATATGGATTTAACAAACGAGCAACCAGGTAATTATCTTTGAAATTTGAAAAACTAAAGTACAAAACTTCCAATATCCACACTGCATGCGAAAGAGTATGTCAGATGACTCAGGTGTTTATGTTTGGGATAGTCTGTCAACCTGTCTCGGATGTACTAGGCCTCTGTCCATATGAAGCTAGGCTACGCTCCAGCTCCCCCCAACCCTAAACTGAATAAGTGGAAGAAAATGTATGAATGAGTAGATGTCATGCATAGAGGGAGCACAGAGGTGCTGGAGGCATTGTTACTTCAAAAGAGAAAATTGTGGTTTGAACATCTCATAGTCTAAAGTTATATGTATGTTATATGTAATTCCATAGGTGTGAATGTGAGCATGAATGATCCTGTGACAGACTGGTGACCTGAAGTGAACCCTGCCTTTGTAATTCTGTAATTATTAAGCAATTAAAAAAAACAGATGTCATCATCTGATGTCCAAAAAATGCACAAAAAGTCTTAATTCAATTCAATTCCATTTTATTTATATAGCGCCAGACCACAACAAAAGTCACCTCAAGGTGATTCACATTGAAAGGTAAATACCCTACAACAATAAAAAGACACCCCAACAATCAAATGCCCCCCTTTGAGCGAGTACTTGGCAACAGTGGGAAGGAAAAATTCCCTTTTAACAGGAAGAAACCTCTATCAGAAATGGCTCAGGCAGGGGCAGCTATCTTCTGCAACCAGTTGGGGATGAGGGGAGGAAGACAAGGCAAACGACATACTGTGGAAGAGAGCCAAAGATGAATAATTACCAATGATTAAATGCAAAGTCATCAGTGAGTGAAAAAGGTGAGTAAAGAAGAAATACTTAAAGCATTATGGGAAGCCCCCAGTTCCAAGCTTGTTGCAACATAACTAAGGGAGGATTCAGGACCACCTGATCCAACCCTAACTATAAGCTTTAGCAAAAAGGAAAGTATTATGCCCAGCCTTAGAATTACAGAGGGGGTCTGTCTCTCAAATCCACTCTGGAAGCTGGTTCCACATAATGGGAAAGTGTGTGAATTAATTTAGTTAATATTTTACTAAATATGTAAAAGCTTTTAGATGCTGGTGACATAAAAGCCAGGGTATTGGTTCTTTTTTTTTTTTTTTTAAAGATTCAGATTATGTATTTTGTATTGTTCAATCACAGACTAAGGAATGGTGTAAAACATACAGTCCAAAAACCATCAGTCTGACCTAAGTAAACTCAAGTAAAATTAAGGACAAAGATATTCTAACTGCAAACTAAATTACCTTTTTTTAAAAAAAAAAAAGTGTGATGTGTTTTTTAATATTTAATATGCATTTAAAAAAAATTCTTGTGTTACATGTTTATGTATTCTATGTGTGGATACGTGTGGTAGTCTCCTTGTCAGTCAAATAGATTAGGCTCTTGGGGAAATGAGGGACATGTAATGTAACATAGCATGGTTACTGTCAGTCATTTTCTTAAAGAGACATCACTTCTATTAAATAAAGCAAGCATTGCTTCTTAGCTCTCAAGGTTATCTCTGGTGATTATAATTCACACTACAAATACCGCCTTAATGTGGTGCGATGTGGCAAGATCACAGGTTTCACACATCCCTATTCATTGTTTTTTATTAATTTGACCTCACGCAATATTTAACATGATGGTGTAAAGTCATGAAGAAGAAAAGTCAGACTAAAGTGGGAATTGTCATGTTTGTTAAACAAGACTATCAAACCACATTACATCATGTTCAAGACCACAAAATAAACCCCAGTCAATTGACTTGTCTCTTATGGAAATTTAACCATTACGCTCTCCTTTCTCTTCCATGTCATTTTTTCCATTTCTGCTCCGGGGAAAGCCGATATCTTCCATCTCTGCGGATTACTGCTCCTCTAAAACCCCTCTGGAGGACACTCGACCCTGAGAGGAGCAGTGAGCTTAAACCCCAATGTGCCCTTTTCTGCCCTACTCCACTCCTCATTGTCCCCAAGGAACACTGGCAGTGAGTCTCCACGTCAGAATGAGTCATTAGCTTACTCTGTGAATGAAACCGGCAGCAATGTTTCCATATATAGAGGAGAAACACAAGAGCCAGGGATATTTATCTTTGGTAAAACAGCAAATAGGCCACATTCTGATCAAACAATCTGATTTAAACAAATAAATAAGCAAATAAATGAAGACATATGAACTGAAATCAGCTTTACACTCTTATGGCTGATTGGAAACCTGGTGTAGTGATTTTTTTTTTTTTGCTACATTTTGCATATTGTCCACATTTTGTATTTTGTCCACATATAATGAGGTCAAACTTACATTTTCTGAACGTAATCATATTACTGAACAACCCTAATGCTGTCTTAATGCATTTTAAGTGCATTAAGACAGCACTTAAAATTCAGCATGCAGTTTCTTGCGTACAGCCCTACTAATACAGATATTTACTAAATATTTACACTTAACACTTTCAAATATAACAGCGAGGGCAGGAGTACCTCACTGTGTAAAACATCCTCATGATGACACTGTCAGAGTGAACATGTAAAAAAGAAGAAGCTGACATTCATTTTAACATTAATTGTCAGTAGAGATATAGAAAGAGATTGAAAACTATGGCTAAGATGACTCAAAGTCTTCAAATTTAGGCCAGCTCAGTTTGACTAGATTTTGGAAAATACATTCATTATAGCATCCTGCAGGTGTAGAAATCCACCGCTCACTGTGCTGGAAAGAAAAACAACAGGGCAATTTGCACAGAATTTCAGTCTAAAAAATATCTGTCAGGGCACAGCAGGCTGCCCTGGGAGAAAAGCACTGCAGTGGAAATGATTGTCCTCTCTGAAACTGTCTCTCTTGGGACAGAATCCCCGCCTCCTAAAAAAAGAAAAACAAAACACAACATGTTAAAACGCAAAATATTAAAATCTTCACTTTTATTTCAAAAATTGCATGAATGGTAATTTTTTTCTTATGTTCCTAAATTTCCTAAAAAGAAGGACCCTGCCTTCAAGCTATTTAGGAAAATAGCTTCATCTGTTACTCATGCTACTGTGTGCAAGTACTCTTTGTGCAGTACTGTGCTCTTAAAAAATTAGCATATGTTATACTGGATTAAAAGCATTCATGAATCATTGGTGTCACATAACACTCACAGCGCTGTAAAAATACAAGAAAATGTAAATCAGCACCAGCTTACCTCGGTGTGCTTATTTGTGGTACGCTTGCTTCCACTCTCAGGATCATACAGTAAATATTTTGGAGAAATCCATGCAAATCGGGTGACAGATAAACATAGTCACAGATAAAGTCATAGTTCTGTCAAAGAGTAATAAAGAAAAAAACATTGTATGGCTTATGAATGACATACTAAAATAATATACATATATATATATATTGAGCCATAGGATTGTGCAAGCAGTATCCTGTTGAAAGTTATCGGAGTTAAATGATTCCGAGTTTCACTTTCTTTCTTGGAAGTGTGCTTTTATCACAAGATGTGTGTGTAGCACATATTGAGAGCATGAGAACTAAAGCTATGTTGTGTGTTTTGTGGATCTGACTGTCTGAAAATCAGCATATCAAGGCAAGTTGAGGCAAGTTACAAAAAGAAAGGAAACAAACATTAAAAACTAACTAACTAACTAATTACTCTGACACAGCATCCTACACATCACTATGTTAGCTTGGGAATATTACCACGTTGCATTAACATTTATCTCAAGGCACTGGGTATTGCAGTTGATATTTCATTATTTGATATTATAAGTTTAGTTTTGCATTATTTTTTAAATAAAATCATTGATTATGAGAAAACTGGGGCTAAAGAAGGAATATCAGCATTTTCTCTGAAATGGGGCAGCAAATTTTGGGGGGTGGCCACCCCCCACCCCCCCTGGTGGCACCCCTGCTAACTAATCTGGCTTTCACTATGCCTCATAATCAATGAGTTTTTCATATATTAATGAGGCTGTCTGCCTTTTTTCACACAAAAAGGCACCAAAACAGGTAGCTCCGTATGTTTGAGCTGCCAGATTTAACAAAAATATATATCTCAGAAATCCTTCATACAACACATGGATTTATAGGAAGAGATTTACTCCTCCTTGGGTCGAACCAGGAATCTTTTACCTTATACTTGATTGTGTAGACCATTAAGCAATGCATCTCATATAGTAAACATTGCCTGGGTTCAGTGAAAATAATTAGTTTGGCCCCATTTGACACAAGGTGGAAACCTATATTGTTACCAGTTCCCTTTAATCCTATATTAACTTTTTGGACTACAGTATTATTCAGCTACACAATCCAGTCCCTGTTCTTGTCATATAAGTATATTCTATTGCCATAGCTCTTGGGAGGGGAGGGCTTAATATATGATCAACATTATTTACCAGCTGTAAAATAACTTAATCTGCTGTTCAATGCACAGGTACAGTGTACAGTATACACTGTAACTTATCTGAGCCTGTGAGCTGGCTGCTACCCTTAGCTTTTTTCTTTTTTTTTTAATGCTAGGGCTGATGGAAGTCACTGGACCTAATCCAGATGGACCATTGAACCAAAATAATGAAGTGGCTGAGGGATGCATGGACCTGCAGACCAGCTGCAGTGTTGTAATACTTCACCTGGAAGGCAGTAATCTGATTTGGAGGTAATATCATCTATTATTTGATGCAGACTGAAGGTGGCTGACTTTTTTAGTATTGTAACAACTGTAAAAGGTCAATTAGCACTTTATATGTAAACCCGGTTTCTATTATTTGATTATGTGCAGCAAAATGATTTTTATATGCATATGTATACATATGCATGTATACATATACAAAAAAATATGTATACATATGCATATACTGCAACGAATGTAAGCTGTGTGTTATTATATATTTCTGTGGTTTACAAGCTACGTTTTGTAGCTCTGACTATCCTCTTACAAACATGGGAATATTGTTGAAAATCAGCGTATCAAGGCGAGTTACAAAAAAACCCACCAAAAACTTCTATTAAAATTCAAAAGAAGGAAGCATATATTAAAAACTGAAATGACGCTGACAAAGTATAATATGATTGGGGAATCTGGTGAAAATGGCTCACAGAAATGTTTGGAAACTAAACTCCTGACTGTGGGAAAGCAAATGAAGATAAATGCTGTTTTAAATGCATAAAAGCACGGGGGTTTAGATAAACAATCTCCACTTAAATAGAAAATGGCTTCTTAAAGAATTACTTAAAGACTTTATTTGTGCAGTTCCTCAGATATGTATGCTTTAAGTACAGCAGACATTTTAGCATTGATGATTTTTTCCCCCAAATATCTGCCTCCAGCTCTACCCAATTACCTCACTTCAAAAGAAGCAACAGTCATATTTTTTGCAGTGATTGTCTATGAGACACATTAAATTGTTTTTCTTTGCCTCTTTGTGAGTTACACTAGTTGATTTACAAGCACAGTAAAGGTTGGAAATGACACTGTAGAACTACTTGTCGAACCGCTTTAAAATGTAGCACTTGGATTTGCGCATAGATGACACTGGTTTAATTCACAGTGAAAGATAATCTCTGATGTGGATATCAATAAAAATGTAATATGTGGTCTGCCCTGTTTAAATTTATTTTATGGACCCATTCCTCTTGTCTTCTAGGGCGTGGACTTGCTGTGGCTGCAATATTATTCAGCAGTACCACTTTTCAAAATTAGCAGGCCCCAGATAAGTACACAAACTCAGCAGAATGCTCCTGCACAATTTCTATTAGCCAAAGTTTATAAAACGTTTTGTTTGTGTTCTTTTGTGTATAGTAAATTTAAGTAAGACTAGTGCAAATCTCTCTTTGAAATGAATCAAATCACGTATTACATTTGACTTAAGTTTAACTTAATGTTTTGCTGAACTGGCTCATGCAGAAATACAAACATTCAGAAATACAAACTCTCCAAAGTGTCTCATTACATTAAAGCACTGACATAGTACAGACTCACACAGGAGCTTTCTTCATAACTGACATGGCGTAATTGAAGCAATTAAAAAATGAATTCTGAAAAGTTCTCCTCCTGCACAGCTTGTACCTACAATCCAACCTGACAGCCAGCAGCTATGTGAGTTAGAGGACTTCAGCATATAATGCTATCAACATGCAGGGGAAAAAAGGCTAAAGAAAAGGCTACAAAAAAAATCAGTTCAGTCACTTACCGAACACGTTCTCATACCAGATGACAATGTAATCAAGATGTTTAGAGGGAAAGTGTGTTTTTAGGACACTCAAGCCTACCACTAGCTCCAATAATGTTAGCTTATAACCAGCCGTTGTTGTTGTTTAGCTGGCTTATTGTCAGATGTCCCGAGATGAGAGAGGGCCACATGTCTAATTGCTGTGTTAAAGCCCTGAAGATGAAGCTTGAGCTGAGGAGGTAGAAGTGAGGGAAGCAAGAGAGCAGTGGTGGAGGAGCCAGACATAATGAGAAATAAATGATGAAGTATACATGCACAAATATATAGTTTGAAAGAGCTATTTGTAAAAGTAACTTCTTAGGCTGGTCTCTAGCTACATAAAATGTGATTACGTGGAACAGTGATCTTGACCAGTGTATATATTATTCATATAGCGTCAAATCACAACAACAGTTTCCTCAGGGTGCTTTGGACAATCATATATTTTATTTATATA
This sequence comes from Pelmatolapia mariae, assembly GCF_036321145.2. Classification (NCBI taxonomy): domain Eukaryota; kingdom Metazoa; phylum Chordata; class Actinopteri; order Cichliformes; family Cichlidae; genus Pelmatolapia; species Pelmatolapia mariae. The sequence goes on from NC_086236.1 coordinate 25,306,756, forward strand.
TTTAGTATTTTATACCTTTATGCATTTTTAAGTCTGCACCTAAAAGTCAATGCAGAATTTTTGGGACTTTAAGTGAAAATTGCACCTTTGCATGTCGCATTACTTATATTTAAATGTACTGAACAGGGCTACTTGTACGAGGCTTCAAGGCTTTTAGAGGTGCTTTGAGCCCACATTCCTTGTAACAGTGTTACACGACTTTCATTTTCAGTGTGCTTTATTTCTTCTTAGAGGGGTTTTTAATTAAATCCCGAGTATCGCCTGCTAAGAAGGTAATATCACAATCTTTGTTTGACATACTGCTCAAATAAAATTTGCATGCACACTTATTCACAAGCTTTCATCCAAAATTCCCCTCACACTTTATGAACAGTTCTATGAAACTACAAGGGTCTGTTTCACGTTGCTAGTTTGCTTTTTATGTCCATAAGTGTGTGTCCATGAGTGTGCTCATGGGTGTGTGCATGCTTCATTGCAGCCTTTCGTCATTTCATTGTTTTACTCAGAGACCTTTTATGAAGTTCAGATTGTTCGGGGATTTGGAGACCATCAGCACAATTGGCAAAGGCATAATGAATGCTTCTGTATTTTGTGCACCCTTGTGGCCAGTTTGCAGTTGTGAAAAGGTTTAGATGCATTGAACGTACATGTCCTAAGTGGAAAAAAATCTTTATTTCATTCATAAATTACCAAAAACAGTTTAGCAATTAGAATGAATCAAATTAACTAATTTATAGACAAATAAACAGAGGTTATATCAAACTACTGAACGGTAATTAAAAGGTAAAGCGACATTTAAAACAGGGAATATAGAATCAAATGCTTTAATTATAACAGTGCAAACAGAATAGAATCTCATGTACAAAATTAGATATAGAAATCTACATTTTAATGCAAGCATATTGACAAGAAAACATATTTAACTTGAGAAAAAGTGAAAATACATTTCTTATGGATGGTACTACTTGAAGGTCACAAAGATCAGGTTCAAATTTGAGAAAATCCTTCATATAGGCGTTGACAGTGTGCAGAAGAGTGGAACTTTACTTGGGAAGAACATAATTCAAACCAATCTCATTCTACGGGCAGAAAGGGAATAGTAAGAGTTCTCTGCAAAAGGCTTATGCTGGTCACTTGTAACACAGGATAATGGCTATTAAACTGCACACAGGTACTGAAAAGAGGTCTAGACTTTGTGACTATTTCTTGGAAGCCATTTGAACAGAGTCTTGCACAGCTTTTTGCTTTTCAGCTTTGTCTTTGTTAAGTTCTTAATGACGACATTTCGGAGCAGGCTGAAGGTTAAAGGCTGGGATAGGTGCGCAGTTGAACGATTCAGAACCTCCAAGAAGCGTCTTTCCTGCTGCCTGAAGTCATACTCTACACTGGAGAGACACACACACAGCTCCAAATTAGTCATTCTCCCACCTGAAGAAAACACACATTACAAAAAACAAAAAGTGTGTCAAACCTGAAAGCTTTCTCCGAAGATGCAAATGAATGTTTTAGTGTGTCGTATCTGCATTTCCAGCTCATTTTTACATAATGCAAAAGCTTTTCATGCCTCAAAATCACTATAAACTGTGTTGCTACATTTCACTTTGCTTTGTGTGGTCTCCTCATGTGGGAAGCTCTGCACTTGTCAGGTTTCAAAGTGGCTGATTGGTTTGGGCAGGTAGACATTTCCCAGCAGGATATCCTCTTTTTTTGGAGGGTACACAAGTCTGGTTTGAATATTCTTATCTTCCCACTTGGCCTTTTAAGGACCAGATGCCCACACACACACACACACGCGCACACACACTAGTCACCAAATCAACTTATGTAACACTCTTTTTGTCATACAAAAGGGGTTTTGAAAAATAAGGAGATCAACAGGAATGTTTTGAATATTTCACGACGAAGACAATTTAAGGTTTTGCTTTCTCGAGCTTGAGGCGTTTTTGTTTTCCGAAAAGATGATGAGAAGAATTTTAGATTTTCCTCGCCCCACTTAGTAATATTTTTTATTCTCCATTGCTTCCACCTGATGCAACATTTTAGTTATTAGGTGCAAACTATACCAGTGTTGGAATATGAGAACTAACCAATATTCCATGATAAGTCTTACAGGCAAGGGATGCGAAAGCTCTTCTCAGACAGCAGACAAACAATTCCTTTCACTGCTTTCTTTAATAAAGGGGAATTAGGTTCAGTTTGCAAGGCACTGAAATGCAACCGCTCCTGCTGAATTGCTTAAAATGGCTGTCATGAAAACTAAGACAGTAATAGCTCAGTTAGCTATAACTACTTTTGATATATTCTCCTGCTTCCTACGAGTCATCGAATCTGCTAAAACATTTCATTTTAATACAGCATAACATCAATTAGTCTACAATCCAACTGACAATGCAGATTTTGACTTCATAAATCAGTATAAATCAGTTTTGTAGGCTGCTTGGACCTGACTCAGTTCTGTCTGCCTGCTTACATTTCCAAATAGACTGTGCTACATAAAGCAAGTGCTTAAATTTGGCAGTTTTTCCATAAGATTTATCGTCTTCTCTGACAGGAAAATATAATCCTTCTGTTACTTCTGAGCAAGAAACTGCTTGCTAATGACAATAGGTCATTAATTTTTAGAGAAATGAAGTGAACAGGCTGGCAAAGAACTGGCAGTTGCAATGGCAAAGGTGCTGACCCAGGAACTGAACTGTGTGCCTGAAACTGTAAATCTGTTGTCCGACTTTGTCCTTGAATAAACTGATACGTGTTCCTGTTACTGTGCATGCCATGCATGTTGATTTGGTTTAATTGGTTTCTTCATCTCTTTTATCGAATGAACATCAAAAGGGAAACACATAGCAAAATGAAGGTGTATTAATTATACTGTAGAATTGTTATGGTATATTGCAGCAGATTTGATCAGTTATGTGTTCAGACTTTGCATGTAGGCACAACTGGCAATGTCCCTATCATCTCACCTGTATACAACACAAGCAGTTTTCTGACACGTTGAGCAGTTTTTGAAGTCCTGTCCTGTTTTGTGGGCTCGCCGACTGGAATACAGATAAAGCACATTTTATATGACAAATATTGTGAATAACTGCTTAACTCTGTAACCCTTTAGTGCAAGAGAGTATGAGCTATTAAGAATTCTTACATAACTTGAATGGAAAAGGAAGGATGAATTAATGTATGACCCTATCAACTATCAGCAGCTTACATGAATCATTGTGTCTTATTCTTAATGAAAGAAAAATAAACGATGCAACTGATGTAACAACTAAGGTATATGATGTCTTTTTAAGTCATGATAAACCATAAACCCGTACTTTGTGTTAACCAAATCATCCTTTTAGATTTACAGTGTAATCATCTTTCCCATCACTGTATCCATCTGAGACACATTCAGTCTAAACTGTTGGCAGTTATAAGCTATATAACATAGCGTGTAAGACATCAGTAGGTTATTAGGAGTTGGTTTTTCTAAAACATGACCTCAGAGGCAGTCACAGCTTATTAACACAGCACACTGAATGAGAATGATTGACAGAGACACGTTGCCAGAGGCCTGTTTTAATTCCTGTTATTTGTCCCAGAAGAATTGCGTGGCTATATAAATCTCTGCCCGCCTGAAATGCCCAAGTAGGTTTCTATCATACTCAGGAGCATTATCACGGACCTGTTTTCAAACCTGCAACAATGTTGCAATGCCACATAACTACAATTTGAATCAGATTTTTTGCACGTTTGTGAAACAGACTTGATAACATGTTAGTAGTACTGCCTTCAAATTGATTTGTGCAACTTAAATCACAGTGTGCGAAATTATTTACACGACTGAAACTCGTTTGGTTAAAATGTCATTGAGGTCTTCCAGTGCGGATGCTGGAATATCTTTCTTCCTATTATTTACTTTAGTTATGGGACAGAATGGGGAAATATGTGAGAAATACGTGAGAAACACGTGAAGCTCTGTGCTTTTGAAAAAAAAAAAAGAAAACAAGTAATGTTAAGAAAAAAACTGACCCTGTTTTGGTTACAGTACCCTTGGTTTTGTACAGTAATAGATAGAAACATCCTACATCCTGGTTTTCTGTATCATTTTTGTCCTTGGCAATACAGTAATTAGTAGCTAATTAACTGAACAGTGGGTGAGTAAAACATGTGTTTATAAAATTTAACAAATGCACAACTGTTTTCAGTCTAAAAACAATGGTGTTTGCATTGATATTCAATGCTGCTGAGTGTTTCCAATCTAAGTGATGACTCACTGGAAAGCCAGAGATCAGCAGAAGCAGGAATGCTTTTAAAATAATTCCTAGACAGGATTCTGGCAGCTGTACCTGCACTGGACTGAATATAAAGTATTACAGCAAAGTATTTACAACTCATCTCTAACAAAGCATGTTAAGTATATGCCATTCACAAATATGTAAAGCTCTATTGTACTAAATATTAGACATTCAAATAAAAAACTGATGATCCTGAAGTGAAAAAGAAAGCTCAACACATCCTTTATTACACTTCCACACACACTCAGAGCCCAGACACACACGCACATTTACTTACCCACTGGTTGGAACGTGGCATGTCTCTAGGTCATGGATAATGTTAAGCAGAGTAGTGATCCTGTCCTTGTTGGCTGCCAGGCTGGCCTCCACAGTCTCGAGTCTCTGCTGTAGGGCTGCTGATTTGCAGCACTGTGGGGAAGGCGGCAGCAGCAGGGCTGCATCAGCTGGGTGGGAGTGAGCCAGGCTGGTGTCCTCTGGGCACGGCTGAGGAGGAGCGGGGCTGTCAATTGCCTCAACTTTCTTAGACTGGAGGCGGAGATGGGATGCCAAGGGCTTTGTTGATGATAGCAATATGGAATTGCAATCAAGGCCTGTGTGCATATGGGGTTCTCTCTCAATGCTGCATGGGGCTGGCGCAGTGAAAGAACGCTCGGGACGTGTGAGTGCTTGTGGCGGTAATAATATGTCAGAGTTTTGCTGGACTGAGGATTTGATGATGGGTTTGACATTTCTAGTTGAGGTGATGGGTCCACAGTTTGTTTGCACTGTTACAGAGGGTGTTGAGTTGATGGGATGTGTCTCTTTAACTACGTCAGTTTTAAGCTTAACATTTGCATGACTGGCTGATACACCCAAGGCAAACCGTTCTGCATTTGAATTCTTTTGCTGGGCTGTTGTTACCGGTGGGCATGTTGCGCAGTGTCCCTCATGTTCTGTTTCTGCACATCCTTGATTATGTGCAGGCTTTTGTTGTTCTGTTTTTATGAAACCCTGCAGACAAGAGCTGTTTGACTTAATTAGGGAAATGTAATTCTGGAGGTTTGCGACCTGCGATGGATTTGAATTTTCATGGTCTTTTGACTCATGCACAATTAATTCATTGGTTAGATTAGCACTGAACTTACTTTTATCAGAATGCAACTCCTCGCTGGGTTTATTGGTTGATTTAGGGTGATTAGTGCTAGCATCACTGCCCCTGTTATGATCTTTTGGCACAATTTGAGGCTTAGATAATGCATGCGGAGGTGCTAAGTTGCTTTCCTGATGACAAACAACACTGCATTTACCAGGTTTGTTACTGCTTTGAGTTATGATGTCTGGTCCTAGTGTGCATTGAGGTTTGCTCTTGTCGGGGGCTTCATTACAGCTAACTACCTGTGCTGTGCCTATTGATTGAAGCAAATTTGCACTTGATACAGAGAAATTATTTTGTTTCTCTGTCAAGGCAAACAAATGCGTGCCAGCTGGGGTTGCAGATTTTTTCGAATTGAATGCTGTGTTCCTGAGAGCTATATTTTTGTTCAGGGTGCTGTTAAATCCAAGTCTGGAGCTGGAAGTAGTACTCACAGGCACCTTAACTTCCAAGTCTAGGAGATTGGATGCACTAGATGTTGTGTCTAGGGAAGATGTACAAGCGTGAAGCAGAGGTTCAGAATTTGAAGAGTTAGGGTGAATTATTTGTGCAGGCACAGACTTATCATCACACGCAATTTGATCTGAATTAGTTTTATAATTTAAAATGCTCAAATATAGATGTGGTATAGCTGGATGCTGTGAATTAGCAAAAGCTTGATTTCCAGTTGAGCTTATTCCTCTGTCAGTAAAAGGTATTTTAGCTAAAGATGTGCTAGCAGCTGCTGTGGATGCCTTTTCTTGTAGTTTATGATGTTCAAGCAGAGTATGCGGTGGACCTGAGGGTGACTTTGATTCATGCATTTGGTTGAATGCATTGCTGGCCAGTGATAATGTGGGGCATTTAGGGCTAATTTGTTGGTTATTAGTTGTATTTATTTGACCTGCATGCTTGGAGTGTAGAGGTTTATGCTGAGTATTGACTTGAGCAGCTATGCTTTCAGTGGGCGTTGGCGCAGAATTAAAAACTGTGGTTGATATGAGTGTGTTGGTACTGGATGTATTTCCAGTCCCTGCGGCTACAGTATATAAATGCGAAGGTGGTGACAGTGTAATCTCAGGTGCAGCATGTATAGACACACATACATTTTGAGATTCATTGTATTGTGTAGAAATGTGTTGTGTTGTCTTAATGCGCTTGGGGTAAGTGTGCGAATGTGGGTTGTTGGCCTTGGTAGCTATGGCCAACTTGGGGGTCAAAGGGAGAGTTGTTGGACGAGAGAGCTTATGGTCCAGTGGAGGTTTGGCACCAAATTTTTCACTGGAATCATCCTGTCTGGTTTCTATTGTTGCTTTTGTGATAGTGATGGTTTTAGCATGTAGGATGGTTGTAGGTTGGATTGATGTCTCACCTCTGGCAGGATTTATATTTGACAAAGTGACTTGATTGCCTATAGAGTGGACCGGGCATGCAGGGTGTGGTGTTTTTCGATACCTTAGTTCCTCATTAACATATAATAATTGCGGATTGACTGTAATTTGGGTCCTGTTGTCAGTATTATTAATGCTGTCGGAGAGTTGTTGGTTTGCTGTAGGGTTTTTTTCAGTGTGGGATATTTGGAAAGGTGTAGAGGTCGAGAGTGAGGTGAAGGATGAGTTTAAAGAGTTCTCTCTAAGGAAAGCATTGGGAGTAGGAATTTTCTCCCCTATAATAACAGCTCTATTGGTTACAGACTGTCTCCCTCCACAGTGGTTGCATATTTTTTGAGGCATACCAAAAGGTCGGGCAGCAGATAATGGCAGCGTCTTCCTACACAAATCTGTATAATGACCTTGCAATCTGGTCCGGTCTCCTCCACGACAGGTTCCTTCCTTTACAGGCTCGGCCTCATCATTGTGTACGGTAATCCCACCGATTGCCTCTGAGTCAACCACGCTGCCATTAGTGTAACGGTTACCAGATTTACAATTAGACCTGGCATTCCCTGCAATGTGTGGATTTGTCTTGATTGCCCTGGTATAGCAATAAGTCCCTCTACTGTTCCTCTGACAGCAGGCCACATCCTTTGAGGCCTCACCTCCAAGTGCTTTGAAAGTCACTTCCTTTTTGGTCTTGGATTCGCCACTTTTCTGTTTTAGAATAGCCTTTTTCTCCTTGTCACTCTTTGTTAGCAGTATCTCCTTGTCTTCCGTTTCCTTGGTAATATAGCTGTTGGATGTTTGACTAATGTTATCTGAGAGTGTATCAGTTAGCTGGGTAGGAGGTCTACTTATCGCAGGGGACGTCTGAACACCAACACTGCACTGAAGTCCCCACAGGGCTCCTCCGGATCTGTCTCCTCCTGTTGCCTTCCAACCACGCACGCCAACCAAGGCAGGGACTCCTAAAACCGGAACCGAAGTCGTCAGGTCAGCTGCTCGTCTCCCCATTCCTCGACTGGTCGACTCAAAAGTCTGATAATTCAAAAAGGGGGTCAGCGTTTCCACATCATTACATCCATCTAAAAGTAAGAGAGGAACACGTTTAAAGCGAGAGACATTTTAGATGGCACTGTGAAGGAAATCCATGAGTAAGCAGGAAACAATGCACAGAGCTTGGGCTGAGACAAGGAAGCGCTTCAATAGTGCAAAAAAAAAGGAGGATAACTAGAGTTGTCAAGAATTGTGAGGATTGTGCTCTTACTTTCTTGGAATAAGACTGGAAAAAGCAATGACAATGTGCAAATGCTGATAACAAGAGAAGTGTTGTATATTATATCAGCATTTTGAACATAATGCACAGATCCCACCCACATTAATGTTTCAACATAGCGCCTGGAGTAAACTCTAATGTCTTCTTTCATTACAGTATTTGCCATAGAAGGCAGCTTTCACCCCATTACCCTTCACGTTCAGCTCACCTTGAAAAAGAGTACCATACACTAATGCTATAGCCTTAATTAAGGTCTGTGTGCATTTAACCGCAACACCATTTCACGAAGGGGACAGCCTGTGTAAGTGTGTGTGTGTGTCTATGCGTGCACACAAGTTTTCTCATGTGTAGAGGAGGTCATTTTAATGATTTATGCAACAACAGTTCAGTTGTCAACACGAGGGTGATAATGTGTGGATTTTTCAGCAATTCTTTATTATACAGTTAAACACAGAGTGTGTCTATGTTAGCACTTGCAGGTATTCATTCATGACAAAAAAAAGAACATGTAAATACATTTTGGTAAGGCTTTCTTCACTTTCTCCTGGCCTTCATACCCCTCAAAATCCTTTATTCAGATATTTCTAAATTGCTAGACGAACATTAGTCATCCACAGGGACTATTATTTTGGTTCTCGTGTCAACTGATGTTAGTTGAGCTAGGTCAAGTGACCCACGTCTGTAGTTGCTGTCTAATAATAAGTGACAACTGTCTTGCCCTGTTAATACACCATAAAAAACAAGCAGAGAAAAAACAAGCTATTGAAAAGCTGCAGAATGTTTACACGCCCTCAACTTAAGAATAAAAAAAAGACATACCTCAGTCTTTGTTTGATCCTGCTGCAAGTCTTGGCTCCAAATGAGTTAGTTTTACGCACTCTCTTTTATGTCCTCATGGATTCTCAAGGTTCTGAGTGACTTTGTCTTCATATGTTTTATCCCTTGGCTACACAATTTAAACTCGGTGCAGTCCACAGGCAGTCATCTCGGTAAAGCAATGCTGCTTAATGAGTCTTCTTCATAACTGCTCAGATTCTGAACTAATCTACCTTTTATTGATCAGGCATAAAGCCAAGCTGTGTCCTCACTGCGCCCGCTTCTTGTTTTGGTCCTGCTTCTCCACACTGCTCCATAGTATGCTACAGTATGCTGTCCTCCAACACACTCTGCCCTACTATGCCTTATCTTTTTACCTCCTCTTCTCATTTACTCTTTCAGCGGTGCTCCCTCTCTGCTCTTTCTGCCACTGTCCTCCTTCCCAGCATTCATGTATCCTGGTCTATAGCTGGGTGGAGAGAGAAAGAGAGCAAGAGAGAGAAAGAGAGAGAAAGAGAGGGAGAGAGAGGAAGTGACTTGCATCAGTGAGGTAGGGACTGTGTGTAAATTACCATACAAGTTAAAAAACAGGAAATGTAAATGGCAACAAATGTATATAAACAAAGTTGTAGCAGTCTGAAGAGGCAGTAATTACAAATACAGTCTCTTTAACGCTATTACTAATTTGAGTCTCTAATTTCTTTAATGTATGTGGTTTCTTTTAGAGAGAAGGCACTTTTATTCTAGATCAGTCTTAGTCCAAGTAGAAAACAGGCATTCATGTATAGCTAATGTTTGATTTTTCACATTTTGGGCACACATTCTTTTATCATCAGCATGTGTGGCCCCAAGTCTTCAGTGCTCTGGGGGGTCTGCGGATGCCCTGGGTCTCCTGGGCTTTTCTCTGTCTGCCTCTAGTTCCCAGAGGCCATTGTTTCAGCTTCTCACTGCTCATTATGTACATTTCATGACCAGTGTTGGGGTTGTTATGTACGTATAGCACAAAGCAAAGTTGAAAACCAGTCCAAAGAAAATTCAAAGTGATCGTCACAGTGATTCTACTTTAGCATGTAAGGACAGAAATGGAGGCCACAGTGTTTCAAGCCTGACTCCTTATCACTTCTTTTGTTACGCCACTGCCTCTGTTGAAGTTCAGGGTCCGGTTGTGGGTCTGGGGCTTGGAATCAGCTTTAACATCACTCTGGGTTCTTTTTGCCAGCTTTGCATTAGCATGCTGTCTGTGCAAATGTTCGCAAAAAGGAGCCAAAGTTATGTTAGCAGAATAATACAGATGTTTCTGTCCTGTACACAGTTTGCATTTCACCATCACACCCCGGTCGTTTGGCACAACAGTGGATGTAGACCATGATTCTGCTTGGACAGGACACCCTTAAAAAAGTACTTGTAATTAACATACAGTATTTCTATCGTACAGTGTACTTTTCTCCACATTGGCATTTAAAGCACTTCACCACGTGTGTATTCTATCTTACTTTTATGAATATTAATTACTTTTCAGATTATGATTTTTTCTTGTTTTTGCAACTTTATTATGTTGTTGTGCAAAATTTTTGATGTCTTCACAAATAAATAAATAAATACATACATTTTAAAAAACTGAGCTTTGAAGGTTTTTTCCTGCTGCAGACATTAAAGCATGGTTTCTACCTTTATCAAGTACTGCAGTTAAGCCCTGTGGAATTCTTTTCTTTTGGCAAATTTCTTTAATTATAACAACAATTTGAATATTGTCTTGGGATAATGGAAAAAATGATTATTTTCCATAGCAAACATGCAACATTCAAGTACATGTTTTAAGTGAATAAAAGTTTAATTTAATATCAATTAATGTGTATTTTTAAAACCATGTATTTTTTTTACATCTGACAAATAATTGATAAAACATCAAAATGTTTCTCATTTATGGATTTTAATGTGTCGTATATAAGCCCTTTAATGTATGTCATTTAAGTTCATGGACACTACAGCCCACAGCCTCTAACATAATTTATTCCTATGCCTGCATCAACATGATATTCATAGGATATATTGAAATTATGAATAATCAAGTATGGTAATGTTTATATTTGCTGTCATATCAATCAGGTTATGCACTATTATGGACATCATAATACTGATTATAGTCAAGTGATCTTTGTACAATGCTCTAAATAATATATTCCCAAAATAAAAAGATAAGAATGAGTTACTGTATGTTTTGATGTTTACGATTCTTTTGCACCTGAAATGATTTTATTGCATTGGATCATCTCCTACAGTGTTATTACTTTCACAAGATTAAATCTTCAGCCAGCATTAGACAGCACTGCAAATTAAAGGAGGAAAGAAAAGATAAATTAAACAGGATGAAGCGGATTATGTCATGGATGTTAAAACCTAAAAAAAAACTTTAAATACAAAAACAAATGAAATCAAACTAAGAATATTCTAATACTTTAATGTTTTATTTTCATACAATAATCTATTAAAATAATGAAAGTCCTGCTGTGCAAGGAAAATGTATCCATTCTGTGACTCTATATAGCTAATATATAGCATAGACTGGCTGCTGACTAATAATTTGGTCAGTAGCCAGTTCCGTTAAGACTAGAAAGATGAGAAATATGATGTGTAATATAATTGTCTATCAGACTATTGTTATCATCAGATATTAGCAAATTTGACTATGGAAACCAGGCTGTGTGTTGACTTCTGATTTCAAGAGATTGCACTCAAATTCCATCACTGCAGCTGTAGGGAACATGAGGCTGACTTTGTGAATAAAATATTATCTCATAGCCTCGGGGCAACTACACAGTATTGTATCAGGGAAAATGCCTACAGTGAAAACGGTTTAACTGTCACTGTAAGAGTTTTGTGTGGTTTGCATTTATTCATCATAACAGTTGGTTATGCTTTAGTGAAGACATTTGAAAAAGAAAATCGCTTTCCTTTAAAAAAAAAAAAATCTTGCGAGGGTGTATATTTGTATTTTGCCTTGTTAGAGTGGTGACAATAGACTAATAATTTGACAAGTGGGCTTAGAATATTAGATGTGGGTCTAAGAGATGCGCATACATTTACATTTTACTAAGGCTCTTTCTCTTTTTTTCAAACATGTTTCCTTTAGGCAAATATAATGACATATTAGAATAATTATAGCCCATCTTTTTAAACCATGAGAACTCCTGATAATAGTCTGTACATGTGAATCAGAGACAGCGACATTATTAATCCTTGGACTCTTGTTGTCATTTGTCACAATGCAATATGACTATTGAGAGTTTGGTTACCAATGAAGTTATACAAAGGTGATGAAGTGACATGGCTTGTGACTCTGTCTGGATCATATAAGTCCTTTGCAGACCCGTTTGGCTGTTTTTTGTAAGTCTAAAGTTGTTGCCCTTCGTATATTTTATTTATTTATATATGTCTCTGTATTTATATATGTGTGTATATATATATGTATATATATATATATATATATATATATATATATATATATATATATATATATATATATATATATATATATATATATATATATATAATATTCTGCTCACATTCTGTAACTTCTGTCGGTGCTGTGCTTTAGGAAACCGAATTTTCCAGAGGAACCCACCCGAGGGATTAATAACGTTTTATCTTATCTTATCTTTAAGTCTAGCTGCCATCAAATATTTGAGAATTTACTGAAAAGCTGTATGCAGTTCAGCAGCTTCCAGAGTGCTATGTTCTTGTTGAGTCACAATGGTGAAAACATATTTTAGTGAGGTTCAATAGCGTTCCATACAGCTGTATTATGAAATGCAAACACTTAAATTAGCAATTTTGTTTTTCATTTTAAAGCTGCATTTAAAAAAACTGCCACAAGAGGGCAGATAAACATTAATTATGCCCCTTCACTGTTTCTTCCTCTTCTATTTTTTACATCACTGACAATATGTCAGTATGACTGCTAATTATCATCATTCTGTTGGAAAAGGACTGACATTTATATAACATTTTTCCCATCATACTGACCGCTCAAAGCAATTCAGACATACCTAAATCACATTTAACCATAGATTCATGCACCACATTGTTCTATGCACTTTAACCACTTTATCTACCTCACACTAATGAGTTAAAATCGCCAGTTAGACTAACATACGTGCTTTTAGCTACACAGAAGAAAGCCAGCAGGCCTGGTTAGAATGCTAATACAGAAAAAGGTGACCATGAGGTTTGAAGCAGGGACTTTCTTGTTAACCACTGCCCCCCTGTGCTACCCAGGAATGGAGGAAAGTCGCAGTCCTATGTACCAGTGTCTTCAGAATGAATTGTGTTAGAATGAAGTCATCTCTAAAGTAGAATTTGATGTCTTTAGATATTAATTCCACAAAAAGAAAGCCTTTTTAATTATTACATATGCTGGTATTACAAAGTATGCTTTCTTTCTCTGCAGATAAACAAAATGCTTATTAAATATGAACAGTGTGGGTCGGCTGCAGCAAGAAAGCAGAGGAAGGGTGGTGTGCATTAATTACTTCTCCAGACAGATGGAGCCAGTACAATGAATAGATAAAGGCTTTTCCTATTTTCCTAAAGAAAGACAAGTCTTTGTTCAAATAGAAGGGATGTTAAAGTCCCACGTTAATCATCATCCAGTCCCCTTTTCACGGCTTTGCCAACTTTAAATTGTTGAGATCTTGTTGACATCGAATACTAATGCTGTATTTTCTCATTTCCTGCATTCCCACATTTCAAAATTCCACTGTTGCAAAAGTGGAGAGCAAAAAAAGGGTGTCACAGTCTACTGAAGGAGAAAATAAGCTGTTAGTTCAACTGAATTCAAAACACTTTTTGAGATATTTAAGAAAAAAAAAACTTTATTTGTGACGTATTAACAAAACACATTACCAGATTGATTAAATCATAAGAATCACTATGATCACCTTTACAATGATGAGCAGGTGTACAAAAAAGTTATTAACAGATCTGCACTGTCACAGTCGACTGGTATGTGCCACTCACTGCCACACCCAACGACTGAGGAACATTCACTATACACAAGCAGAGAATACATCAACTTTATTTTTTTTAATTTCATTTTTTTGTATTTTGATTTTTTTTTTCTTATTTTTTTGCCTTTTTCTCTACTGGGCAAGGGAAAGGTACGGAAGGTGAGCAAATGATATAATTTCACAATAGTGTCTGTTTGATCATCATTTCAAAGTTGAACACAAGTTAGTTTAAGGACTGATTTTCTTATCCATGAAAATCATATAGGTAAAAACAGAAAGAAAAAAAGGCATTTCATAGCATAACACAATAGCATTATGTATATCTAGAAGATTAAATTTATTTTCAACATGATAAAAAAATGTGTTTCTTTTAGGTTTTTCCACAAATTGCTGTTGCCATGTCTGTATTTACTGTATGTTTGTGTCTGTATGGAGAGGTGTGTGTATTGTCTTTGAGAATGTGTATCAGAGGTATATGTATATATTCCAATACGCATTTCCCAGTGGAAAAACATATCTATGTATATATATATAGTATCTATATAGGATCTGTTTCCTTTGCTTATAACATGCAAACAGCCACTTGGTGATCTGACAGCACAGAAGTACACCTGAAGAACAGGGCAGGTGGGGAGGGAATAGTGTGCATGGGAAGGACTGAGCAGCACCTATATACCCCTATAGTGATCGGTAATATGATGGTCTAATAAAAGGAACAGTGAGGTGAGATTTTATGACACTTTCAGTCATGTTGATGCTGTTCCCATTTCTACCACACTATGTTTACACAATATCAGGGCCAAAATTTCCCAGCAACCTTTTTCCCCCCATATTCATGTGGAGCCATAAAGCAAAAAAAGGGAAATTTTAAGGTGATGCCAGGTGAAGCCAATGAACCTTGCATTTTGTTACCTTTCAGTCACAATTTTTATAATAATAGTAATTATCATAATTTGAATTCAGCCTCCAGCCTCTTTGTACTGCAGCTGAACTGTACTTCCCAGTCAGTGTTAACTGCAATACATGTGCTTGTGCAAAGGAGAAATGACTTGCCCAATAGTTTCTTTGTCTCCTACACTGTATCTACACAATGGACTACTATGACTACTATTTTCTGACTCGCACTCCATCTTGCCTCATATCTAGCACAGCATAATCTCAGTTTCTGCTAAGCTCTCAGGCGTCTTCGCAATTCAGTGCATACAAGTCATGCGAGAGATGACAGAGCTGTCAACAATGAGCAATCAGAGGAGACATTCTGGCAGAAGCGCCTAAACTCAGCTGAAGTTGAGACAAAAAAAATGTCTGTGAGAGTGTGACATGTGTCTATATGTCTATGTGTCTGTATCTGTGTAAATATGCAAATACACACATGTTACTGTTGTACAGTTCATTGAAGCAAAGTGGAAAGATGTCCAACCATGTTGATTTGAGGAAACAGGAGTAGAGCGAGGAAACAGGCGGCGGGCAAGCAAATCCTACAAGCACTGAAGCAGCCGAGGCAGTGGCGCAAGGCTTAAAGAACAACTATTTAACATTCAAAGACAGAAGAGGACGGATCGGAACAGAAATGAAGCGACAAGCAGCGTTCCTGCTTCCTAGCCATATAATACACTCCCATGTTAAGGGTGGCATTGGCCTTCAGTTTTTGGAGTTTCCACAAAGGGCTGCGTATTCTTTTCGTGTATTTTGAATTTATGTGTTCATGTTATGTTTGATTTGTTGGATTGTGTGTAAGCGGCGGAGAGAAAATCAGTGTTTGTGTACAGTAATGTGTGTTTCAGACTGGGTGTGCTAATTCAGACCCCATTAACCTGTGTCATATCCCAAGAGAAGAAGCCATGTCAGGGGCTGGTTGCATCAGCTGCACGTAGGTTCCCTAGTTATTGCCGAAGTCGCCACTAAACCCATTTCAGGCATTGCTAAAATTACAAGCGGTACCACTACAGAAATCTGTCCGAACATAACCTTAAGTAAACGCTAAAAATATTAAGCAAGCAATAAAGCAGGTGCAAATGATACAAGTCACACAAATGCACTCACTGACAATAAAGCATCTAGTTTTCTGCACACAGCATTTTTTTTTCTTTAGCAGTTCCCTGCTGTTTTGCAACTTGAAGGGCCACAGCCATGATTTTGAATGTTTCTGTCCATTGTCTACACATTGCACAAACACTGTGGGCTATTTTCAACTATTTAGTGTGTCATTCCTTTTCTCTTGGCATTAGATTCCATGGAATGTGAAAAATAATACGCTGAGACTCGCCTTAGGTACTGTACCTAATCTGGTTAATTGTGTCAGTGCAGTAGCTACACTATAGTGTGATGAAAATACGGCTTAAAACAAGGACAAAATTCGATGTGTTCACTTTGATGAACGGTGTGAAACAGTTCCGAGTCTCAGCTAATGCATTTTTGTGCTATAGTCCATTAAAAAAAACAATACTTTCCTGCATGGTAGGTGAAAAAAAAGAAACCCAATAGAATTTTCAAAAACAAAATGATGTGCTTTAGAAAATGATTAGCCTTAAAAAATGATTGGTAGAAAGTGGACTAAAACATTCAAATACTAGCATTTTTCTTTAAAAGTCAAATGAGAATCGGCCATGTTTTATGCCAATCTAGTCTCAAAACCATCCAGTATATTGCTATTACTTATTTGCTACTCATTCTAACTTTTAATAATATCGAAAGATCTCACCTTTGAACTCGCGCCTTAATACCTACTCTATCATTGAATTTAGCGACATGCTAATTGCAAAGGAATTAGCAGTTATGAGGCCACTACTTTATACCCTAACCTGGGAACAAACTTGCGCATAGTTGGTGCAACCCAGTCCAGGTCCTCAGCCTCCACAATGTGCTATGTTACACTGAAACAGAGCTCTTTATTTGAGCATGGTCTAACTTCTTTCAGGCACCTTGTTGTCTCAAAGGTGCTAATCCTATGCTACGCATACTGTATGCTGTCTTTGCTCATTTTATTATATTTTTTATGTATTTATTTTTTATAAAAGCCCACATTTTTAGATTTTCTACAACGCCTCCATAATACTGAAGACAATAGCCCCGTTTATTTTTTTTTAATTTTAAAGTTATTTCTTTTACTTTTTACTTACCCTTGAACTAGTCAAAAAGGAGGAGGGCCAGAGATGTCATCACAGGCAGCCTCAGTTGACAATGGTCGTTACAAATAGTACACCTTTTTTGGGTGCTATTTTTGTTGTTGTTATACAAACTGGGGGTGGGGGAAGGGGTTGGGGAAGTGGGGGTGGGCAGCAAATCACAAAGGCTAATCTAAGCCAATAAATCATTTTCTGGTGTAATTTGGTCCATTCTTTCGATAAAGAGCATTTGTTTAACAAGTTCGCATGACGTTTGGAGCCAGGCCTGGTCTAATGAGGATTTGGCCACTGTACAATGTCTATGCAAATATGGCGCAAGGAGGATCCCTTGGTTCTACAATATGCATTTGGCTTATTTTTCTGGCTCTGAAATTGGGTAGTTTGTTAATAGCTTTGCTTTCATATCACCACTTCTCTAGTCATCACCGCTTTCATCTTTTCCTTTCTCCTTCTTATCTTTCTTGTCCTTCTTCTTCTTTTTCTTCTTCTTGGCGTCCTCCTTCTTGCCAAAGCTTATGAATTCACCCTTGTCATCCACAGGACCTGGGTCGTGGCGGATAGAGATGATGGCTGGAGATCCAGGAATGATGAAGGCTTCAGGCGGAATCTCTCCTGGTTTCAGGGGCTGAGGAAGGCCATAGCCTTGTCCAGCGCCGTATCTGAAGTGCCAGCTGTTGCTGTTAACTCCAGCGCCCACTGGAGGTGATAGCTCTCCACCACCTTCTCCGTCTACACAAGCGTGATTAAAAAATGGAAAAGAACAAAAAGGAAAAAGAAAAACAAAGAAAAGAGAACAATTCATTACATTTTATTTATTTGTTAAAGGAACTGTTTAAAATTTAAAGTTAAATTGAAATGACAAAAAAGGAGAAAAGAGCTGAAATCAAAGCTATATAAGATATATTAAGGAAGTAAAATCTCAAATGAAAGCATCAATTGTCGAAAGAAGTGGTAAAGATGTGTAACTTGACTGATATTGACTGATATCAATTTTCCATTAATCTTTTATCAATGAGGTGCATTTTGTTGGTACATTTACACATACGCGTTGTATACTCTTTCACTGCGGCCTTAACACGCAGCGATATTTTGATCGTTTTGCTTGTAAGTGGTAGAAGCATGATATGATACATTTGGCATTACAGGGTTAAATGTTGGCCTGACAATAGCCAAGATTCATATACTTTAAGGAGAGCAATGCAACCCAGTTCACTGAAGGGAACACAGGAGGGGACTAACCTTTAAACCACAGGGATGTTTAACTTGGCAGTGTGATTTGTATTTGGATGATGGCTGCAGCATAATCCTACTCTCATTGGAAGCCAGAGACAAGGATTCAACATTCAGTGCATGGATGTGAAAGATAAAGAAACCCAGATTGCAAATTGACAAAAAAATAAAAAATGAAGAAGGGATCTATAGCCTATATTGAATAATTATTTTGAAACGTGAGAAAAGGACCCATCTATTGAGGTCAAAGGGTCATACATTTCGTAATGCAAAAAGAAAGCGGATGCTAGATGAGATGAAGACGGAGAGAGAAGGGAGAGAGAGCGTGAATGAGAGAGAGGCAGTAAGAAAGATGGGGGTGGGCGGGTTTTGCAGACACGGCGCTCTCAGGCCCACACCAGTTCCCTCTGCGCTGACCTACTTTCAGTCTGGATTTTATTTAGATCAAAAACGGGCCCCTACAAAAAGATTCTGTTTTATTTTTCTTTGTAGGCTATTTATGACATTGCTGGAGTGCTGAAATGATTTCAACCACTGCCCCACTGGGAAGTACACTATTTTGAAAATGTGTGCTCTTCAGACGCACAGTGTCCCACAGAGTCCCCACAACGAGTCCATTGAGTATAAAAATATATAACACGTACAGGCTATAATGACAGCAAATGTAATGGTCTCTACTGAACTGGTCAGTCAGTCGCTCTGCATTATTGTGCTGTTTAACCTCAGTGAGCATATAAAGTGTATAGGCATGCTTCATATATGATTTATCATTGACTCATTGCAAGTACATTAGATATTAAATAAAGAAACTACAATGCCAGAAAGGGTCATTGTTTTTAATATAGAAGGAGTAGTCAGATAACAGACGAATAAATTATTAGTTCGAATTAGTTTCTGCTTGCAGAAGTGATCATTTAATTATTACACGTGTTTAACATTTTATAATTAGCACATAGAAGACAAGGTGATGGAAAAAAAAAAGCCAAAATAAAACAGAAACAATGGGGTATAGCCAGGGGTCAAATTGGGATTTGGCAGATGGGGGAACTGGAAGCTTGGGTGTCGCAGTGCAACGTGGGGGAAAGAATTACTTAGAAATAAGTCAAGTAATAATTTGTTTAGCAAGCTCAGTAGAATTTTCTTTGCATGTAGACTGCGATCAGCTGACCTGTGCTGCTAGTCCAATATTCACTGCTTTAGCCAAATGAATTGAGCAAGATTTAAGGTGATATTTAATGGGGTAATGAGGAATTATAAAAGGTAGATTCACTGAGTGAATCTAATCGGCATCATCATCTTAAATATACATTTCTGTGTGCTACCCTTATTGTAGTATAAGCTAGTAATAGTACCCTAGACGTAACCAGCCCAGCATAGTGCATCACTATATCAACTATATGTTTTACCAATGTTTAAAATGAATGAGGGTATAACATGTAAGATTCAAGTTTCTAGTCTATAAAATTTAACTTGCTGAGCAGTCCTTTGAAAATTATCTCCTTTCCTCTCTTTCTTACATCTTTCTCCATCTCTGATAGTGTCACACATTAACGTTTTATTTTCTCTCCATGGGAAATACCGCAACCGTGCGTTTATCTGATGGATGCATTTTGTGACAAACTGTGCAGAAAGAGTTTGTTTGTTTGCTGATATTTGTTGAGCTGTTTGAAAAGATACATTCGAGTTTATGCTCCCTCCTGTTCAGCAGCTAGTTAAGCACCTCTACCACAACTTTACGTCTGCGCTGTGAACGCATCACAGGGAAGAGAAAGGAAAAAGGGATGTGTTGAAAGTGTAAGCGCGCTGTGGGATGTCATTATTTTCTTACCACTGAGCAAATACCTCCAGGCTGTCACTGAAAGCAATGCTAGTCTGCATCGCATGGAAATGAACTCATTCAATAGTAATAAGCATTAACCTGCCTATCAGATTTTATAAGTCGCCAACTGTGGGAGCTGGACTGCTGTTCTAGATCCTTCCAGGTCACATTAACACCTAGGTATCGCTACTGAAGGCATGCAGAGTAATCTGGTTGACCTTTTTCCTTAAAATTCACCCAACTTTCTGCATTTTTTTTGTTTCTTTGCTTAAATAATCAGCTTCTTAGTAATTATTTAGTGACAGATGTTATTATCTCACATTAACATTAGTGGACTTACTACTAATAAACTCTAATGCCAGTCGTTTTAGGATTAGGATTATACCATTTGACGGTCTGTTAGCGTATGTTTAATCTGTGCTCAACAAAGTCCGATTTAACTGATTTCATTGCTAAAGTGAGAAAGTCCACTTCTCATGTGGAGAAGAAAGAACATACTTTAAGTAATAAAATATGAAAAGATAGCTGCTCAGATGCACGACAAACTGCGGGAGAAAATATAGTGCACTTTACTAGTCTATACATAGTATACAGTTCATTTTTATGTAACAGACACACCATTTTCTGTTACCTGATAAGTCTTCTTAAAGGAAGGTGATTTTTTTGCTTAAATTTTGGGAGTTCTAAGTAATATTGTCTTATCTAATAGTTAAATGTTCACAAAGGGTCTTTCCACATTTTACATTTCATTTTTACAGGTTAATGTATGTAAGCATGCAATGTGAAAACACAGTATTAAAATTAATTTGGGGCAAGCGTTATAACCTGCAGTTTACTTTTCACCATAAAATTACACGTGACACAGTAGTTTGGACAGTAGTGGTGACACAGTAGTTGAGAACAAGCCATTAAAAGGTCATTAAAATTTCAACCTCATGTATTATGTATAATGTAGTCGGTGTAATTCGATGATTACCATACGAGTTAGAAACATTTTGTCTACTTTAAGTTTATATTCTGGTGGTGAAAGGTCAAATTAGGAATTCATCTTCATGGAATATCAAGTTTATTTAAATACATTTCAGGTGCCAAGGGAAAATCCTGAAGTTCACCTATAGACTGTATATAAAAGACAGACTTATCCATGTGATATGTGATGTCACACTGTTTGTGAATTCCTGTTCTGAAGGCCTGATGCCTGCATGGCTTGGGTTTTTGTGTGTGTGTGTGTGTGGGGGGGGGGGGGGGGGGTTGCTTTTTTTTTGAACAAGCAGTGAGCATATTTGGATCAATGGATAGAAAGATATCACTTGTCAAATATCAAAACTCAAGCAGAAACTCTTAGAAGGTCTATACCTCACAGCAAACCATATTATCTGTTAGATAACTACACTAAAAATACTCCAGAAGGTACCAGAGAGACTTCCAGTTCAGTGACTCAAATTAGCTGAGGTAAAGCTTAGCGTCTACCTATCAGTCAAAGGGGCCATGGGCCTAATAATACATAGTGTTAAGCCTTTAAGCAATTTAAACAGGTGATCTCAATATATTAAAACTCACTCTAGAGTTCCCATAAAGGCCAAAACATTCTGGTCTCCATAGAGGCTGTAAAAACATTTATTTCTGCTGTCTGGCAATTTACCATTGGGAGCCTAGAGGGACTGGCTTAACCTTTGAGCCAGGGCTGCTTAATTTTTCATCCTGAAAGGTTGCTACTTGAGTTGGTGGAAACATCTGGATCTATAATCAGTAGTAAATAAATGTTTGGATGATCTTTAGATTTTCTACAATTTTAATTTTGATTTGTAACCATGTTACCATTACCTGCTTAGAGTACCAAATGTGTGTGGATACAGTATACACAGAGCAGAGGTCAAAAAGTTTGTATTTCTCTGCATGATGTACAGAGAAGTACAATATCCACTGACACAGCACACCGAAACAAATGGGTATCGCCTTAGTGTCTTGGAACATTCTAGGGCTTCATGCGCTGCTTGAAAAAATCCAGACCTCTGGCATTGTTAATTTAAAAAACAACCCATGTTTTAATTCAGACATTTCCTGTTTAGGTGTATATAAGCTCTTCATGTCACAGAGTGCAACATTTTAAAGAGCTTTGCTGCCTTTGTGCTGCTGTTTATCTAACATGCCCCAGCCAGTGTTTCTTTTTAACAGCCTATACTTCACAGCAAATGGATTACACTGTAACTGCTAGTGAGCAGGGCAGTATAGCGAGGAGCACGTTGTGGCACCTGATGTGAAAATATAAGGGTGTCGGAAGCCTCATTTGGTGTAACCTACATTTAAAATAGGCTACTCCGAGACACGGTTCCATCTGAAATGAATCCCTCTGATGGTTTGTGGCACACTGAAATGCGACAGTCACAGTGCTCGTACATATATGTGACATGTACCACATGTATTCTGCATAGGATGCATAAACCTTGCTTTTCCACCTGATATCCTCTAAAATGCCTTTTTTTTCTTTCTTAAAACCATGGTTTTGCCAAGTCCCCTTCCCCTTTACTCCTCTGTTTTTTTGTCTCTAAATATTCCATTCAGAGATTGACCGGTTGCTATGGAAACTGCCTTCGCCCACTCCCTGCTGATGGAGGGTGCGGCTGCTGCAGCAATCTCTCAGTTAGACAGTGTTGCCAGGCAACAGGTCACATGGTGTTCCCTAGCAACACCACTACTGCAGGAACCTGCCAATCCTCTTAACCTTTCTCTCTCTGTTTCTCCATCCCCCCACACCTCGCTTTTTTTCCTCCATCCCCCTGTACGTCTCCTCTGTTCATCTTCTAATCACAGTTTCTTTAAATGTTGCCACATCTTTCTTTTTTTATGGCACTTTCTTGTTTGTGATAACAGCACATCTCCCCCTCTGGCATCAGACAAATGTCTCCTCATCTGCACCAAGGGTCACTTACATAAACACAGTTTTGAAGGTGCCACATTTAGATGCATCACAGCATGTCGGAAGACTTCATTGTGATAACAGTTTGCTACAGATGTGAAAATGTGTCACAATAAAGGATGACGTGTAACAGAGAGGATAAACCTGTCTGTGCCATTGCACTAAGCCACTCCTAAAAATGTATTTTCTAATGCATCAGCAACAACTGGAAGGACCGCAGTATGCTGAGCACTCCGCTTAAAGACAATATTTGAGTCTTTACAGGGCCAGAGTTGGCCAGATGGTTTCCATCTGCTGTAAGTAAAAAAATGCACATTTTTTTGCTGCACTCTGGCAGAGGGGAATACACTAGAACTGGGAAATGATGCAGCTGGTATCTCAAACAATTTCCCAACTTCCTTTTATACAGAGAGAAAAAGAAATCTTTATTTATACATGTTTACTGACAGGCAGTAAAATCATATTCTGTCCCTGGTTTGCCAAGTGATTTACTGTGATGCTACTCTTCACCCTCAAGTGTCTACGTATGTCCTAATTCCTGAAGCCAGACAGAAAATCAATGAATGGAAGCGGGGGTGGAAGAATAGGGGGACGGTTCACAATGCTGAAACATGGTTTTGAAATCTTGCTTACCAAAGTCTTCCAGTCTCTGTGCCCTTGTAAAGTTCCACACACAAACTTTTAAGCATTAGCTCTAAGACACACTTTCTGTAAAGCACGGGTCTACGAGTCCAGCTTTCTTTACACATCAGTTGTGTTGCAACATTTTTCAGCACTGTCACCCACTCACTAACTCATTCTTATAAGAGACAGCTGCCTTTTCTGATTTCTAGCTCTTGCTTGCTGCTGTTGTGGAAAGTGACAATATTCTAGGCATGAAAGTGCTCTGCATAAGGGTCCAACGGCTCTGGTGGCTATCTGACTATGCATGATTTAAGGACAAAAACAGCTTCTCATCCATCAAAAAGTAGAACTTTTTCCTTTGCTTTATTTTATTGTTTTGTATTTTATTTCATTTTATTTTATTTTGTTATATTGTGTTTTGGATTTTTTGTCTACTTTTTCTTGGGGCACTTTTTTCTAATGTACAGTACTTTGGTCAACACTGTTGTTTTAAATGTGTTATATAAATCAACTTGACCTTGACCTAGATGGTTTAACCCAAATTATATTTTGGGTATCTGAACTATTTCTAGCTAAATATTCAGAACTACATCTAGCTAACACAAAATCAGTTTTAAAAAATCTTCATCCTGTATCCTGATTCCTACATTTCCACTCACCTGCAGCACTAGATACAGTGGGCCAGTTCTGAACCAGCATGCCCTGGGCTCCCTGCATCACAGAGGACTCCTCCATGTGGACGGAACTGAAAGGCAATCACATTTAGCAAAGTCAGTGAAAAATTTGCAAACATTCAAATATTTAAAACTAGGACACATTTTCCTTAACATTCGGAGATTTTGTTATGAAATTCAAATGATTGTTGGTGCAGACCCTGGAATCCATCCACAACTGAGCAATTTAAAATAATAGTCTAATAAGATGACATTTCTGTTTAATATGAGCCAAATTAAGTGGTATTCAAATAGCTTAAAAACTTTTAAACAGCAATAATTTTAGACCTTGACAGTGGCTTTCTGGCTCTCCAGAAAGAGAAGTTGTGGATAAATTCATGTGGTCTTGTTGCAAGTGGGTACAGCCCCCCCCCCCCCCACCCCACCCCCACTTTAAAAAAAAAACCAAACCCAAACCATCCCACCCTTCAGGCTGAATACCTGTGCTTTGCCTCCTATGACAGAATATCTAAAGACTCAGGGCTTTTGTAATGCATTTAAATTGGTCTAGGAATAGCTATGAAGAAAGACGGAGCACATAAAAGAATGAGCAACTTTTCACAGAATAGAAATATGCATACTGACGACTACTGTAGGACTACATGAAGTGCTCTTTAAACTTTGCTGCTTATAATGAAAACTGAAAATAGCTGTTCTGTCCCAGACAACCAGCTGTTTTATGTGGTTGTGTTTGTGGTTGAAGTTGACCAGGATTAAGAACCGCTAAAACAGTGCGCACCAGTATACACTATAACTACACTAAAATACTATAACTATGCCCAAACACCTTGCTACATGAAAACAGTGCCACTTGCAAAGAATAACAAAGGTGCACTGCAAGTCTTCATTTTCATTAATTTTGGAGCTTCTATGTAAAATATGACTTGACGGATTTCTGCACTTGTAATCGTTCCATAGCTTTTGAAATTTATAAGCATAATGAACTATCATGATCCATGCTCAGTGTTTTGAATAGTAATTGAATATGTCTAAATGACTTTGATATCACAATAGAATAATGCATAAAATGCATATGTTTCATTGTGTGCCTTTAAAAAAAGAAATTCAACACTTTAAGTGACAAATACTTTCATAGTCACTTTGAAATAATAGCATAATGTAGGTTAATGTAGTTGTTACATGTTTATACAAATACATAAGAATACTACTGATGACAATAGTATATATAGAGCTTTTTAAATATAAAACTTTTTAAAAAGATCAGTTAAACCAGTGAAAAATTCATTTAACAGTCTATCAATCAAATTTTTTTACTAATTACAGATTTAGTACAGTGTGAGATTTTCTACTTTGTTTTGCCAACATTTTTGGGTGTGCTAGCTTTTCATCTTCCCTGTGATCTTTGTTTCACCTTGTGTGTGTTAGCAGGGGCTGAGCTATAAGAAGCACAGTAGGGGAGAGACAGGTGAAGTGAAGACAGCAAAACTATTTAAGTTAAAGAGCACTTGCTACTTTTCTACGAGTGCAATAAGCCTCCCAACAAATGTTAATCCGTTTGCAACCAAGGATGAACAGATGTCGACCCCAGATGTCTGAAAATCAGGCCAAAATATCAGCATTTTCTAAATCAGCCAACCTGAATCTGCCAGCGGTAACAAGGTTGCTAGAAGTTCTCCTTCTGATAGTAGGAAAGCTAGTTCTGGCCAGTGCCCTAGCAACCCCCAAACAAGAGGAAGAGATCTGGCTTTCACCTACAATGGCTGCTAGAGAGAAAAACTAACAAGGGTACAATTAAGGGCAAAAATAGGAATTTAACTCAGTTCTGAGAAAGAAAAACAATTATTTTAGTTTGTCCAATTTTCTGAGTGAGTGAGCAAACCTGCCCCTTTCCATTCTGGTCTCCAGTTTTTATGCTAAGGGAAGCCAACTGACAGCTTGCTGTATAGCTTTATCTTTGCCATGCTGACACCGTGGTGTGAAAACAATCACATTTGAGGAAATGCATTTGGCAGAAAGTCAAAATATTTGACTAAATATGAGTGTATGAGCTTATATAAAACTGACACACCCACCCTAGCAAAAAATCTTTTCCCTCATCCATTTGTTATAAATATATAGTTAATTGTTGTTGACTAGGTTTTCTGCAGCACATTAATACTATCATCTGCAACCTGCATTATCTTGATTTTCCCATGAAGAAAAAATGACCAGGTGTATTCTAAGCAGTTTGATGTATACGAATATGACACAGAAAGTACTGATGTACTGCACTTCTGTCTACACTCAGAATATGGGTCAACAGTGCCGGTGTTACATGCTGTGTGATAAATTACAGCACGCCTGTGTTGTGGCTAAGTGTTGATGTGAGCCATCTCTGTGTCTCTGTGTGTTTTACAGTCACTGTCATTTAAGAAGTGGCAGCGGCAAATTGCAGTGATGATTTATCTGAATCCATGTCATGTAACAGTGACTTGATGACAGAGTGCACATGATCCATACAAATTAACACTAATATCCAATTAAATCAACTTAGACTAAGAAGATGACTTCACAAATGAGCTGTAAGCACTGGTACCATGAAATTTGGAAGAATTTTGCAGAAAGCATAGGCGTGTGAATAGTAAACACATTTCCTGATGTCCCTGCTGTTTTTAGATCAACTTATGGGGAAATAAATGACATTTTCTGACATAATCATGGGGAAACTGTTAAGTTTTGTTTTGGGTAGAATTTTTTCTAATCGTTGGTGCTGCTTTTTTCTATGATCTTCTTCATTTCAGTATTCTCTGATTTGCAGCTAATGACACTGCTTAAAGTGTAGTGCTTCATTAATTAGATATATGTAGGTGGGAATACGCGAATATTTATGAAAGAGCAAGCACACTAAAATCACAGCAAGCTATTGTTGACACAATACCTTAGAAATCATGATTTTAGGAGAGGATAATCATAGCTAGAGTACTACAGTGTTTGTAGACTTAAAACAATTAAAATGTTTTAGTTTAATATGTCTTTGGAGGTGTTGTTTTGTGTGGATTTGGTCTAGCAATAAGAAAACATCATCTTTGCACAATAATATGTGATAAACAGAGAAATGCAAATGCATGCATGGGGTGGTGGTGAGGGGCAGTTGTACATGCAGACACTGAAGCACATGTGCATGTGATAATCTAGGAAATGTCATCATCTGCCTGTTTGTCCTTCATGCTTACAGCTTAAAGACTGCAAGTGAGGGAGTGATGCTCAGAATGTAGATGACCTATATAGTATTTCACTGCAGAGGACCAAGGCTATGAATCCAGTGACCGAAACGCAAAGGCCTTTTCCCAAAGGGAGAGGTTGAGGTTAAAGGTTCAAACAAATGCTTAGGTGCCACTCACAGTCATTTCTGAAAAGCTACAGCATTAGTGTTGCAGTAGCTTTTTGAATCATTTCCATAGAGGTGTAGGGATAAATGTAACTGTAACATGTGAATAAATCATTTGCTTGGGGAATCGTATATGTTATAGCTGCAATAGCAAAATAAGGGGTCTCTCTAATGGTGCAGACTAGATGGCGGCAGGATGAGTAGAGTGGAAAGGTGGAACCTTTTTTGAGATGATGAAAAGTTGCACAAGACTTTAACATAGAAAATGCTTACCTCTGCACCCCTGCCCTCAAAGATGCAGAATATCTCCAGTCAGCATTCGGGGCTTTGGGCTGAGCGAGCAAGAGGGAGAGAGAGGTAGAGAGAGAAAAGAAAATGAAGGAGAGAGAGGTAGAGACAGAGAGGGAGGATGAAGAGAGTAAGTTTAGCTTGATCTCATACTGTGCAGAGCCATGGCCTCATCAATTAATCATGATACGCATCCCAGCTCTGGACGTGATAGGAACACTGCAGTTGTGTCACTGATTGCAAGCACAAACACACACACACGCTTATGCACGCACGCGCGCACACACACAAACACACACACACACGAAAGGACTTTAAAAAGGACAATAACTGCAAGCCATATTGACAGCTTCTGGACAGTCTCTCATTCCACTGCTCTGTAAATGTGTGAGCTGGGAGAGTAATGCCCTTTAAAGGAATACTATGACAGTACAGACTGATGCGTATGTGTTTGTGTGTCACTGGAGTAAATCTGTCTGCTCCTGATGAACCTAGCTGAGTGCTTCAAATTCCCAGCAGCCCTCTGGTAAATAATTGCCTTTAAACTCCAATAAAAAAAGAGAGCTCATCACCAGGCCAACCACATCCAATATCTCTGGCCTGCATTGGTCCTTGCTATATTAAGATACGGCTATCTCAGCTATCAACACATAGTATTTATAAAAGTATTTCCTCTTTACTTGTGTTCCTTTTCTGAATATCTCATCTAAAACATTAAATTATCATAAATCAATGGTACCTGTATGGGCACATTTTAATAGTACATAGCACATTCTATACTTGCACTGAAAACCTGATAAACAACATTCCACATGAGCACAGAAATTTAAAAAGTATTGGTGAAGTTCAGATCTGGGGCTTGGGGCTATTCACCATTGAAAGCCTGCTAGGACTCCCAGAAATAAGTGGAAGTCCCAATAGGACTTTGGTCATTGTAGATTTCACTGATGATTCTACATTTAAGTTCAAAGAACGTCCCCCTCTTTGCAATATAAATGGCATAGAAGGGGCAAGTCATTGTTTTAATGAGCTAATGCTTTATAGCCATTAATTATGCCGGACTCTTTCATAATCACGTTCTTCATGAGTAGGCACATGCACAACGCTGAATTTAAAAAAAAAAAAAAAAAAAAGCACAAAAAAAGAAAGGAAAAAAAAAAGCTGTGTTTAAGAAACAAACCTGCTCTGGCAGCAGCAAGTGTCCCAGATAAAGAAAGCACATCATGTTCCTTAGTTCATATCAGGGGGGAGTATTTTTTGCTGGTAGACCCAGCCCATTTGAGTAAATTTAATTTGCGAGGCTGATGAACACAGTGTGGAGGTTAATTTCATTTACACTGCTACACTTGTCTTGATCAGATTTCTTTTTAAAATAACTAATTTACCAGAGACTGCCACCTGCTAATTAAGACAGGGAACTCGTGGAAAATCCAAACCTTCAACATCATATAAATTTAAAAAAAAACAACAACAACAACAAAAAAGCAAAAAACTAAAAATAACTAAAAAATGAATATTTGCATCATCAGCAAGCATTAGCGATAAAAGCAGAATATGTCACCCCAAACTTTTTTGCAAGAGTCATTTAAGACATAATCTAAATGACTTTAGAATAACTTTAACATAAACACAAATGGAAATAAGGTGCTCAGGAAATCGCATAAGCCAAACCCTTGATTTTAATATTGCCAGTTAAAAAGCTCTATTATTAAATGAGGTTAACTCATTAATGATTCTCTCTTTCTAAAAAAAAATCACCCAGAAGTCATAAATGCAATACAGCCATAAAAATAAACCTCAAAACTAACCATAAGCAGACATCAAGTCAGGAAACCCCAACTGCTCTTTGTCACTGCTTTACTCAGTCACACACAACAAAAACACAGACAAATCAAAACTGCATGCAAAGAGGGTGAGCAAGTAGTAGGAATGATACATGACCTGTTCCTGGTGTAGACGTGATGACAATCTCAAAGTGAAACACAAATCTCTGAATCATCAGAAATAACATAGGACCCTTGAAAAGCATCACAACTGACACTAATTCGGTGTGAGTGCTGAGCTAGGCTACACTGAGTAAGTTTGCAGTGCAAGTGGGAACTAAACAAAGAGACTGAAGGTTGCAGGGATTCAGTTCATCGCAGGAGAGGGTAAAAACCTGACGTGCAACATGTCATCTCCCTGCAGCAACAAAGTGGCAGTGACAGAGAATATGGTAACACTGCACACTGGGACAATATTGGAATGAAAAGTCAGGTTTGGCATGTTTAAAAGTGCCTAATACTACTTACACCTTGGTCAAATTCAAGACACTTTTTTAAACTTGAAGGTTCATGACCTTGCGGCTATGTGGACAAAAGGTAAAAATAAAAAATTCATGACCCACCTCTGGGCAGATTTGGAGGGAGGCATCGGGCATGCTCAGTCTGCGTACAAATCCACTTCCACTGGTGAAAAAGCGGTCGGCACCACTGCCCCAGGTGCCACTGATGGGTCGTCCTGTGTTGTAGAACATGAAAGTGTCACTGCCAGACGTGGCAGTCAGGCAGGTCTTGTAGCAGTAAGTCTTCGTTAGGGAGCCATTCCCACGTACTTCGATGTAGTGAGGCTCCACTTTAAGGTCTCTCCGAAGCACCACATTGTTATTAGGCTGGCCTGGAGCTCCACCACTGCCACCTCCGCCAGCACTCACACTGCTGTTCCCACCATCTGGAGGGGGTTTCTGTGACACACAGCATGGGGAGCAGGACCCAGGCTGGGTGCAGTAGGCGTGGCAGCGGACGATAGCCAGCACCACCACAGTGACCAGGAAAACAAAGGTCGTGGCACTCAAAGCCACGGTCAAGTAGACGGTCACTTTGGACAAAGGGATTGGGCCTTGAGGTCGAATTATCCTCTTGGGATCAGACACCACTTTTGGTGGCACCTCCATGACTGCCACGTTAATAGTAGCGGTGGAGGAAAGAGCAGGCTGGCCATGATCCTTTACAAGAACAGTTAGAGTGAAGGAGGTGGAGTTGTCTTCCAAGATCCTCCGAGTGGTCCTGATCTCTCCATTGTGTTCGTGCACCTTGAACAAGTCCGGGTCAGTGGCTGTCTCCAGCACATACCCCAGCCAAGCATTTGGACCAGCGTCTGCATCGTATGCCACCACTTTGGTCACCAGGACACCAGGTTCGGCATTCTTTTGTACCGTCTCCAAGGAGCGCGTGCCATTGCCAGGGGGGTTGACTATCAGTGGTGCATGGTCATTCTGATCCATTATATAGATGTAGACTGTGGCGACGCGGCTGAGTGGAGGAATGCCCCCATCTTGGGCTTTGACCTGGAAGTGAAACTCTCTCAGTGACTCATAGTCAAAGGCTCGCAGGGCATAAGCCTCCCCTGTATCGGCCTTCACAGACACATATGAGGTGACAGGAATGCCGTGGTTGTTGTCATTGAGCACTGTGTAGGTGATGCGTGCGTTCTCTTTGATGTCGGCATCTCGAGCTTTCACAGTACACAAAGAGGCCCCGGGGGCATTGTTCTCAGCCACATAGACTGTATATGAGGTCTGTTCAAATCGTGGTGGGTTGTCATTAACATCTGCCACATCCACCTGTATAGTCTTCTGGGAGGATAGGGGAGGATTTCCTCCATCTGTGGCACTCAGAGTGACATTGTAGGCATCAGTGGTCTCACGGTCCAGAAAGGCTGAGGTAACCAGAGTGTAATAGTTTCTGAATGACTTGATCTTGAATGGAAGGCCTGCTGGGATCTCCAAGTTCACCTGCTTGTTAGCTCCAGAGTCTCGATCAGTAACACTAATAAGGGCCACAACTGTGTCTGCACGGGCATCCTCCCTCACGGGGCTCGACAGAGATGACAACACTATCTGAGGGACGTTGTCATTCACATCCACAACCTCTACTACCACCTTACAGTGTGCTGCCACAGCACCGGGGCCCCTGTCCATTGCCTGAATGTACATCTCATAGGAGTTAGTCTCTTCATAATCAACATTGTTTCTCACTCTTATCTCTCCTGTATTAGTGTCCATGCTGAACATCTGCCTCACTCTCTCCGGGGTGTAGCTGCTGAAGGAGTAATAAATCTCCCCATTTGTGCCCTCATCCAGGTCAGTTGCATTCAGTTTGATCACCAGGGTGTCTTTGGGGGAGTTTTCTAAGACTTTCACTTTGTACACTGAGCTGTCAAATGAGGGAATATTGTCATTT
This sequence comes from Pelmatolapia mariae, assembly GCF_036321145.2. Lineage (NCBI taxonomy): Eukaryota > Metazoa > Chordata > Actinopteri > Cichliformes > Cichlidae > Pelmatolapia > Pelmatolapia mariae. The sequence continues at coordinate 25,338,882 of NC_086236.1, forward strand.
GAGTCCAGTACCCGGACACTGATTTTAGTCGTCCCTGTTTTTTCCGGCGTCCCACCGTCCACAGCACTTAGAATTAATTGATGGTAAGGCGTCTGCTCGCGATCAAGGGGCTTTTTGAGCACAAGCTCGATGTGCTTTGTATTTAGAGAGGGTTTGTTAGAAACCAGCGCGAAATGGTCGTTTGTGCTAAGCTGATACATGCGAACAGAATTTGACCCAGTATCTGGATCTTGAGCGTTTTCAATTGGGTAACGAGACCCCGGTAAAGCAGACTCTATTATTTCCAATTGATACTCGTCTCTGGGGAACTGCGGCGCATTGTCGTTGGCATCTACAATCTCCACCTCGACGTGGTGCACTTCAGTGGGGTTTTCAATCAGCACCTCTAGATTAATGAGGCAGGTGCTGGATAAATCGCACAGTGCCTCCCTGTCAATCCTTTCATTGACAAGCAATTTCCCATTTTTGGGGTTGACAATCACATAGCGTTTGCCGCTGTTGGAGGTTACCTTGATTTTTCGGGTGGCGAGCTTTCGAATATCCAGCCCCAAGTCATGCGCCAGATCACCGACCAGTGCCCCATTTTCTAGTTCTTCTGTAATCGAATATCGTAACTGTCCAAATGAAAGGCCACAAAATAATGAAAATATCACAAAATAAAAAGGCACATTATTCCCTATCCGGTTGCACAGCCCAGCCACAGCCATTGCAAGCTCACAGGATCCGCAGACGGATTAAATGCAGCCTTCCGCCTTTTTAGCTTGCAGTATCTCGCATCCCAGCACCTCATTAAGGTGGGCTAATTGGTCTCCCGGTAAATGAAACAGAAGCGGCTCATCCACTGTGATACCCGGCTGAAGCGAATCCTCTCCAGCGCATCCATATTACCTTTGTCCGTGATGCGCTTTTTTGTCTCCAATGCGCGCTGCTGACGGGTGTGTTTCCCTGTCGCTGGAGCTGTTAGATAATCAAGGCAGGCGAAGTTTTACCTTATGGAATCGGAAAAGACCGCTGTCCCTTTCAAAATAAAATTATAAGCGGTCTGTGCCTAAGTTTGCTTGCACTAGAAGAGGAGAAAAAATTACTTAACCAATCCAATGTGTGGGATTATGTTAGGCGCTGAAATAAAAGGAAAAAGGTCACAGCTTGTCAAGGATTTCAGTAATTCCTTGCTTACAAAAAATATTTTGTAAAATTTTGAACCATTATGAATAATAATTTGTTCATAATCACATAAAAATTAGTGATACGTCACTTAACTATCACCTTTTTAAATAGTTATTTTAGTATTGATTAAAGACTTTTATGTGAGACGTGATGCTTGAACTGTATTACATTTTTTGTGCCTCATGTTGTATGACATGATTAAAAAGTATTATGTTTATGTATTTAATTTAGTTTAATAAATGGAATTATGAACCAAGCTCTACGAGTCAAATATTTACACAGTATGTTCTGTGCAAAAAATAAAGCAGTACCAGTCTTTTCATATTAGGTTTATTTTGAATGGATAACCGGAACTCATAAAATTCAATGTAGGTGACTTGACCTTGGAAGGACACTATCCCGCCCTAGCGCGCACTCAGATTTCAGCTCTCTCCTCTCCGCTGTGGCGCAGCTCCCCGCTTCCCCCTCCACCCATTTCTCTCCTCTCATCCCCCCATTGCGATGTCGGTGTAAGGTCTGTGAGCTAACCACATATTAAAGCACCTCCAGAAAAAAAAAGAATGGCGACCACACAAAAAGACCACATAAATATTTGGCGTATGCATCCAGTCTCACCAGACTTTCATCCCGTAATTAAAATTAGCTGTGCAGCATGTGGCAAAATATTAATCGTAGACTTAAAGGGAATTGATGATATAACGCGGATATTTAGTTAAAATGTTTTATTTGGCAGATTCTCTTGGATTCACTATTGCGCAAGAAGTGAGGGGCGGTGGTAATGAATGGATCCGCCGAAACTCTCAGCGTAATAAAATACAAATGTGGGGAAACGTGTTCACAAACACAGACACATGTCCGGGAACTGGCTCATGTTTGTCGTCCTTTGTCTGCTCCGAAGTCGCAAGGATGGTTAATTTGCCAGTGGCGATTCTGCAGCGCAGCCTACCGCATGGCGATCATTTAGGCAAGGCACAGCAGCAAGAAAACATTGTACTGACAATCACAAGCTCCTCTCCACATGGATCACTGTCAGAGGCAGACCTCAGACTGTCAGGTCACATAATCGTATTAAAGAAGTCCCATAAAGGACCCCATAAAGCAGAAGTCTCATTCCCTGTATGAAACATGATATACCATATACGGGTGAATGATGACAAAATGATGACAAAATATAATATATATATATATGTGTGTGTGTGTGTGTGTGTGTGTGTGTGAAGGAAGGGGGGGGGGGGTACTAAAGGAGCAACAGAATCATAGGAAATGATCACAAATCACAGAAAACCATGACAGAGGTTTGCTAGGTCAGTAACCATGGCTTGGGGTAGAGCCTGAACATAACACCTATCACCACTATGAATACAAAGGAAGCTCTACTGATGTTACACATTATGAAGCTCAGAGCTTTATGGTGAATAACAAGGAAGAGTAATAGCAATTTGAGGTGAAAGCTAGCAAACCACTGGAAAAAAAGAGTGACTTGTATCATTTCAATGTAAAAGGGCAGCATTTTGTTTCTGATTAAGCTAAGGTCTGGGAAATCGTTCCAAATCAGACAAGCAAAGTCGGTCACAACAGCTGGCAAGGCTGTCCTGATAGCCTTAAGCAGAATAGATCACTGGATGAATGCATCCAATGGAGGAAAGCCATAACGGCTCCTTTGGCTATTACACAGTATATGCACAGTTAGCTGGACCACTAGAATGTGTTGCAATAATAATCAAGGTTTTATCAGTATTTCTGCAACAAAACATCACTTTAATGTCAATGCCATATGCTACTGAGATATCATGAATCACCACATAGCTGAAGTAAAGAAAAAATAAGGAGAAAATAGGTTAAAACAGCCATCGATGTGTTTTTATTTAGTACACAGAAGATATTTTGCTACTTGCACTAAGCTGTTTCCCATCCTGCCCTAGAATTAGCATGCCTTTCGTCCCTAATTTGGATTTTTACAAGCTATTAAATTTCATCTTGGTGCTAGTGCAGGGTTGTGATAGTGAAAAACAACAGGCACAAAAGAATTGAATGTTTACAATATTAAGTCTCAGACCTCCTAATGTGTGAACTCCATACAGTTATGAAACAATATAATAATATAATAAAAAATGTAATTGAGTAATTATTGAATATCGCCATATATATATATATATGTATGTGCATGTTATAGATAGACACATTTTTCATTCAGTTATTCTCCTTGCTGTTCACCTGTTCATCTGGTTATAGGAACCATTTTGCATTTGTTGCATAAGGCTTCTGTTTCCATAGCAACAGCAATTTGATGAATATGTGAGCTAAATTGGATGTGCTGTCCTCACACAGATCTATGCTTATTTATATTCCAACATAATGAAAGGTCCGTGTTACGCTTACCAACAAAGAAAGAAGTGTGAGGTACACCTTTCACCACAGAGATTTTTGAACTGATCTTAACTTTGCCTGCTGGGGAAAGTCTGTGCCTGTTCATGTTAATGTTCGATTTAACACAAGCCTTTTGTGACTTCTGTGACAGACATGGCCATTTTGCCAAACTGCACAGTATTTAATGGACTCCTGCTTGCATCTAAAACAACCAGCAGACGCATCATAAATGAGTGCAGCAGTAACCCCATGGCAAGGGCAACCATGCACATAGATAACCGGCCACAGGCATCACTCAAGATGGAGCATAAGTCACACTGCACTTCACTCCATCATAGTACATTCAGAAGATTACCCTCCAGTTCAACATTCACTATTTCCATCACTGGTCTCCCTGCGAGTGGGAAGCTTGCTTATTGGTATCCTGGTTATTCATGTTTGCATATCCACATCTTTAATATTCAATACATACAACAAATTACAACAAACATACAAAAAAAAGACAGATGTTGTCTGTGGAGATCTAGTGAAATAAATGGTAAATTTTGTAGATTCTGCAACAGATTTGTATCAGTGTCTTGTCCAGTGTGTCTCTCTAAATCAGAGTGACAGCCTGGTCATGTCCTTTTCTGCAATAATGTAATAACTGTTTTATCTTTGTCACACAGCCTCCTCACAAAATCAAACAAATGACAGGGATACTTTGCAGGAAACCTCTTTAGTTTTCTTTTAGCTGTAGTCCAGATCAAAGCTCTAGGTGATAAGACTCATGACCCCATTGTGCATGGGCTCCAGCCAGGGTATCTTTGCTGCTCATCTGACTCATGCATAAATGGGTCAAGTTCTCACATGCTGTCTGACACTTTGACCGATAATGCTGCCAATCTAATAGCAACATGGGTTCCTAAATGAAACAACAAGGGTAAGCTTGTGTAGCAGGTAAAGCTGCTCTGATCTGACCTGATTAAATCAAACGTTTAAAATAGTTTTTTTCTGAACATCACATCCAGATGACAAGTGTGATAACTATTTTATACTGGACGATCCAGCGTTGCTCCTCTTCCATCCTCAGAAGTCAGACTGACCCAGTAGCTTCTTGCCAAATCTGAGTGATGTCTTTATTATCCGCTTTTAACAAATATGGGTCAGGTAAACCTTGTTTAACTCCGCCGTTGGAGGAGTTAAAGGAGGAGGGTTGGGCCTGGGGTTAGCAACCCCACCCCAGAAAAAATCTCAACCACTACAGGAAATGCCAATAAGAAAAACAGAGACTAACTTTCTGGAAGATGGAGGACCCCCGACAGGGACGAATGACGCTAGGTGGTGAAAGCCGAAAGGAAGCCACCGAACCGATTCTCCTTTCGACCAGGAGAACCACTCTGGAGATCTAACTTTGGTGGCCCATACCCTGGGAGTGGTGACGGGTAGTAGTAGTAGAAACCTACAGGGTGGGCCATTTATATGGATACACTGTAATAAAATGGGAATGGTTGGTGATATTAAAGTTCTGTTTGTGGCACATTAGTATATGTGAGGGGGCAAACTCCTCAAGATGGGTGGTGACCATGGTGGCCATTTAGAAGTCGGCCATCTTGGATACAACTTTTGTTTTTTCAATAGGAAGAGGGCCATGTGACACATCAAACTTATTGGTAATGTCACAAGAAAAACAATGGTGTGCTTGGTTTCAACATAACTTTATTTTTTCATGAGTTATTTACAAGTTTCTGACCACTTATAAAATGTGTTCAATGTGCTGCCCATTGTGTTGGATTGTCAATGCAACCCTCTTCTCCCACTCTTCACACACTGATAGCAACACCGCAGGAGAAATGCCAGCACAGGCATCCAGTATCCGTAGTTTCAGGTGCTGCACATCTCGTATCTTCACACCATAGACAATTGCCTTCAGATGACCCCAAAGATAAAAGTCTAAGGGGGTCAGATCGAGAGACCTTGGGGGCCATTCAACTGGCCCATGACGACCAATCCACTTTCCAGGAAACTGTTCATCTAGGAATGCTCGGACCTGGCACCCATAATGTGGTGGTGCACCATCTTGCTGGAAAAACTCAGGGAACGTGCCAGCTTCAGTGCATAAAGAGGGAAACACATCATCATGTAGCAATTGCAAATATCCAGTGGCCTTGAGGTTTCCATTGATGAAGAATGGACCCACTATCGTTGTACCCCATATACCACACCAAACCATCACTTTTGTTGTTCCAGCAGTCTTGGAGGGATCCATCCAATGTGGGTTAGTGTCAAACCAATAGCGGTGGTTTTGTTTGTTAACTTCACCATTCACATAAAAGTTTGCCTCATCACTGAACAAAATCTTCTGCATGAACTGAGAGTCCTGTTCCAATTTTTGTTTTGCCCATTCTGCAAATTCTGTGCGCCGATCTGGGTCATCCTCGCTGAGATGCTGCAGTAGCTGGAGTTTGTAAGGGTGCCATTTGTGAGTAGCTAATATCCGCCGAAGGGATGTTCGACTAATGCCACTCTCCAGTGACATGCGGCGAGTGCTACGCTGTGGGCTCTTGCTACGCTGTGGGCTCTTGCTACGCTGTGGGCTCTTGCTGAATGAAGCTAGGACAGCCACTGATGTTTCTTCATCAGTGACAGTTTTCTTGCGTCCACATTTTGCCAAATCCAACACTGAACCAGTTTCACGAAACTTAGCAAGCAGTTTGCTAACTGTAGCATGGGAGATGGGTGGTCTCGTAGGGTGTCTTGCATTGAAAACTGCTGCAATGACCCAGTTACTGCGTTCACCAGATATCAACACAATTTCGATCCGCTCCTCACGTGTTAACCTCTTCGACATGTCAATGGCTGTGAACAAATAGAAACTTGTAAATAACTCATGAAAGAATACAGTTACGTTGAAACCAAGCACACCATTGTTTTTCTTGTGACATTACCAATAAGTTTGATGTGTCACATGGCCCTCTTCCTATTGAAAAAACAAAAGTTGTATCCAAGATGGCCGACTTCTAAATGGCCACCATGGTCACCACCCATCTTGAGGAGTTTGCCCCCTCACATATACTAATGTGCCACAAACAGGACTTTAATATCACCAAACATTCCCATTTTATTACGGTGTATCCATATAAATGGCCCACCCTGTAGTTTAGAAAAAACTGTAATGCTAAGTTGGAGTAAAGATTCCCTGCTAAAGGATAATCTTAATATTGCAAATACAATAAGTCTGAAGAGTACACACATTTTACCATTGTTCACATTGATTAAGAGTTTCTAAATAATATTTTTGCAAAGGTTATCTGACTTTGCCTGGGTGTTCTGGTAGTGTAAGCGTCGACCTCACAGGTTTTCTATACACAATATTGCCAAAAGTATTTGATTGTCTGCCTTCACACACATATAAACTTGTGTGACATCCCATTCTTTAGGGTTCAATATGATGTGGGTCCACCCTTTGCAGGTATAACAGCGTCAACTCTTCTGAGATAGGCTTTCCGCAAGGATTGGGAGTATGTTTATGGGGATCTTTGACCATTTTTCCAGAAGCAAATTTGTGAAGTCAGACACTGATGTTGAATGGGAAGCCTGGCTTGCAGTCTCCGCTCTAATTCATCCCAAATATGCTCTATCGGGTTGAGGTCAGAACTTTGTGCAGCCCAGGCAAGTTCTTCCACACCATTCATGTCTTTATGGACCTTGCTTTGTGCACTGGTGTGCAGTCATGTTGGAAGAAAAGAGGCCATCCCCAAATTGTTCCCACAAAGTTGGGAACATGAAATTGTCCAAAATATCTTGATATGCTGAAGCATTAAGAGTTCTTTTCACTGGAACTAAGGGGGTCAACTAAGGGGGGAACTAAGGGGGCCTCCACACACCTCCACACCATAATCCCCCTCTCCACCAAACTTCAGACAAGTTCTGCTCTCGTGGCAACTGCCAAACCTAGATCTGTCCATTGGATTGCCAGACAGAAAAGCGTGATTTGTCAGTCCAGAGAACACGTCTCTAGAGTCCAGTGGCGGTGTGCTTTACATCACTGCATCGGACACTTTGCATTGCAGAAGTTTGGAGGTCTGTAGTGATTGACTGCAGAAAGTTGTCGACCTTGTGCACTAACCCCGATCTGTAATTTTATGTGCCCTGAGTTGCTGTCGTTCCCAATCACTTTGTTACACAACCACTAACATCTGACGGTGAAATATTTAGCTGTGAGGAACATTCACAAGTGGACTTGTTGCACAGGTAGCATCCTATTGCAGTTTCACACTGGAATTCACTGAACTCCTGAGAGTGACCAATTCTTTTAGAAATGTTTGTAGAAGCCGTCTGCATGCCTACATGCTTGATTTTATACAACTGTGCCTGTGGAAGTGATTGGAACATCTAAATTCAATAATTTGGATGGGTGAGTGAATACTTTTTGGGAATATAATATGGGCTTATATAGAGTTATCTAGAGTGGACCAGAGTGACTGCTGCCATCCACAATGTAGGCACCAGATGTCTACTTTATATTTTGGGTATAATATTTGGTCATTGACTCCTTTTTTGAACTTCGTTTATTGGAGACAAATTCCCTGCTTAAACATGTGTTTAAAGCAACTAAATCGAAATCACATTGATTCATAAAATTTTTTTTAGGTTGATTATAGTTAATGCAAATCCACACACTGAAGCTGATCTAAAAGAAGCTTTTATAGTGGCCAAAATATAGACTTGAGTCAGTCCAGATAATCTGGTAAAAATATGCTTAAGCAGCTTCCCCAAAGCTCTGTTTTGAATATTGTATCTCAGTACTGAAGAGTAAAACACACTGCCACAATGAATTCAGGAATGAAACACACTTAACGGATCAATATATTGCTGTGTGATGAGCTAGCTGCAAACAAAAGCATTTCTTTTTACTGTGAGGCAGATAGATTTTAAAATGATTTATAATGAAGTCCACACATTAGATATGGAAGCACTGCAGCATTGCAGAAAAAGTTGTGATGATGTGTAATGGGGTGCTTAATTGCATACCTCTTCAGACCACAAAGTTGTCTGAAAAAAAACCCAACAACTTCTACTACATTACAGATTACAGCAGAGAGGAGTGTATTTTTTTAAGTGCTGCTGCTTCACTATAAGTGCACTCTGGAAACACTTAACCTAACCTAACATTGGTTTGATTTTCCACATTTGCCTGCTCTGTTTGGGTTCACGGTGGGACAAGAATCACTGAACAAAGCACCCTGGGCAGGTCACCAGTTTTATTGCATTGAAACTGTGTGGATCCCTAAACAGATCAGAGCTGGGTGGCTAGACAGTACTGCCCTAAATACTGCAGCACAGATATTAGAGGTTTTGGCTTCCAGAGTGAATCATGACAGTTTATTTTTTATTGGTGGGAACCATTTTAGTTTAGTCTTTCTGACAATTTACATTTACGTTCTAAGGATACAAAACAATTCTTTTCTTTCCTCCTGAAATCTACTTTTTAATTTGTATTTACATTTTACATTTTGGTTTACCTTTTAATTACAGTATGATGACCTTGTGCAGTACAGTACTTATAAACATTGTAAAACAGTTAAACATTCTAGGAACCAGTGTGATTAAAAGTACCCTTTTGAACCGTAGTTGCACTTTGCTCATGTTTATCACTGGTGGGTTGCACAACAATTTCAGTAACATGGACTGTGTTGGTTTAAAAAACGTAGCTCTCCTGAGGGAAGAGTTGGCGGGAACAGCACTCAGCACAAGGGATGTAGCCACAGTTGCCCTGCTCATTTGCACTGACCTACTTCAGGGTCTTTTAAAGCACAAGTTACTTAAGAACTTTTGGGCCTTCTCTATAGTATTGTGTAATTTTACAAGGCGCTGTATTTCTGAACTGACCGGCATACAGCTGAGACACAGGACTGCTTCTCAATTTTATTATCCAAATCTACTAGATTTCAGTCAATGCTATTCTTAATAGTTTTATTATATACGGGTATTGATTGTGTTTGAAAAGCAAGCCAGATCATTACTGTGAAAGACACTGTAAATCACATCAATCCAGGTATGGAAGTTGTTATTATTTAGCCAGATAACAGATAGAAATTTGCTGTTATTGATAACAGTGGCAATAGCTAGTGATACAAATTCACAGGACTCTCATACACGAGTCTGCCATAGGACTACAAACTAAAAGCCCTGTGTGGCCACAGCGAAGAGCAGACTACTGCAATTTGGCTCATGGCTTTTACTAATCCTGACAAAGCTATTATTTGTCTGCTTCTGTGATTTGAACTGCAGGCGCATCTCCTTTATTTAGTTTTCAATTTCCAAGAATTAGTACAGAGCGTTATAAAGAGAAACTGGGTCAAAATGTGTGTATGTGAGGGAATTTGAGAGAGCAAGGAAGAGGGGGAAGAGAGAACATCATATTCAAGAAGTCACTTCTGATCACTTCAGCTTCATTCTTCATTAGAGAAACAATAGAAAGACAGATTAAAAAGCTTTATTCAAACTAGCATGATCAGGCAGAACATTTAAGCCAAATAAGCAACATCAAAATCTGACAATTGACTAGACTTGAAAACAAAGCAAGACCATTCTCACCCATACTGTCTTTGATCCATTAAATGGGATGGAACTGGCTAACATTTGATGCAACTCTCAAAGCATACTGTACAATCTGACTGGCAAATAAGCGAGAAAGAGAAAAGTAAAAAAAACTGAGCTGTGTACGCATGAGAATTACTCACGTTTACAATACTGAGCACAAGCACCTCCTGTGCCATTCAGTCACAGTGAATACAGAAAATATCAAAAAAGTCTACTGTAGAAAAAACACAAAGTATAAAGCAGTTCATTTTACAGTAAATGCATGTTTTTTTGTTGCTTTTTTTTGTTTGTTTCTTTGTTTTTAACTGAAAACCTGCTCTGAAACCAAAAGGCTGAGCCCCACCCAACAAGAAATTCAAGGTATTGTATCATGGGTGTCAGTGTAATTTGTAATACTAGTGGAATGCCATTATTTCATTCATCAACAGTCATGTTTATCTTTTACAATGCAGAAGGCACACAAAGAGCTCATCGTATGTGCAATTTAAAAAAAAATCATTTTAAAAACTGTTCGAATTGGTTCAGGCATGAATTAAACATATAAAACGTTCTTCACAGCAAGAAATCGCTTATTACGTGACATCGTTAGCCTGACAGACAGCCAGAAAGATGTGTTTATGTCTGGGAAGCCTGGTGCAACAGTAAAAGAGAGGAAGAGAGGTTCAATTTCACTGACTCTAAATGTGAAGACTGATACTTCCTGAAATCTTCTACCTTCACTGCATTACTGAAGGGAGTGCTCCGATCACATTTAGATTCAGATTCAAAGTGCTGGCATCTGCTTAATGCTTTTCATGCTCCACGTATGGGTTCAGCAGATTTCTGAACTTGCAGAGTCTGCACTTTAATGCTGTGAGCATAATTAACACTGCACTCTTCTTCTCATAATCCAATACTTTTACCACATACAGTTACATTTGATCAATTAGCACCCTAATAAGTGGTGTTAATAAGCTCCTTGTTTCTGAGTCATGAAAGTCCTGGGCTTATTCGTAGTGCAACAGCGCTACTTTTGAGGTCAAGAGAAGTATTCTAGTTTTATTATTTATATATTAATATGTACACCATCAAAACAACATCACGTACACTAAACTACAAATATGCAACAAAAAATGCCCTCAAAGAAGCTCACAAAAGCAGCATTAAAAGTTACTACCAAAAAATATATAAAAACAATAATATTCCTAAATTGCCTTGCCTGTACCTGATATCCCTTTGTACCCTGGCAAAGATAAATACATTTGGATATACTTGCTCTATATTATTCCTTTGTTTTCATATTAACTTAATCAATTTGCACTTTGTGCAATGAGTGAACACAGTTATTATTTGAACTGTCAACTTTTAAGGAAATTAGCCCGAAGAGATGATAGCTTGTAATAAGCAAATCTTCTTACAGACAGTTAAACTGACATTTGATATTTGATTGTGTTTTTAAAAATAAGGTTCATTGTGTCTGAGAGTTGTACATGTCCCCCACTCTGGCCTCACCCCACTCTGTGATTACCTCAGTTAAAAAAAAAGAGGTGTGAGTATACACCTCCTCCAGACCCCCTTGTTTAGTACAACGTAAGGAGACAGGCTCAAACTATAGTGTGAAAATGAAAATTGAGGAAGTTCGATATTTTTGTGTAGCTCATACACGTCAGATAGAAAATGTAAATCTGTTGTAAGTTTACTTTTGTAATCTTGTTATTGTCCCTATACGACTAATCTATCTACAATCAAATGAAAAGAGAAACAATGTATCACCTATAATGTGCGGGTTTTTTTTTTTCGAGTTTTCTTGTCTTTCATTCTTTTTCATCACTTTGACACATTCATAACTTCTCTAGTACAACAAATATTGTTTAAAAAATTTAAAATTGAATAAAATCCTTTTTTTTGCTCTTTTTCTTAGAAACTTACTACAGCTGTTTTCACACTTGCACTGTGGGCCAAAACTTTCCTCAGCATTAACCAGCAGACATTTGCTTTCTACGTGAGAAAGCAAATGTCATTCTGGACGTCTTTACCCTGACAACTCTTTAGTAGTAAAAACACCATGTAACATCTGAATGCACCCATTTGAGACTAGAGCAGGTAATTGCCCAGTGAATTCACAGCAAGTATGCTTTCTGCACACTCCGCCAAGGCAGCACTCTCGTCTATCCGGTAATGAGAACGCATCTGACACCGACTATTCCCCTTTTGCATGCTACATGTGAAAAGGGCAATTGTAGACAATGTCTTTCGGTAACTGTCTCAATATTTTCTGGAGCACATGTGTGAAAACAGCTTAACTAAAAGTATATGAATCTTACTAACCAGCAAGACCCATAATAGAGTAGAAACGTTTTATTAAAAACCAAGAAAGAAACAAGACAAAAAGGCTGAATCAGTGACATAACCAGCTACAGTTATGTTATATCAGAATTATGGAAGAAGCATATTCACCCTGATTCACTTGTATATTTAGGTTTAGGCATATTTTGAACTCTTGCTTATATGAAATGCTGCCTGACTTGAACTTAAGAATATTGCAAAGTACTGAAGGTTTCTACAACTACAACACTCAGCTTAAACTCTGGAGAAAAAAGGCAAAATTGTCTATTTAAAAGTTTCAGAACATCATGAAGGGAATGATTTATGACATGAGGTCTGCTCAGTAATGTCCACATATCCTGCCAGAAACTATTTCAAATTGTTGTCTGAATACTTAGTTGTAGAATCATGCAGATTCATGCTTAAAAGATTAACAAAGCTGGAAGGCTGAGGTGGTTAGTGGTCAATGGAGGAAGCAGAGAGAAATAACAGCTGGAGCAGAGGGACTAGCAGATGTTTTTTTTTTGTTTCTGTTGGGGGTTTTTTTTTAACATCTTCTTTGTGAGTCACAGGGAAGATTTTTAGCCAAAGACTCCCAAGAAGAGATGATTATATCATGGCAGTTCTCTTCTGGGCCCCTGCTGAGAGAAAGAACATAGAATTAGTCAACACAGGAAGTAAGTCTTAATATAAACTTAGAGAAAGTCCTCACTCATGCAACAGTGGATCGTGACTGGTTACTGCCACCATCATTGACATGTCAATAGACGCTAGGGACATTTAAATTGAAAGATAAGTCACTAAATCAATCATAATCAGGATTGTTTTTTTAATTTGTTTAAAAAAAATCAATCTACAAATTTAAAAATACAAAAAAAAAGGTTTGACTAACATGACTAAAATAAAATATCAAAGTCATTAACTGAAATAAGGGAAGCAGAAGGTGTGACTAAAGCATGCACAAGCAAGCATCACAATGTGCTATTTGGTATTTTGGTATGCCAATATTAAACTATCTAATGTTTTTTTTGACGTGGGGAAAAAAAGAATAGGGCATAATACATTTGCGACATTTAAAACGTCACCTAACAGAGTTTATATGTGGAGATCTGAGTTTATATAGTCACTGCTCTCAGGTATGCTGAGAATCCACTCAGGGCAATTCATTCTTTAATCCTTTTTTCCTGTCTGCGCCATCATTTTTGCCCTGAATCTCTACCAAGCTAGCCAGATGTGTTAACACAGATCTGACAAGCAGCCAATTTTATTCTAATCTCAGCTCTTGTTATAAGCTGATACATGGTTTTCTCACTTCAGAGACCAGCCAATTTAGATTTTAGTGCTCACAGTAGCAGTGAATTAGAGGGGAGTGTTGTTTTTTGTGGGCTAGTGTAACCTGTTCTATTTAATCAGGAAAATATCTTGGGAAAGGATTTCAGCAAAAAAAAGGAAGAATCAGAAAGAAATTTGTATAAAATCCAAATTTTGCAGCCAAATGAAGAACGAACACCAAATAGAAAGAGATAGAAACTTTCTACACAATTATAGTGGCTCTACAGATGTAGTTAGCAACCAGCATACCTCCAGTTGTAGAATGGACTTCCTTTCATTTTGAGTACTTAAGAATAGAAAAAAAGAGACAAATTCAGTGGTAATGCAGACACTCGAACTCACGCTCACAATACATCCACATCATACATGGGTGTTTGTCTCTTTCCCTCCATATGCCCCCGTACAACATGCATATTCATGTTGATCATTCAGCGGATCACTCGATTCAGTTTACTCTGCAGGTCCAGCTGTACAAACATAAACAACATCTGGATCTTTTTTTAGCATCCATGCATTGTTGATAGTCTACAGTGTGCCAGAACACTGCTAGAGATTCATGAGGCATCTCGCTTGTCCTTGAAGACAACCCTCCCACGTCTGATCTTCTTTGTAGTACTCCCCCTCTTGCACCTACCAGTTATGCTATGATTCTGTGCTATGCATCTGCAGTACATGACCTACATACTACATAAGACATCAAAAAGTGGCAATTTTTTGTGGGGTGGCCTTGTTTGGCCTAATTATGCAATAGCAGCGCTGATGATTTGCTCTAGAAACACATGCTTGATAAAAAAACAAAACAAAAACTAAATTCAGCTGTCCTCTTAGTTGTAACTTAATTCCAATAATTTTGAAAATAGGTGCATTATTATTCATTACAATATACATTTCACTTGGTTAATGTCAATGAAATTACTTATAGTTATTATCAAATTCATCCATTCTAAATAAAACTTTAGCCCCACTTTTATTTTCAACTCGTATCAGATTTCAGACTGCAGAGAAAACTAGCCCATCAGACTCATGACACAGACCCAAGCTAAATAATAGAAAGCGCTTTGATTTTTCAGTCAGTCGTGTCACCCTGAATGCATTTCAAAGTACAAGCGAAGAGTCACCGCAGTGGAAGAAGTACTAAGATCCTTTGCCCAAGTAAAAGTACCAGTCCTACACTTTTAAACAGCCCGAATTAACATTCAAAATCCTCCATAAATATTATTATTAAACACACTGAAAGTATCAAAAGTGGAAAAAAATTACACATTATTACACATTATTACATCCTTAATACTGATCAATGTTGGATTTTCATTGTTGAAGTGGAGCCAGGTGAAACCATGTTGCATTGTGTAGTATGTCATTTGATTTATATACAGTTCAATTGTTTAAACTAAGCTAGGGGTTGGCCTCCTTCAGGGGATCCCAAGACTTGGTAAAATCTTCACTTCAGGAATAACCTCAAACCTGCAATATTTACTTCTGAAATGTTGTTGAGTATAAGTATAGTATTTCTGATTTATACTTGAATGCAGGTTGAAGGAAACTTTAACTCGAAATTAATCTAAAGCTTAATTTTTAACAAAATATTTACCAGAAATGTGAAATGCTGATACTGAGAAAATTGTTAGTGGCCTATTGAACATGCAATGCATTATGTTGTGTTTGTACCTGGGGTATTACAAAGAAAATATTCCTCTGCTCTCCAGGAGAAAAAAGTATATGTGTGCACTTTTTATACTACAGGAAGTCAGCTCTATCAAAAGCTCACCCATATGGAAAAGAAATAGGAAAAACTTATAAAAGACTTGCATCAGCTTTAGCTTGCTTCATATAGTAAATCATATAAGGCTTATATGATTTACTCATGAAAGTGGCCACTTTCTCATTACTTTCATATATTGTTTTAGGAAGTATCCAAAACATACAAGTTTCATTTATATAATTTTTCAAGGGATCTTATATCTGTTTTCACTCTTGTATGCTTTTCATACAAGTTTCACACAAGACAGATACAAACTTTATAAGATTTATATATATCTTTTCCATATGGGCAATTTCAACGTTTTTAAGCTTTTTACCAAACCCATCCGATATTTCAACATACCTCCAGTGTTGATGCTCTGGAATCTGTGATCTCACTTGGCCCTATGCTCCTGGGTATGCTGGAAACAAAATACCCAGCTCCTTTGGGAATTATGGGCTGTCTCACGACCACTTTGCCCTTCCTGGTCTCTGCGAGGAACAAGCTGTACCAGTAGGCATCGCTGGAGATCAGCGTGGAATCTGCGATAGTGGAGCTTCTCTGGCTGATCACGCTGTTCCTGCTGATCACGCTATTTCTATTGGCTGGAGGGATCTTGATGGCCTTTGGTTTTGGTTTTTGACACTTGAGCACAATAATAACTAAGATGGTTATCAGTAGCAGAAAGGACACGGCTCCTAAACCGATCACTAAATAGAGGTTTAGGTCAGTGAACATGTCATAGTCTAGTGGAAGCTCTGTAGTCTCTGAAAAGGCCATTGCATGTTCCACTGTTGATATCTTGATGGTGACAGTAGCAGAAAGCGAAGGTTGACCATTGTCTTTGGCAACAATTACCAGCCTCTGTTGTCTTGGATCTCTGTAACTAAACATCCTTGTAGTCCGGATCTCACCGTTGTACTGATCCAGGCTAAAGAGGGTTGAATCACTGATCTGAAGTAGCTGATATGTGACTCTGGCGTTCTGCTCAGAGTCTGCATCAATGGCAATCACTTTGGCCACCAAATGTCCCTTATCAGTCGACCTCGGTATCACCTCCTCTACAACAGAGCCCTGTGCGCGCCAAGGTGACACTATGAGAGGGGTGTTGTCATTTTGGTCCAGAATAATAATATGCACGGTACAATTGGTGCTCAGCGGGGGAACACCAGAGTCTCTTGCCTCAATGTGGAAAAGAAACTCCCTTTCTCTCTCATAATCAAAGGTCTTCAGGGCATAAAGATCACCATTCTCAGGATTGATGGAAAACAACATCGACATAGAAGTGTTAACGATTTCTTTTTCCATTATGAAATAAACCAAGTACTGGTTCTCATTCAGATCTGGGTCAAATGCACTCAGAGATGTCAATAATGCCCCCGGTGGATTATTCTCCATGACATGGATTGTGTAGAATGACTGGGAGAATGTAGGTGCATTGTCGTTGATATCCAGTATCTCCAAAGTGATGGTTTCATTTTCAGATAAGGGTGGCACACCTTTGTCTGTCACTCTCAGTATGATGTCATATTTACTTATTACTTCTCTGTCCAGTGGTTTTGACACTAGCATTTCAAAGTAACCCTCAGAGGACTTGTTTAAGAGAAACGGTAACGTTTCTTGCCTATTTAGAGAGAGCTCCACTTGTCCGTTGGCTCCAGAGTCCCTGTCGCTCACACTGACCACTGCAATCAGCGTCCCTACAGAGACATCCTCAGTCAGCGAACTTTTCAGAGACTTGATGGTCACTTCAGGGTAATTATCATTGAGATCTGTCACAAACACTGTGACTTTACAGTGTCCGGACAGAGGGTTCGTCCCTCTGTCCTGTGCCTGTATGTGCATCTCAAAACTCTGACTCTCTTCATAATCGATCACCCCCTTCACCTTGATCTCACCTGAATTTGGATCAAGTGAGAATAGCTCTTGTGTCTTCTCCGATGTGTACAGTGTGTGTGAGTATACCAGCTGGGCGTTTGTGCCTTCGTCTAAGTCTGTTGCATTTAAGGTCATGACCACTGTTCCTGCTGCCGAGTTCTCCGAGACATTGACTGCATATACCGGCTGACTGAATATGGGGGCGTTGTCGTTGATATCCAGAACGTTAATAATGATGCTGGCTGTGCCGGAGCGAGGAGGCACACCTCCATCCACAGCGGTTAGAATTAAATCGTGAACAGCATGCTCCTCACGGTCCAAATTACCACTAAGCACTAAATCGACATATTTGGAGCCATCGCTGCCGGTCTGGATGTCGATACTGAAGTATTTGCTTTCACTGAGATAGTAGGTCTTGATTGAATTCGCCCCCACATCCGCATCCACGGCGTTTGTCAGTGAGAATCTCTCACCGGGAAGGGTTGCCTCCGAAATGTCTAAGTGCATTGTCCTTCTGCGAAACACCGGCGCGTTGTCATTTATGTCCATAATTTCCAGCTCGATGTTAAAAATGCGAACCGGGCTTGAAAGTATGACATCCATTTTCAGAAAACACGAGGTTGTTTTAGTCATGCATATGCTTTCCCGGTCTATCTTCTCGCGGATAACCAGCTCCCCCGTATCTTTGTTGATGTCGAGGTAATTTTTACTATGGATGACATCGAGTTTTGCTTTGCGCTCCTCCAAACTGCGAACATCCAGACCCAAATCTGTGGCCAGATTAGCAACAAAGGAACCCTCTTCCATTTCCTCCGGAATAGAGTACCGAGTGATGGAGAGCGCAAATCCCCACATTGCAATGAACGAAAAACCACCCACCACTAACCGTGTCCGTAAAGATGCAGGGATAAGCGCCATCGTGTTTTGGTATATATCTTATTATTATTTTAAAGGAATTAATGAAACAAATCCGTTCTTACGCTCAAGTTGTCTTGTTGTAGGGGAGCGCCGGTGTCATTCTTGCCTCCACGACTTGTAGCTGTAGCTGCAGCAGGCCATTTACAGCACAGTGCCGCTGGAGGAGGAGAGGGGGGGCTCTCACAGCTCTGCTCTGCAGGGGCGTATGCAACGTCTGAGCAGGGCCCGAGCAGACTGGCGAGGTCTCCTCAGTGAAATTAAAGGGTGCCCATATGGCACCCTTCTTTATTTCTTTGTGTTTTTTTAAAGAACAATTTTTGGCATTTTGTGCAACAGCTTGCATCATGTTTTGTCTAATAGAGCAAAAAAATAAAAAATTTAAAAAAAAGAAATGGATGGCTGGCTGACAAATGGCTGACTGAATTAAGAAACAAAAAAACAAAGAAAAAACAGCAACAACACCAATAATAACTAGTTCTGGTTAATGTATTTTTTTAAAATTAATATTTGATAATTAACTCATTCTTTGCATAATAGCAGCATCTTTGATTAAGAGCACATCATAGGCTTTAGAAAAATCGTAAACTTCGTGAGCATGTGTTTGCTCATCTCTGGTTCTCTGATGTTATGAAAGTCCATCCATTCATTCACTTCCGCTTATCCTTTTCAGGGTCGCAGGAGCCTATCCCAGCTGTCATAGGGCCTCCCTTTGGCGCGCCCCCCCCCCCACACACACACACACACATATGAAGAGAGAGAGAGTATGCATAGTATGCAAACGGCTACTAAGCAGACATCATAATTCGTCATACAATGAGAACAGGACAAATCAACAATTGACACTGACTAATTTATATTATATTATTGTATATATTGTTTGGAGTTTAGTCTGCTACTGTTACTATTTTTACCATTTCTTCTTGGAGCAACTGTAACCCACATAACTTCCTTAGGGATTAATAAAGTATTCTGATTCTGAATGTTTTAGGATACATGACCTGCCATTATCCAATGACACATCTGCTTACCTGTATCTTTGCTCGTTTTTCCTTGTAGGAGCCATAATTAAATGTATTGAATTTTAATGATCACTGGGTTTTCATTTGTTCGCTTGCTATGGTGATGTGTAACGGGAGTCACGTGGGTGCTAGCGGTGACATTAAGAGTCAGTCTGTCTTTCACTGGTTTGATTTTGACAGAGAGGAGGGCTGGGTAGCCGTAGTTTTTGTTGACCGCAGCACAACGAGTTTCCCCTTGTTGCATTAGAGCCTGTGATGTTTTAAGAGTTTGAATCATTCACATTGCTCTGTCAAGTTTTCAAGCACTTTAATAAACAAGCAAGCAATTCCACCTCTCACATTATTGCGTGAAGTTGCCAGCGCGTCAGGCAAATAGGCAGGCTCAATCCCCGGCCTCTAGCGACTGTGGAAGTCGCTACACTCCTCCTCTTCTTTTCTCTCTTTTTTTAAACTGAGCACCTGATGGCTTTGAACTTTTCTTGTGCATCTTGATTTTAATTTTGCACTCCAGTATGAACACCCATCCCCCAACCCGAGGATCACCACAACATAACCTAATAGACCTACACCTTAGTTCACAGATTCGCTTTGTCTAAGGTGTATTTCTGGGATTTCGCACAACCCAGGATTCAGATCATGAATGGGCTTGGATTTACAACATTATGAATGAAATGTGCTCTATTTGGGAGCAGCAGGTCTCCCTCCCCTTTCCACGGGTTGTGTGTGAGACTTTAAATCAACAAAATATAAAATATACATTTTAAATTGTTATTGGTCCATTTACCCCGAGTCCTAAATTGTGTATTTATTTTTTTACTCTTAAATATTTATTGATTGTTTACTTGCACTGCTGTAACTGGAGCTTCGTCGTCTCGTCTCTCTATATACTGGACTGTATGTAGCGGAGATGACAATAAAGTTTACTTTGACTTCAGCAGCAAGCAGGTGCACCGAGGGCTCTCGCGCTCACTTTATAGAATTTCAAAAAAAACATCGGTGCAAATTATAAGTCTGTATCATAATATCTGGTGTTTTCGTGTTGTTGGTTTGTTTTTATTTTGTTTTATTTTGCGAGTTGGTTCTCTGGCTGTCTGGATGCTGCTCCAGCCAGCCAGAGAATCCCCCGCCGCCCCGCCCTCTCCTTACCGTGCAGCAAGCAGCAGGCGCACCTGGCAAACGGAGGGCGCCCTTTAACCGATCGGTGCCTATGCCGTCCCTAATATGCGCTGGCATGATGTCGGGGCAGCATGAGTACGAGCAAATTTATTTTATTTTTTTTGCCGATGCCCGTGATGCCGCCCCCACCACGATGCCGCCCCGGGCAACCGCCCGTGTCGCCCGTATCTAAAACCGCTACTGGTCGCAGGGCTAACACACAGAGACAGACAACCATTCACGCTCACATTCACTCCCGCATTCACACCTATGGGCAATTTGGATTAATCAATTAACCTATCCCCACAAACTACATGTCTTTGGGGAACCCACGCAAACACGGGAAAATATGCAAACTCCACACAGAAAGACCCTGGCCTGATGGTGGAATTGAACTCAGGACCTTCTTGCTGTGCGGCAACAGTGCTAACCACCGTCCAGCCTGTTATGAAAGTCAAACAATATAATCAATTGAGTCAGAAGAGTTAACAGAATCATATCCCTTTATGTCTCATTTTGGAAATGATGTTCATTTCATCACCGTCGCTCTGTGCTGCCATGTTTGCGTGGGTTCTGTCAGGGACTGGCAATTACTGGGGTTAGGTTAACTGGTGATTCTAAAATTTGGCATCAATGTGAGTATGAATGTTGTTGCTCTCTTTCTCTGTGTTTGCCCTGTGTCAGACTGGTGACCTGTCCAGTATATCGGTGTACCCCGGTGTACTCCACCTTTCACCCTATGACAGCTGGAATAGACTCCAGGCCCCCTCTGAAGTGGATAAGCAGAAGAAAAGGAATGGATGTCAGAAACAGACGTCATGGAGGTGTTGCCAAATTTATCTGCTGTAGCTCTCACTGTTACTTGACAAAGAAATGAAGGAGACGCTTTTTATGACCCTCAAAGGAGCTCAGCGGTAAACACGATACAGTGCAACCTAAGGCACCCACACGAAGAAGAAAAATGTACCAAAGTACCCAAATGAATAGAGTATGTATGACATGTGACGTTTTTTTGTAAGTACCCAAACAACAACAAGAAAACACAATAAAGTGACTTTGAATGAAGAATGGGCTTCAATTGGGGTGAGCTGAGGAAAAGTGGATACTGCAGTTCAGGACAGTGCCTCATTCATTTGAATGAAAGTTGCTTATTAGTGCATATACCAAAGGTCCTCCATGAGGTACTTACATCTGCTTCCACATTTTTGGGCCCGTGAGCATGCACATTAGCTCTCATTTAGGACATGTGCAACCAAGACCCTCATTTGCTGAACTGGTTGACTTTCTGTTGGCTCCCAGCACACATGAATGGCCTCTGATAAGATAATCATGCAGCTGTTACAGACTCTCCAGAGCCAAATTAAATGAATTAAACAGTTTGAAAAAAACAATAATTTCCTAGATTTTGGATGCTCTGAAAAAAAAAGTATCCATCATCTTACAAGAGTTCTTTTTCCAATGTATGTGTAAGGGACAAACGATCTTTGGATCAGTGTGCATCATGTGCATTGTTCGTGTTCTGCTTTTGATTCTATTTTCAGGTTTTCTTAGTTTTAGATATGATTACTTTTTTAATCATTAAATATAGTTACTGTTTCACTTTTCCTCTTTTCCTGCCCTATTGTGTTCTATGTGTCTGTGGTTTAGTCTCAGTTTCTGTGTTAGGTGTGCCTTCATTTTGTTACATCCTGTTTTATTTGGGCAGCTTCAGTCTCTTGTGTCTTGTTCCCAGTTTGGTTTCTTGTCTTCTTGGATTAGTTTCAGCAGTATCTCATTACCCTGGTGTTTCCCATATCCCCTCCTCCTGTGTCTGTTTTCAGTTTGCTTTAGTTCATTGTCCCTATTCACTCTTTTCCAGGCTGTTCTCTGAAGACAGCCCTCTGCTGTCGCCCCATGGTTTTGTGGACTTTGTTTTTGGCTGCCACTTGGAGTGAAAAAAGCTAATCACTTAATCAATCATTTGGATCCACGAAACATTCAAACATGACAGAGTATCCTTCTGACCACTTAATGCATGCATTTCCAGTGAAAAGAATGAGATACTGCTCCCTAGAGGCCCATGCAAACTTTTTCAGTTTGCTTGAGGTAACTTGCATTTGCAACAAGAAAGATTTTTAAAGGGTTATTCTGTTATTAATGGCCAAAAAGAGTCAAGCTCTTAAAAAATATGAAGAGATTTGCTAAATGGAGGTAATGCTCAGTCAAAGGTTAAAGTTCCAAAAGCAAGGGGAAAAACAGAAGATTGTTTGCAAAAAGGACAAAGAGTCCAACTTGAAAATCCAGGGATATAAAAAATGTCATAAAAGCTTTAATGTAAATCATTTTAAATGGTCAAATTTTGTTTCATGTATATTTTAAAACCATATAAAAGTGTTATTTTAAACTGGAGGTGCAGTCTTTCTTTCTTTTTTAACTAACTTTACTGATGAGGCGTCAGTGAAGGCAACCTGTCACCCTTTAGTTTAGTTTTTTTTTTTTTTTTTACCTCCATGTCTTCATGCAGCCTGAGTCTTCTACTAATCCTGTGATGAAAAGTTTACTTTTCCTTTTGAGCTAAGCTACTGCAAAGAAGCTTCAGTCTCTCCCTTTAATACAGCCCATGCAGCATACAGTGCTTCTCATTATTTCTCCTAGCTGTCATATTTTTACTTGTCAGCTTTTTCTGCAAGCTTAAACCATTTTGTGTTGACATGGCAGATGACAAGATGAGGGTGATGCTTAATCTCTCTCTTTTCCTTTGGCTCCATCCAGTGACAACACAGAAAATTACAGAAAACACTGTATATGCAAAGCACACACCATGTTGTCTTTAATGCATTTGAAATAACTGCTCAAACACTTTGCTCCTGTGCCATATATGTAAACACTGTTATAAGTTTTTATTACTATCATGAATTCTTTCAATCTTTCCATGAGTTGACTTTGAGTCTGTGCAGAAAGTAAAATATAGTTCATTACATACACTCTGTTGTTGGCTGTTTTCCTCAACTTATAACCGTGATTGCCAGGGCAGTAGCTTTACATAGCCCACTGTTTTTGCTTTTTAATTAATTTTAATTAATTATGACACACGTTAACTCATTCTAACCTTTTACTCAAGAGGAGGAAGAGATCAAGCTCCTCACCAAGCGTAACAAGAAGTACCAGATACACCATCTGAGCCTTAATTAGGAAGAGAGATTTACTGAATCAGTTTGTTTCAGCTTGTTTAATCATTTACTAGAAAGATTACAACTACAGCACTGTGCAAAAGTCTTGAACCAACCCTAATTTCTTTTTGAAAAGTGCCCCCCTCACACCCCATCCTCCCATCCACATTAAATTTATTATTTAATTATGTATATATCCATGGTAACTGGATACTTTTTTCATTTCATTTTGCGTTTTCATTGCAGTCCTTGTACCTAAGCATTTTTTGTTTGTTTGTTAAACACTACCTATGGATCATTCAAGCATAACAAAAGCATCCTCTTCAACCGATTAACCAGTGTTGTGTCTACACATAACAGACAATTTAGCAAATAACCAATTTGTTCCCATTTCTTGCAAGTGGCAAGCTTAAAAATTAAATTAAATTAAATTAAATTAAATTAAATTAAATTAAATTAAATTAAATTAAATTAAATTAAATTTAATTTAATTTAATTTAATTTAATTTAATTAAATTCTGACTTTATATATCTAAGAAATGGGAACAAATCCAGAAAAGGCCATTCTTAAGGACTGGAAACGGAAAATTTTAATTTTTTGTTTATATACTCATCAATATGTAAGAAGGAGGCCAGGTACAACAGTAGCCATCTGTAAACCATGACAGAGGTTCTGTCATGGTTTGATGATGTGTTTCATTCAGTGGTCTTGGAGAACTTGTGAAAACTGGCGAAATATGAAGGGAGAAAAGAACCATCAAATAATGACCTGCTGTGCAAATACTATCTGACCATCTGAAGCGTCTGATTAGCAACATATGGAAGCCCGTTTCTGCCACTAAAACCCCCCCCCAAAAAAACAAAACAAGTATCCCTAACTCGAAATTTTGACTTATTAACTCGAAATTTGGAGAAACATAACTCGTAATTTGGAGAAACATAACTCAAAATTTCAAGTTACTTTTCTCAAAATTTCGAGTTAATAACTCGAAATTTCGAGTTAGCTCTGCCAATCAGTAATCTATGTGAATGAGGTCACTTTCCTGTTACCCGGAAGCATGGCGCAGAGTAATGCACACTCAAAACCGGATCGCAACACATTGGCGCTTTCGCGAGTACATTTGCTGATAGTAATGCCATGTGATTCAGCTAATAACACAAGGATTTCATCATTTTTGAAGCCACGCTGAAAATACTCAGCAATCTGTGCATTCATGACTGGATGTAATACCGGTAGCTTAGCTGTAGCATTTGTACCTGAGGGCTTCAGCTTCCGGGTAACAAGGAAATGACGTCATTCACGTAGATTACTGATTGGCAGCGCTAACTCGAAATTTCGAGTTACTTTTCTCAAAATTTTGAGTTAATAAGTCGAAATTTCGAGTTAATAAGTTATGGGTCCTTTTTTTTTCTTTAGTGGCGGAAACAGGCTTCCATAGCAACAGCTTAATGTTCAGTAATCTCAAACAGTGTGAAATCACCTTGACAGAGGACAGAACAAGAGACTACTCACGTCCAAAAAAGAGCTTTGAATGTCCTTCAAGAAGCCTGGAGAACCAGTCCTGAAGACTGCTTAAAGAAATTACAATAGAGCTTGTTTAAGAAATTTCAGGCTATGTTGAAGAATAAAGGTAGTCATAACAAATACTGACTTTCCAACTCAGAGTGGTACAACCTCTGTTTTTGCCTTATATACTGGATTTCTGTTTTCAGATGTTTCACCCTGTTTTCAGGATCTTGCCTAAAAAAACCCCAACTTATTCTGGTTTCTCCTGGCAAAGTCTTCAAATATATACTTTTAAAACATTTGGAAAAAGAAACAAAAACAATAAGGCATAAATTTCTCACAATATAACACAATTCAGGTTTTCATTTTTTAAAATAATGGAAAAACTTTCAAATGAAAGGAGATGTGCTTCAGGGAACATGCATTCAAAATTTCATTTGAGTCTGTTTTACACAATTGAATTAAAAAGCTGCACTATCAATGAATCAGTGCTGACTTCCCAATATGTACATCTAACACAGATTGAACACTACACTGATCAATAATTATATAATATATTATATCAATATATTATTAGGCTTTCATAAAAATGTATTTCAAATATTAAGGAAATTTTAAGGAAATTTCCTCATTTTTGTTATTTTATATGTAACAGGAAATAATAGCCTTAACATGAATTTATTCCACTCCTAAACCTTGTAAGGTTTTCTACCAAGTTTATTCACTAAAAGCAGGTTAGCAGGATATCTTCTGATAACCTAATCAGTGCTCTTAGAACAGAATACTCTGACATATATATATATATATATATATATATATATATATATATATATATATATATATATATATATATATATATATATATATATATATACATATACATATATATATATATATATATATATATATATATATATATATATCAAACCACAAATTAAACATAACAACTAACTTACCAATTAATGGAAACAGGAACGTATTTAAGACACACCAAAACACACCAGAGATGTGTGAAGTAAAGTAAACGCGCCCTCTGGTGGAGATTAGATGAAATTCCTGCACTTGGCCAGAGATGTGGGAGCTATGGATTGGTGGGGGGAATAGTCACTGGAGATAAAGGAAAATAAAGCAGCACAGATTTGGCTGTGAATAGATTTTACACAGAGCAGAAGCTGGACATATGCTGTCTGTCCCTGCTTATAGCACATGGGACTGCTAAGCTCGGCCGTTTTTGGTTATGATACAGTCAAAGATAAATCTTGGCTTCGTTATCTGTAATTTCTGGCAGGATGTTGTTGCGGGCATAATTGGACTTGTTTTCTAAATTCCTAATAGTCTCTGTATAACAGAGTAAAATGTTCTTTTTTTTCCAGGTTTTTATCCTCATGACTTGATTTTCAGAGTCCAAAATGGCCCTTGGCACTCAGCTTGAAGCAGTTCACTGAGGCAGTCAGGCCCTAGCCCATGATTAACCCACTAGCCTGTAATAGCTCAGTTAAAGACAATGGATCCTGTGGATAATTCCCACAGTGCAGTTTAAAAGCCGTGTCTTTACTGAGGAAAGCTTCATGAAAAAGGTTAAAAGGCATTCAAAGCCATATGCCCAAACACATCATAGTTTTATCTTTAAAATATGACTGGATGCTTCACCTCTGGAACCAGTGGAGCCCAGCATTAGTTTTAGCAGCTGGCAAAGAACAACTGATTTAGCATGAAGATTAGATTTTTACTCATCGTTTTCTAAAAGCGTTTTAATGGAAGACCACATTGAAGTGGTCTCTTTTAATAGGTAGCAAAAAAAACCCATCTATTTGTTTCACTCTTACACCACAGTGCACTGGATCTTATATAAGACTTTTGTACTCTATCTGAACACTCAAAGCGCTTTACCTCATTCACACTCTCACTGAGGCACTGGAGAGCAACTTGGGGTTAGTATCGTCCCCAAAGACATTTAGGATGCATACTGGAGCAGACGTGGTTCAAACCACCAACCTTCAGATTAGTAGGTGACCTGCTCTACTACCTGAGCTACCCCATGTGCGTAGTTATTCATGGTGAAAGTGACCACCACTTTGGAGTCACATTAACTTCCAAAATTAACTTTGGTTCTTCACATAGCCATAAAAATGTAGCAGCTTTGTTGAAAGACCCCCCCCCCCCCCCCCTCCCAAAAAAACCCAAAAAATAAGAACAAAAAAAAAACTTAACAAAAACAAATGAAGTTTTAGAGCTGGTCTCAAGTTTATTCATTTATTCTGTACATAGCATATATACAGAGTAATAATTCCTACTAAGAATAATTATGTAAACACTCATTAATATACAAGCCCAACCACTAATAATGAATACATCATGAATACATGCAACCTATAAGTGAATTATGTCTTCTTATGCTTTCCATTTACTGTCCAGGAGCTGTAAGTCTTTGCCATAACTTTACAGGATCTGCATCACTTCACTGGCGTTATTGCCCTTCAAAATGTCACCAACAATTCACTGTGACGTGTTAGTGTGATGGTCGACTGCACGAGACAGAGGAAATATATTATAGCTGTGATGTTATTCCCTGTAACAAAATCCCTCAGTGTAAGATGTACAGCTTCAATGCCTACACTCTTCAACTTAATCCTCTTTTTTTTATATATTTGACAGATTAATTGCTTTAATTAAAAAAAAAAAAGATGTTACATTGCTTTTCTCGACTTCTCTTTCGGTACATTTCCATACTGTTTTGCATTGCCTGTGCATTATGGACAGTAAATGGATAAAGACATGCAGGATACTAATCAAACAAACCTTTTATTGTTGTAGTAAAACAGTTGTAGTTTTATATTTTAGAAAAAAAAATCACACCTTAAAAGTACATTTGTTAAATGCTGGCTATTAATATAAACCTATGAAAGGTACTGCTAGCACAGTTACAGTAGTTTATTCACAGCTTTGACACACAGAGAAGCTACGGAAACATGACCAGTACATTGACAACAAATGTTTGGCATGTCCTCGCTGACGTTTTGGATTACTTAAATATAGAATTACTTATATGACTGCCATCTTTGTCAAAAGATTGTTCATAGTTTGAGATGAATTTCTTTTTCTTTCCAAAAGTGGAGAAGGTGTTGTATACGTCCAGTTCTCCTCTTGGTGCCAGCTTCAGAGTGCTGTATCCAGTTGTGGTGCCCGGAATGTACACATTGTGCTGGTAGTCCGGTGTTTCAGGATGAGGCTTTGTGGACTTGTTAGTCCATGAATAGTTTGGAGCTGCTCCCTCTTGAAGAGGCATCTTGCAGTCTGTAAAAATATGCATGCATTAAAATTTGCTTTTGGAGATTATTTCTTCATATTTAAATACAGTCTTTTTGATTTGAATAAGGCGGTTTTAAAGGCATTTTCTTAATTTTTTTTGTGCAAATAACACTTCTTGCAGGGACTTATAATCCTCATGTTGATGCATTAAAATTCCCCCGGTTTAGGGGCCTGGTATTATCTCCCTTTTGGTTTCCCCATTTTTAATGTCGCACTAAATCCTCAGGCACAGAAATCCCAGCCACACCGCCACCCTCGTTTACATGAACAATAATGTGCCAAAATTGCACATTTACCACCCACCATTCATGTGGTTCCCCCAAGTCCAGTACTGTGGTGCCACAGAGCAGGAAAACCCATCAGAGTCAAATTTTGGTTGGCGTGAAAGCGTGCCCTCCATATTTGCTGAGCTATACCTGGAAAGATAAGAGAAATAACAGAAGTGTAAATTCAAGTGTGTGTGTGAGTGTTTGCCCAACTGAGTCAGCTATGTACTCACCTCTTGTATGCCGAGTTGCGCTGGTTGTTGGTCCACGTCCAGTCCTTGTTTGAATACTTGAGCTGCCAGTTTAAAACATAAAGAAACTTTGAATATCAGTGAGAACTTCAGGGAGAACACTGCTGTGTAGGTGTAGTCTTGTTGGCTGTCAGCGGTGGATAGGTTTGAAGTTAAGAGAAAGCCAACAGAAAGTCAGTTTAAAGCTTTAAACTTGTGACACATTTTTTTTTTCTTACATATCTTTTGCGACTGTCAAACATAAAAGTAAGGCTTTGAAAAGTGATAAAGGAGTTACTGCTTAATCTGAGAATATGTGGCTAATGTGAGGTGCAGACACTAATGCTGTTGACTAGAGCACAAATGCGCCAGGAGTTGTGTTAACATCAAAAGATAGCTTCAAGTTGGTGATAAAAACGTGTATCTCTTTTATCCCTGCAGCACCTTTTATGCCCGTGTTACACACCTTGTCACACTGTGATCTTCCAAACAGCAGGGTAGCTTACTGCTACAAGGTACAGGGTTGAGGCTGTATTTTCTATTTCATTAGTTACTAGGTGTAGAGTCGACCTCATTTGTTTTATTCCAAAAAAAAAGGATGAATAAAATAAAGTAGTAAAGTATATAATATATGTATGTATGTATCTTTATATGTAAATGTATCTATATGTGTGTGTGTGTATGCGTGTACACAGCATACATAATAGCATCTAATCTGACTTTAGGATTTTACAGATTAGCATACATGTGTTCGGAAACCATCAGTAAAGTAAAGTAAATGATTTACTCCATCTTCTCCCAGCATATTAGATGTTTTATGGCAGTTATGCCTGTAGAAGGCCTATAAATTGCAGCATGGCAGGAAGATGGCTGGGATGAGACATGACAGAGTGGATATAGTTTGTGATGCCTTAAAGTGGATAGTAAGACAGAGAAGGAAAAGCACTGTCTTAGTCTATTCATTCACTTCATTTCAGCACATTACCTCGTTTGGGGTTGCTGCTCTTTTGTTGGACAGCTCATTGTGGTCCAGCGCGCTCCATCCAGAAGTCAGGTAGTCTGTGCTCTTGGCATTATTCTGCTGAACTGACATTACCGGGCTGCACGGTTTTAGGAACATGAAGTCGCTTTTGGATGATTCGGGTGTCAGGCACATTTTGTAGCAATAGACCTGGGGGAGTGCGCCATTGCTGTTTACCTCTGACGCGCCCGTGGACATGCGGACATTTAAGTTGGACTTTTTGAACACCTCTGTGGTAGTGGATATTTCTGAACGAGAGCAGCAGCAGCAGCAGCTGATGGAGGGGAACTTGGACTCTTTGTTGGAAGGTCTGCCTTTCAGTCTCCTCACCGCAACGAGGACGATAATAGCCACTAGAAATGTGAAGGACACTGCGCCGAGAGACACGATTAAGTACAGTGTAAAGTTGGTGCTGTGATGTGGGCTTAGTGACAGGTCACCCAGATCGGGCGGGGAATCTGGCAGGCTGTCAACCACTGACAGAATGATGGAAACTGTGGCCGAGAGGGGTGGCTGACCATTGTCCTTCACCAGAATGACCAGTCTATGCCTCGTGGGGTCTTTCTCCACTAACTGGCGTATCGTCCTGATTTCGCCCGTGTAAAGAGCAATGCTGAACAAACTCGGGTCTGTTGCTTGGAGCATCTCATAGAAAAGCCTCGAGTTCTGACCCGCATCTGCGTCCTCCGCGCTGATTTTGGTGACAAGATAGCCGGCGTCAACTGATCTGGGCACAGTTTCGCTGGGGGCAGTGCCGTTTTGCGGAACATGTGAAACTATAACAGGTGCATTGTCGTTTTGGTCCAAAATGAAGATGTTCATTGTAACGTTGCTGCTCAGAGGCGGGAATCCCGCGTCTTGAGCTTGAACCGTGATCTGAAAGTTTTTGAGTTGCTCGTGATCAAAGGATCGCAGCGCGTAAATGTTACCGTTGTCTGAGTTTACGGACACATACGTGGACACGGGCATTCCGTGTATGTCACCTTCTAGGACTGAATATGACAAGTACGCATTTTGACCAGAATCGGGATCCAGTGCAGTCACCGCACAAATAGACGCCCCCGGCGCGTTATTCTCTGTCAGATACACAGTGTACGAAGGCTGTTTAAAGTTCGGCGTGTTGTCGTTCACATCAGACACTTGCACTAAAATTGTTTTCCTGGTGAATAAAGGAGGGGAACCCATATCTCGGGCAGTGAGAGTGATGTTGTACTCCGCGACTGCCTCCCTATCCAAAAAATCGCAGGTAACCAAAGTGTAGTAATTCTTAAATGACGAGTGGAGCTGAAATGGGACGTGATGGGGGATCTCGCAGTCCACGTTCCCGTTTTCACCTGAGTCTTTGTCCATCACGCTGATGACGGCTATTACCGTCCCGGGAGGCGCGTCCTCCTGCACAGGTGTGGATACAGATGTTAAGATCACTTCTGGGAGGTTGTCATTTTTATCCAAAACGTTGACCAGCACTTTACAGTGAACTGCTACGGCAGATGGGCCTTTATCTTTAGCCTGGACATAAATTTCATGCATCCTGGTCTTTTCATAATCTATCACTCCTTTGACTTTGATCTCCCCCGTTTCTGAATCCACGCTGAAAAGCTGGCGCACCTTGATGGGAGCGTGGCCACTGAATGAATAGGTGATATCAGCGTTGGAACCCTCGTCAAGATCGGAAGCGTTAAGTTTTATAACAACTGTACCTTTGGGCGCGTTTTCGGCCAGCCTCACTCTGTAAAACGACTGATCAAACACAGGCGCGTTATCGTTTGCGTCCAGAACAGTGATGTCAATTTGCACAGTGCCTGATCTCTCCGGTGCGCCTCCATCCACGGCCGTGAGCACCATCTGATGCGCACTCTGCTGCTCTCTGTCCAGCGGGTTTTGCAGAACTAGCTCTGCAAATTTACTGCCGTCACTGCGCGTCTGTATATCCAAGAAGAAGTGTTCGTTTACACTTAACAAGTAGGTGCGGAGGGAGTTGGATCCCACGTCCAAGTCTTGTGCGCTCTCAAGTGGGAAACGGGAACCTGGCGCAGAGGACTCTGATATGTCCAGATTAAATTCGGTCCACGGGAAATTAGGGGAGTTGTCATTCACGTCCAAAATTTCCATCTCTACCCTGTAGAGTTCCAGAGGATTTTCTATAACCACTTGCAAGTGAAAAGAGCAGGACAAACTCTGCTCGCACAGTTCTTCGCGATCAATTCTTTCATTGACGAACAAAACTCCATTTTCCAGATTTACCTCCACATACTGCTTCTTAGTGCCAGAGACTATCCGGAATCTGCGCGCGGAGAGCTTATCCAAATCCAAACCCAGGTCTTCTGCAATATTGCCAACAAAAGCTCCGTGCTCTAGTTCCTCTGGGATCGAGTAACGTATCTGTCCCCAGACTGCATCCAAGAAACAAATGAACAACACCAAATAGTAGACTACATGCCATTTCCCACTCAGTCTTTTCATCGCGCCCCGTATGTCCATCTGTAGGCAGAAGCAATTCGGCAACTCACAAGGACTATGTCTGTAGTGTACTCATAAAAGATGATTGAATCTGAACTGTCCAACATACAGCCGGGATAAAACTTGACACTGGCTGGACTGGAACAGCCACTGCCTGCCCGAGAGAAAAGAGAAGAGAAGAGAGAAAGGGACGCGCAAGGGCTACTCGCCTGCCTCAGATTACTGTGTCTGTGTGTGTGTGTTTATTATTGGCCCCACTGTTCCAATAGAGGAGAAACGACATCTGGTGGGATAATCTTTCGCCTACTAGCCTGATCAAATATATGTCACAGCCTCTAGACTTTGACCGCAGGTCAAAAGTACAACATTCAATTTCTTATAACAGAGTATAACGGTGAAATAAAATCGGACATAAGCACACCTTACTGCAGTGTAGTCACGCTAACTCACAAAACTGGCAAAAAGTTATAATTGTGTAATGTAATCAAACTACTTTCAGATTTTCAAAAAATGCCTTTACTATATCAGAATAAGGAAATAAAAAGGAAACAAAAATGATCCTGCTACAAATGACTGAGAAATTAATAACACGTGTAGAAACTCATAAACTTGTTATCTTATAAAAAAAAATGGAACTGTGATAACGATTTATTAGGATAACATCGGTGTAAGAATCTCGTTTTAATCTTTGTCAGGTTAGAGGAAAATAAAAAGGAAAACCAATCAGAATATATTCATTTATGGCAAAACATCAATGAAGTTTCGAAAGGTTAATGTCATTCTGACTCCAATATCCTTGCAAAGTCTGTAAGCTGTAAAAATGTTATGAATAAGCGCAAACCCCATCAAAGTACCCTGGCAGGCACTGTTACTGTTTAAAACATCTTTTCCCCAGAATATTTCAGTGTATTAGTACTTAAATAGAGCAGTTGCATTATGTTTACTACCCACCTCAATGCTTACTTCACCCATTTGCTCAGAAAAAAAGAAAAAAAAATCCCCATTCCCCTGTTTAAAACTGAAAACACAATCTGTCCGCAGGAATGAAACTGCAGCAGATGGTGAGGTTTTCTACTGGCTCATGCTCTTTTTAATTAATGGAATGGAGATTAGAGGGCATTTTCCCTGGATCATTAGTGAACAGTGGAATTAAGACATTTTGTGAGGAATAATCCCACGGCTATCCATGCGATGCACATGTGGTTTTCTCTCAGTGGTCATACTGACCTGCTTTTCACAGCCTAAGTACATGGCATCACTTACGCATAGCAGAAACTAAGTAGCTGGGATAAGGGGACACAACCACCACATTTAGGGATCAAAAACACAAAAGAGATTATCTTACTGTCACCCCCGACTCTTTCTCTCTCTCTCTCTCTCTCTCTCTCTCTCTCTCTCTCTCTCTCACACACACACACACACACACACACACACACACACACACACACACACACACTGTCTCTCTTTACCTTCCTCTTTCCCTCACTAAAGGGCTAAAGTAGACTATCAATCCCTTTGTCTTTAACCACTTTTCAGCTTCAAAACTGCAGGATTAGAAAAGGTTATCCTACTTTTGCCTTAAAAAAAAACAGAAAAACGTTGGAAACAGTGTTTTGCATTCTGCTTAAATGGTCTGCCCATCATGTAACATGCTCTGAGTGCAACTAATCATTTTGAATTCCATTTAACCCCTTACAAAACTATTGCAGATGTTACGCATCACCTGGCATGAAACGCCGACTGCCAACTGACAACAATGTCTTTTCACATGATCGACTGTCATGGTTCCAAGGAACATTCATAGCTACCCATCCTGTTTTTCTTGCCACAAAGTGTTTAGATCCCCCTCTTGTGTTCTTGTTATTTCAGGGACAGTCACTGAATGGGAAGGGGTGCTAAACACAAACATTGCATGGTTTGTAAATTGCTATAAACAGCATAAATTTCCACAGTCTGGTAAACAGGAAAAGGTTGCTAATAATATGCCAGTCTAGTGTGCATACATTCACATATGGATAGATAAGAAAGTAAGTGATGATTTGAGTCCATCAAATGCACCCAGTAAAAGAAATAGCACTACTGGAGAAAAAAGAGGGGTTACTTCAATTTGTGTAATCCATCTGTAAACACAGATTTTCATTAAAAGTAATTGAACAGTCTTGAAAAAATCCATTTGGATATTACCTCATGCGTGCATTTGATTGTGTTTTTTATTAAAGTCTTTGTTGCACTGCAAAACTGTTGTTCTTTACCCCACAGAGTAACAAAAAAATCAGTTAATGAAAGAATGG
This sequence comes from Pelmatolapia mariae, assembly GCF_036321145.2. Lineage (NCBI taxonomy): Eukaryota > Metazoa > Chordata > Actinopteri > Cichliformes > Cichlidae > Pelmatolapia > Pelmatolapia mariae. The sequence goes on from NC_086236.1 coordinate 25,373,581, forward strand.
AGAGGAAATTAGATGTTAAGGCCTTTGTCTTCATTCGATTTTTACAGAAATTGCTGTGCAGCAAGAATCGGCATACTATTCATCATAAAACTAGCACAATGACAGGTACTTTTTTAACATAACACAGCAGTAAAATCACATTGTGCCTGTGCTGTCTAAAGTCTCCTCAAGGTTTTACATAAAACCCCTTTCCTCCCTGGACCAATAAAGCAGAATTTTTTTTTTTTACATGATAACATTATGTCTTGCTTTATCTTTATTTTGCATTTCCCCTAACTAAAAAACACAAAACAAAACAAAATAAGTCAAAAAGAAATCTTGTACTAATAGGACACCCTCCATTGGAAAAAATGAGAAGTCAGAAGTCAACATATGATCCAATTAGTGGATATAAGGCTAGCTCTATTAGAAGGACCTCTTAATTGGACTGTTTGGCGATATACAGATTGAGTGTAATATTATAGTAATTAGTATTCTTTCAGCATCTTATTTCTATATGTCTTAAAACCAAATAAGAGTAAAAACATGGCAAGGTGCAAAAAATGGATGCAGATCTGCAATTCCAGCTAGATTCAAATAGTTCACGCACCATTTTGACTCCCCCCCCAAACCAATTCACACTAAACCTCAAGCTTAATTAGACAAATTTAAACTTTATTCATTTTTTCATTAAGATTTTATTTGCAGATGACTAAAACTATGAAACACGTAACCCATGACTAGACCGTTTATTAATATTTCTTACTAACCTTTACTAATGACTACACAGGTCTATTATTGCCACTGCAAAGTCACAACATTTTCTGACTTTGCAGTAAATAATAATAGTAGTAGTCATCACAGGTGAGAAACATACACACACTAACAGCAGGAAATGCCTTTGCCTCTAAAGAAGAAAGTTCGTCTTAACCGTTCAGGCTCAGAGATTATGGAATAATTCAGGTCACTGCCGGATACAGACAGCCTAAACAATTGCCCCCGCCAAACAAGCAGATGTTTCTGTGCTACAGCTCTCCAGCATGCTTCAACTCATAGACTGCTCACTCTGTGTAGAATAGTATTCTTCACTCATAGGACAGTCTGTTAGATAGCATTTTGAGAAGTTTCTCCTTTCTTGCTGTATTCATAACTAGCAGGGATGAAGAATCAGACTGGAGACAGGAGTTGGGACTTTTCTTCAACGTCTTTGACCTGCATTGTTGATTTATCATGATAGCTTGGTATCTGTAGGTTGTTGAAAATGTTGTCAATGGCATTCTTATTTTGTCACTATAATAATTTGAAACAGGATGTGTGAAAAAAGACACTTTGGTGAAAATGAGGGTCTCATAGCTTATGACTGAAGATTTTTGTATTACTGATGATATATAATAGGCATATGACACTGTCTTCAAAGGCACTGAGTGAAATATTAATTGTGTCTTTGGATGTGTTGCAAAAGCTGCAAGATCTTTGTTCCCTGTTTGTTTTGTTCAACCAACAATCTGGACCGAGCATATTTGCAATCATACCAATCAGCTAAAGTGGCATTTCCTCACACTGGACATGTCTATTCAGTAATCAGTATGTCTATGTATTTCTGCTTGGGGTTTAGTAATTTTCATTTTCATTTTCAGTTGCCATTTTATCTTTTTTTTTTTTTTTTTTTTAGCAAAACACACATGTATCAATACCTACTGCAATTACATGCCAATTCACTGGCTTGCCCAAAGAAGTAAACTCACACTGCTGGATGTAAATAATATGGCAGGTTAAACCGATTTTTGTTCTTAAAACCCAGAGCTTGAGTCACATGGTGTTATTGCTGTAACCTGTAAACACTGGATCTAGGCATCAATGATTTTGTAAGAGATTTGGCCAAAAATGAACACAAAGTAAACATCTCAATTATGTGGCAAGTTGGGAATTTTAGCACAGGAGTCTGTGGGGAGTGATTGACTTTTGAAGCCAGCTTCAACTGGTCATTGGCACTGACTTCATTTTTTAAGTCCCAGAGGTTGCCACATGGTTGTGTTCAAGCTTGATGAAAAGATACTTTTTTAATTTTCCTGGGAATTTTTTTTCTCATTTTTATTCATTATTAAATGAATGAATACCATTAAGCTGCTTTCAGGAACTATGCATGTTGGCTCACTGTTTCACTGTCATGGTATACAAAACTTTTCTCACTAGTTATTTACTCACTGGAATTGTGGCAATTGTGGCATTGGGCCAAGCAGCACGCACTTGAGCCGCATGAACAAGTTTGCGCGAAACCTCCTGTCAGCACGATCCGAGAGTTTCAAAAAAAAATTCTTGTGACTTCAAGAATGCTTTGCTCTCTCAATTCATGAATATTGAGAGGGGTGGAGGTTAGATGACTGTAGAGAAATATCCATATCTGTCAGTACTCTTTGGTCTTCTAGTAGTTCTTGCAAAACTTTGAGGTGTTTTGGGGCTCATTATCCTGCTGCAGCATACTTCTCCATTCCTCCTCTCTCTGTTTTGTTTTATTTTGTCCTGTGGTCTGCCTTTCATGTGCCACAGAACAGGAACTTGCTGTAAACAAATTAGTCAGATCAATTTAAATATAATGCTTCTGAATTATTTACCAGTGAAATGACGAGGAAAAAACAAAGAGACCTTTAGCCATGTTTTGATGTTCAGAAAGTCCCTCTTGGCTTAGAAAAACAATTTTACTGTTTGAATCTCTTTAACCTAGCCCTGATGTTTCCTATTTTCATACTAATGTTTAGTAAGTAATGCTCAGCCATAGACTTGACACACAGTCGTATTTCAAAGCAAGTGAAGAATAGCTGCATGCTGACAAACCTCTGATCTGTAGTTCTAATGTACATCTGTGAGGTGGTGTCAGGACTGCAGCATGATCCATCCACCCATCAAGCCATATTTCATAATTGGTTATCCAATTCAGGATCTTGGATTGGCTGGAGCCTATACCAGTTGTCATAGGGCAAGAAGTGGGGTTCACCCAGGACAGGCCCACAGTTTATTGCAGGGCCAACACATAGAGTCAGACAAATATGTATACTCACATTCACTGGAATCTAGAATCACCAGTCAACCTAACAAGCATGTCTTTGGACTGTGCTGGGCAGCTCGAGTATCCGGGCAGAACAGGTAGAACATAACAATTCCAAACTGGAGGATTAAAACTCAGGACCTTCTTGCTGTGAGTTGACAGTGCTAACTACTTCTAGCCCCACAGCATGATCTGCATTTCAAAACCTTTATCAGAAAAATAGTTTAGCTGGGTAGTAATTGCTGTTGGATTGAGTGATGTCACACTGTGTGAAATCACTGTTTAAAAGTCTCTGGATTTTGTCATGTTTTGGACCTTATGTTGAGTGGAATGCAGTTAAGGTGTTCACTCAGGTGACTAAGTTGCTGAAATTAAGTTTTGTTGAAAATACACTGAATTAGAACCAGACACTCACTTAGAATTGGATTCTAAAATTTGTTTTTTTTTGTAACACAAACTTCACACCAAAAGTTTGGCAGTGAAATGCAGCAGAACCTGAGGGGGACAGAGAAAATGAGGAAAAGCATCTGACTTTAGAGATAAAACCAGAGAAGCTAACATTTCAGCTATGATAAACCAGGTCAGACACCCCGGTTAACTCCTCTCCTGCCTCTCCACGGTCTGCGTCTCTAGTCGCAGTAATGGGCCTACACATGCATATGAGTGAATTTTATTCAAACATGCACTGAGATTCTGTACCCGAGTTGCCACATGTGAATATTTCTTTTTCTGAAAACATAATGAAATGTAAGCCATAATGCTTCACACATGCATGACCTATTTTGTGCTGCTGACCCTCCAGAGCAGCTGTAATCCAAGCACACTAATGAGTGGAAGGTTATTAAGATATTACGCAGAGATAGTCCATGCTGCCCCCATTATTTATTTTCAGGAAAATAAATGAAAATGGAAATGGAAAATTATGCTTTTCATTCTACACTACAATATAATTTTTTTTAAGTTTAGTTTCATCACAGTAGTCTTGATTGAAGAGTGCACTTTAGTCAAAAATGAATACAAAAAATTTTATATATTTAATTTAATTCCTGAGTGGAAATGCACCATTTTGGTGTACCAGTATAGCTTGTACACCACACATAAATATTAATTTAGCTAATTTTAGCAACTGTCTGTGTTTCACTGACACCACATCTCTGTCATCCTCTTATCAACTCAAACCTATTATGCTATCCCTCTGCAATATGCACACCTCTCATGGCAGATAATCTATATATATCTGACAATTACTGAGCATGCCTATTTTTAATTCTTTCTCTCCGTAGCTTACTTTTGGTTTTGCTGAGTGTTATCATTTCTTCGGCAATACATCTTTCATGTCTCTGAATATGATTTGCCACTTATGCTCATTCATGACAGTGCTTCAAAGTACATAAGCATACTCATAGTCAATACAGGGTTGCAGCTTGGACTGCTCAGACAAAAATACACACAAATTTACAATAAAGCCTTAATTCTTATGCAATATAACTGCAATAACTGAAATGAACTTTATATGATTAGAATCATCGCTATAGTAGTGATCAGAGGACGTATTTTATTAAAGATCTCAAACTAATGGCATGCTTTTGTTTCCAGATAGCTAAAGCTGCACGTGTTCGTTCAGTATCAGTTTTGATCATGTCTTAACACAGCATGTTCATAGCATTTGCAAGCGTAATGCTACTTCTATACCCTGCACTGTAAGCACTCTCCTCTATCCTGCTAAACTCTATGGAATAAAGAAAGAGCCAAAAATCTTCTTTTGTATTCTGTTTGTGTTTTTATGTTAAACAAGGCCTTGGGCAGCCAACCTCAGACAATCAGCAAAACAATGTGGTTTTGACACTTGATTTCATCAATGATCCAGTTAGCACTTATGATAAGAGGGGCAAACATCTGTAAGCTTTGAAGAAAATTGCTTTCTGTGAGCACTCTAGCTCTGATAAAAAAAAAAAAACTATATTCATACCACAGGAAAAAACAAGCTGATAAACCATATCTTAAAGCATTACAAGAAGAACAGTTCAAGTTCACATTTGTAGCGAACCTCAGCTGCAAAGTGGCACAATTTAAATACAATACATAACAAAAGTAAACATGCTTTTTTTTTTACTCTTTTTTCTTTGAAGAAGAGAAAAGCGTTTAGTAGGCTCCCTTCTGTTGGGTCTGGGGGCAATTTAAAACTGCATAATTTAATAACAGATAAAAGTACAATTTATTGAACATCATAAAAAGCTGGCAGACACTGTCCTATTGAACCACCAAAGCAGGTCTCGATGAGGACTTCATCCTGAGTCACCCCCCTGTCCATAGCTCATGACTGATCGATAATTTGCCAGTGCCTTCCCCAGTACTCCCAATACATCTCCTTATATCTCTGTAAGTACACAATCACGCTTAGCTATTTACTTAGCTTTATATCTATTTTTTCATTAGTTTTTTTCTTACTTTTTGTTCGTCTTTCACAAATATCCTCTTTTAGACTGAACAGAGTTGTGCTTAGGAATGATGCACACACACACACACACACACACACACACACACACACACACACACACACACACACACACACACACACACACACACACACACAACAGACACTCATTTTAATGTTTATACCAAGTGATTATTTTGTTACTATTTTGTCCCGATATTGTCACTCAAGTAAGGAAAATCAGTGTGATCAAATACCAAATGGTCCGTCCCCATTAACTAATGAATTGGTTCAAATAGATAGTAGCTTTTACTTTAAGATTTGGGAAAGTGAGATGTTGTGTGGGGATTTGGTGAGAAAAGCTGCTGATATGCTGGAAGAGCTGTCATTATTATTTCAAAACCGAGCCTGAGTGCAGACACCAGAGGTTTGTCCTATGACGCAGGATTAGGGGCTTAGTGAGGTAACCTTAACCTTAAGTTTTCAGGCCTATGAAAGCAATTTATGAACACTGTAACTAAAGTGAAATCTTTCTATGGACATTTAAGTGTATAGCTATAATCATACTACAATCCCGTCAAAGCTTTTCTCTTTTTCTTTTATCAATACTGTTGCTTTCAGCTTCTACTTTTCTTTAGCCAATATTTTGATCTTTATTTTTAAAATATAGTGCTCTGCTCTGCTGTTAGTAGGCCTGTCTATGTCTGTGACTGCTTAGCAGGATTGCCAATGTTGGTGTAAGCGCAGCCAGATAAGGGAACGATATTGGGTAATTTGAACTTGCTTTGTACTGTAGTGGAGGCCCCAGGAGGCAGACAGGCATGTGGATAAAACAACAAAAGTAATTTTAGCAAACTTGTGGGGTGAAAAACAAAAGGTGTTGTTTGGGAAAGCAGTTAAGTCCCATCAAAACACCAACATACAGAATAAAAAAATAAATAAAAAGCTTGATGATGGTTGATGAGATGTATTAAAAATTCTGAATTGTAACATGTAGAGGTTATGCAGTACTATTATAAATCTTTGATTGATTGCTTTTTCTGCTCAGAAGATTCACCATTTGATTTAGGTCTTGTAGAATGTCACATGTTAGTCTCTAAAATTAAAACTGGTGAGTGCTACTCTTGCAATCACATATGATTTCCTTTACTTGGCTTCTCCTCACTGTAGAGGACTGGCAACAGTACAAAGAAACTCTGCTAACTTTACCATTCTAAATAAGACTTAAAGGTCAGTGGTGTGAAAAATCATTATAAACAGCTGACCAGCTGACCGGTAAGCAGCAAGTTACAGCCCAAGTGAACCTTCTGAATGAGACCCCTGTGTCTGTCTTTAAACCATGTGCCAGTCACCATTAATGCTTGTTGCACCAGCATGGCTTTTCCTTCTGCCTGACACTCAGTTGTACTCAGTCTACCCTCAATTGCTGTCACTTGTGTCCTAAAGGCTGTCATCTCCACTTTGTGCTCCATTGCCGCCATGTCTTCTCCACTGCTCTATTTTTCCCAGTTCAGTCAGGCTTGTGGCTGTTTGTCAGTAGAGGCTGATTGCCCAGTTATTTGGCTTAGCTGTCTGCCTCCCTGTTGCTCTGCCACTACATTTTGTCTCCAGTGAGACATTTCATTATCTATCAGTGCCTCAGCAAGACCGCATTTCTTACAGTACCTCATGCTCATCATTTTGTTCCCTTTAATGAGATATGTTACCTTTTCTACAACTATACAGATCATACAGCCATGTATGCCTATAAACTTTGCTTAGTAACAGGAGATATGCACTTTGCAAGCAATGTCAGTGCATCCTAGTTTGTTTTGATGAAAGCAACATTACGAGTCTCACAATATGAAGCGATATCCATCAACAATGCAAGGCAGCAACACACCTGTAGAGGTCAGCATCTGTCTAATCTTTTTCCCATGGAATATGGATATTGTATTCAGTTTTAACAGCCTTTTCCTTAAATTTCTAAACCAGTACTTTCGACCACAATAACAATCGGATGTGGTCTAGTCATATTCATAGTTTTAGAGAAAAAAAATTAAAACAAACAATTTCCTTCTTCTTTTGTCTTTAAATTCAAAAACAAGTGTAGACTTTTCTGCTTGCAATATACCTTAAAACCTATCTGGTAAAATAAATAAGTAAGCTGTAACAGTAGAATTTGATGCATAGTAATCATTTCAGGAAATAATAATTTGGTATCTTGTCAAACAGATGGACTTATAATTCAGCAATCTTGTTTTGAGTAATTGTTTATGAAAATGAACTGTTTATTTGGCGCAAAATAATAAAGTTGACATGCAACTATTTAAATTCTCTTTTTTTAATAGGCATAAGATGACTCGTTTAATATAGGCAATTTAGACAACTGTTGAACAGACGATCACAATTCTCAAACAAGCCAAACACATTTTTGTTTCGAGACAAATAATAATTAATTGCATCAGTTCCTGTTAGTGCTCATGTCATTCTATTTGTCATTTCTCAGCAGAGTGAAAAGCCTGAAAGTTACAAGGCAAAAAAAAAAAAAAAAAATAGAAGCCCTCTAGCAACAGACATTTGTCAATATACAATTCTTTAATAATGATGAACCATAATTATGTGTGCCATTTACCTATTTAAAACACAGTTTGAAACACAGTATATGTACAAAGTATATATATGGGATGTAATCAAAACGCAAGAGGGATCACACCTGTAAAAAACAAAAGATTGCACTCTTCAAGTTAGTCTCCTTGGCAGCTTTTCACCACTCACTCACCACTCATTTGGATCATTCCTTGGTAGTCCTGTTCTTACCACTTGCAGGCATATACAGTATTTGTAACAAACTCTACATTTCATCCACTTTGTCAAAATGTTGACCCTTAAACTTGAATTCCATGTTGGGCAAGAGTACAAGGGACTTGTTGAAAACAGGATGTTCAGGGAGCCATCTCGGGGTAATAGGATCACAAGTAGGGGTAAATGTCCTAAGAGATTACCTTATACCTTAATAGAGGTCAAACTTAAATCAGTGGTTTTTACTTTTGAGAGACACAGTGTCATAAATTCTTATCACATTTCAAATATAACTTCACTCACTCAAACATTTCTATTTCCTCTTCTGTTTCTTCTAAGAAAATTTGATGAACTGGAATTACTTAGTGTCAAAATATGGTAGAATAAATTAATATCTAAATTTTTAGATGGTGACTGCCTAAGGTGTAGCCTGTAATCTATAACTCAATTACACCACTTTGCTATTTAATTTGCACAGCACACTTGGCACAACCCCTTTCTGAATGTCAGGCTAGTATGTTTTTTGCATTATAGCCTTGATGAACATTACATTTTCTACTCTACTCACATTAATAAGAACATCCCTCATAGATACATACCCTAATAATCTATTTCATGTGTACACTTAATTGGAAATGTCACGGAGCAAAACTGTCAACAGGATTGCATATGGAATGTAATATCACTTCTGACTACTGCATCATCTCAAGGACTATATTATAAAGGACTATATTCTGTGTAAAGTCAGCATAATATCACTAACGTCACTCTTGTAATGTCACTCTCTAAATACTCCAGCACACAATTTAAAACCGAATGAAATGAACACACTGGAACTTGACAGGTGGTGTCACTGAAGGGATACTCGAGCTCATCTGACAGAGCTGTGGGTGGGAGTATATCAGACAAGATGATAAAAACACCCACAGGGCCACAAAAATACAAAAAAAAAAAGAGTTTAATATGTAATACTGCTGACATTAGAAACGGAGCATGTTGAATTTGATCCCTAAACATTCAGCAGAGAAAACTTCTCAAAAGGTGACAATCATATGAGGCAATTGTGCTAGGGTGACTGCTTTAGGTGGATAAACAGCAAAAGATCATTTACAATGTAGGGTTTGCATGGAGGCAGTCAGATGAGAGATGTAGTTCAGGTTGGAAGGCTAGCTGAGTAGGCGGACAGGTATTGGGAAGAGCCTGTAGAAGCGGCAGGCAGAGTCAGTGGAGATGGACTAATTCCACCTCCCACAAATCCTCCAACAGTTGATTGCCTGGGTGGGCAGTGTCGGAGGCAATCCTCCCTGCCCTCCTCTTTGCTCTGGCATTAGGCGACTGCTCAGTGGAGAGCAACTGGCAAGCAATGACCCTCTCAGCTGGATGACACACTGCAGCTTTTCCCCTAGAGCAAGAAGAAATGGAGCTGTGGCAGACTGCAGAGGATATCAGGACAGTCTTGATTGCCGATCTTTATCCGAAGACAGGATATGTTCTGATATGTTTATCCTCATTATTTGTCACAAAGAAAAATATGCCTTTCTTTTTTTAATGGAAAGCTGCTCAGATTTTGGTGCAAGCTTGAACGATAGTAGCAGAATTGTTTTTCATTGAACATTTCTAAGGCAATAATGCTACAGGCAAATAAGACGGGAAGAGGCTTCGTTGATCTTTTTACACTTCTCTATTCCATCCTAACATTATACCATGAATTAAATTCATTTTAGAAATAGAATTTGATGCTATGACATGTATAACACTGGTGCTGCCTGTTATAGCATCTAATAGCTTTTGCTTGAATAAAGCTTGCTGGCTACTACACTGAAGCACTGTAAATAAAATGAACAATGAAAGTAATTCAGAGCATGAAATGACCAGCATTTTTTCTGTTCCAAAATAATCTGTTGTATTTGGAATGTATGGTATTAGGTATTCCCCTGTGGTCAGTTAGTTCATCTTGTGGTACTCATGGCAGACTATGAGAGAAAAATAGAACTATACAATTAAAAAATAACCTTAATTACATCCAAAAAGTAGTGGAAATCTTTTTGTTTGGCAAATACACAATCTTCTGATGTTCTGATCTTTCATTGTTCTGTGATTCTCGTCATTCCTCAGTAATGTCATACAGGTGTCTTATTGGCCCCATGTTGGTGATGAAAAATCTGTTTATTCACACGAAGAGCAGAGTCCTGCATTGTCATGGAATTAGCCTGGGATTATAACATTTTCTGTTTTAAAATAGTCTGTTCTAAGTGGAATGAATGAAATAAAAATGGTAATAGGTATTCCTCTTTGGGCAGGTGTATATCATATTCAGTTAGAGTTAATCTTGTGGGACTCTTGGCAGAAAAAGATAGAAAAACAGAACTACACAATTAAAATCTATGCTTGATTATACCCCAAAAAGTAATGACCCAAATATACATTAATGTGTAACTGTTTCCTGTTCTTTCATTGTTCTGTAATTTGCAACATTCCTCAGTATTGTCATCAATACTGGAGGTGTCTGATTGGTCCCATGTTGGTGATGAAAAATTGTTTATTCAAATGAAAAGCAGAATTGTGCACTGTCATGGGATTGGCCTGGGAGTACAGAAAGACAGTGAGTGTCTAAATCTGCAAAACTCACAAGTTTTCAATCACGCTTTGTATTGCACCTAGTTAAAAATCTGGAAATAGTGGTGTAATATTAAAGTAAAAGCATGGAATTACCAAGGCAATAATAATTGCATAAGCAAGCAAAGTTAATAAAGGTAACTCGGTGATTCTTGAGGTAAGGCACCTTTCTAATGTAGAAAATTAGATCACTATCTAGTGTGTATACTATTTTAATATTAACAGTAATGTATTTTATGAGGTTTCTTACAAAGCAGGCAAGGCTGCTATATGGCCATTTTTTGTTTTGTTTTTGTTTTTTCAGAGTGCATCTGAATATATTGAATGAAAACTGATGTTACAGAGGCTCTGGTGTCATCTTGTGTCTTAGATTTGTAATAATATAGCATATGATGTAGCTTTGTGAAGTGGAATTATGAATAAGCCAGCAGGGAAGGAGCATTCCCAAGTAAAAAATACAGAGCACTATGGAATGCATATATTGTCCAAACTAATACTAGTCACTAGTGTTGTACTACTGATGAAGAAATTTAGTCACTGTTTCATCATATTCAAAACTGAATATACTGAATAAACCTCTGTGAATAATACTCATGGCCACTGTTATGACAATTAGCATATTAATGATCATGAAACTGACCTCACAGCCCCATTGTTAGTCAGTGGTGCTAGTGTCACTCATTGTGCAAATGTACTGTTTATAAGAGTGGGGGAACCTGCTGTCAGCTGAGACTGAAGAAGTCACTTGGATTAGTGATGAAACATTGCTCCCACTGAAAATGCAACATCCAGATGAACAGAATCAACTTTTTGGGATACTGAACCTTTAGCTGACCTTTAGCTGTGACAAAGGCAAATGAAATATTGGCTACAGAGGGAAATGATCCCATTTTAAAGACCCATGAAGTCTGTGTGTCTTGTAGCATAACTCGCTGAATGCTTTGGCCATAGAAAAGGCTTTACATCTTTACATAGTTCCTAATGCATTGCTTGATTTCACTTAAAAAAAACCCCCAAAAAACCAAAAAACAGTAATACGCTATTTTTGTTTCAGCATCCCAGCATCTGTATGTTTTTCATTTTACAAGTCTCACTGATTCATTTAATTTTTTGTTTTTTATTTTCGCTTTGACTTGTTAGTTGTTGACACTAAAAACAGCTTGGTTAGGCTTACTGAAAAGGAAGTTTGAATTCCATTCCACATATTCAAGTTTAATTAAAGGTTAAACCTTTTGATTAAAGGTTTTAAATGTGCACTTAAGCTCCAGGTCATGAAATGATGGCCAGACGGTCTCTAGATTTTCTGGTAGAGAGCAGAATTCATGGTTCCATGAAACATGGCAAATAGTCCAGGTCATGAAGCAGCAATGCACCAGATCATCTTTTCTCTTGTCAGTCCTCAGAATAACTTCGAAAGTCTTGGAGATCATCAAAATGTTCTTTAGTATGTGTGAGAATCTTTGTGTTCTTTTTGGTCAGCAGGATTTTCTTCTTGGAACTCTCCCTTGGATGCCATTTTTGCCCAGCCTGTTTTTTATTGTTGAATTATGGACTCTGACCTTAACTGTGACAAGTCAGGCCTGCAGTTTTTTAGACATTTTTCTGGGTTTGTTTGTGACCACCTGAATGAGTCATTAATGTGTTATTAGATTAATCTGGGTTGCCTAGCCACTCCTGGGAAGGGTCGCCACTCTTTAAAGTTTTCTCCATTTGTGGATAATAGCTCTCACCGTGGTTCACTGGAGTACCAAGGCCTTAGCAATGGCTTTGTAGCTTTTTATAGACCCATAGCTGTCAGTTACTTAGATTGTGGCATGATGTCTTTTCAGATCCTTTCACCTACTTCACTTTGCCAGACAGATTCTGTTTAAGTGATTTCTTGATTCAACAGGTCTGGGAGTAATCAGGCCTGGGTGTGTCTAATGAAAGTGAACCGAGTTTTCCAAAAATATGTGGTTAATTACTGTTATTTCATGTTAATAGGGGTGAATTACTTTTTGGATAACAAATGAAATGATCATGCATCATTTAAGAACTGCATTTTCTATTTACTCGGGTTATCTTTGTTTAATAGTGAAATTTGTTTGAAACATTGAAGTGTGACAAATATTAAAATATGCAGTCTTTGATTTTCAGGTTTTGCGTAGCTACTGTCATTTTCTTATTAGCAGGTTATCATAAATACTGTTCACAGAATAGCACATTTATTCATCCATAATTATTTTGAATGCATTTTGGCGTAAGAATTTGCTGGCTGGATATGCCCTGAGAGCCAAACAGTTACAGTCCAAATTTATGAGCTTTTAGAGCAAAAGTTCTAGGTGGGAATCTGTGACTTCCCTGCACACTGTAGGAGTTTGTTGAGCAGCCACCATGTAGATCTTACAATGAGCTGAACAAGGCCTGCTTGGTTTTGTTCTGTCACAGTTGAAAAAAAAAATAACACTAACATGTGAACTACATACTTCATGGACAGTTAGAAGACTATATTCTAGAGACACCAGCCTATGCTTTGCTAAATCTAATAGGAAATGTACTTGAAAAGATCAATAGCTGTAATTTATAAATGTATAACAAACTAGACTATAAGAGGCAGAATTATATGTGCTATATGAATGTTAAATTAATATTTCAAATGCTGTTGTTTAAGTGAAGGTTCACAGTATTTTGCATGCCATATTTGATTTAAATAACAGTAAACATCTTGTAGCAGACGAAAGCTATGTAGCATTATTTGTTTTGGCCAGCTGAAATGATGTATCATTGGATTCCACATTATATTAATACAGTAAATCTCTGTGTAGTTAATAAAAACAGAAGCACACATACATGTTTTTGAATATACTGCTTGCACATACCACCCAAATACCACCCAAGCATAAGTAAGTATTTTTTCAACCAGTAGATGTACTGGGCATAAATATGTTTTCTGGAAACAATAATGCCCATTATTGTATTTATATGTAGATTTATATTTGCAATATTAGCTTATCCAGGCTTACTGAAAGCACTATATGGCATTTACTGGCTGTACGCCCATTTACAGACTTGTTTGATGGTGGCATCTGCTGTTATTCATACTGGTGCATAATGAATGTGTTGTTTATAAAATACCACTTCATATGTCATGGCTATATGCTGGAACTATTACACATCTTAAGTTGTGAAAAAGAAAAAAAAAGTTTCTGTGATGTGACAGAAACTAGAAACCCAGCGCGTTCGATTTTTCATGAACTGACGTATAGAGGATTATCTACAGGCTCTTGATGAGATTATAATTCAACTTCTCCGTAGCAGTTCTCATTCCACATTACTCACTCTTATTTCATCCTGTTTTCAGCACTTGGGGACTTTAAACTAAATATCAATGATGAATGAGTAAAAAGCATACTTTCGTACATCAAGTGCAGATCTAAATGTCACATTTGGAGAGGCAGAGGCAATCGCTGCTTCTTTTTCTTGCAAACACACACGATGGTCCATTTTAAGAGCAACCTGCATCAAAACCAAAGAAGAAACCAATTGTAGTTATCAAGATGAAGCATGCTGATAATAGGCTCACCGTCTTTGTTGACCTAATAAGGGAAATCAAAAGCAAGGGCTGAAACAGACTGCTGAATCGATATAAAGCACTTACCCTGATTGGACACTACAACAGAGACATCGGTGTTAAAGCCGGTAAGGGGGGTTAGCTCACTTTTACTCCCTGCCTTTCTGTTGTCTCCTTTTCAAACAAAGAGTGATAACTCACATCGATGTAAACATCTATTATTAATACATCAACCACATATCATAGTTATGTTGCGGGATAGTCATTTTGTAATACAACACAGAGCACATATAAAGAAATGTTACAGTACAGTATACACTATCACTCAGATCTTTCTCATATGAAATATCCATTTGTTAAATGCAACTTATCATCAGTAGGACAACAGCTTACTGCAAGAAGACAAGATGCACAACAATAAGAAGGCAATCTTTGTATAGCATTATAAAACACAATCGTACAATCATAACTTTTCAGCAGCCATAACACAATAAAACACATTACAAATTTTACATGAGGAGGAAATCATGAAGTATCCACCATTAAAATTCATCATCTATGTGATGCAGCTTGTAAGGTATATTTAAAAAGTGGGATTGTTGTTCATGAAAGAGTGAGGGATGGCTCTTATCATGGTTTGGAACCTGAAAGGTTATATTTATTATTAATCATATAGCTATAGTAGTTTCTCATAGCCAGGTACAAGTCCGTCTCAGGTCCTTACATGTTATGGGAGTCTGAAAGACCAGTTGATTGATTTCTCCTGAGGCTTTGAACTGTGCCCTCAAACAGCTACACACTTTTGGCGAGTGGGAGCTGCCCTTATAACAGCTAATGTATGCATGATACGACACTGGGCTCCAGTACAATCAACGAGCACTGTTAATGGATGCAGTTCATTTTGTCCAATAATGTTATTTAAGTCTCTTACAGTAATTCCATTCTAATTAAGCCAGCTAAATTAACTTACTCTCCTGTCTCTTTAAACCACATATTGAACACACACATAATCACTTTGGTAAGCATTATTAAAAACTATTTAAAAAAGAACAAAACTATACATAGTTTATGTTCATAAACAGCATCAGTAAACGTGCTGATATAACACTTTAGCAGTCTTACCGCTTAACAATTTTCAGCAATTAATATCTGTGAAGCTAGTTTTTTTAAAGCTAGTTTATTACACTTGCTTGGGAAGCAGGTGGGATGAAATTGTATCTACAAAATTGTTGATATTAAAATGTTCATATTTTGTTTCATGGACATTGTTTGTTTACATTTCAGCAATCAGTTGAATCAAGTAATCACTTACAAGAACCTGTCTTTATTTGTATTTATTTTACCTATTTATTTTAGATGAAAAAGACCACTGTACTGGGGTACAGTTTGCTTGACTTTTTATAGATGCACATTTTACTGGACATAAGATAAAAAACGGAGAATCCCTGCTACCTGTGTGCTGATGACATGTCTCAGTAACACAAGCTAAGCTCATTCCTCCTCTTTGAATAGCGCCTCTCTCTGCCAACCTATCTGATGACATCACCGGGTAATGCAATTCTCTCCTTTTTTTTTTGTTTGAGTGTAACAACTGAATTCTCATGTGATGCAATTCATAGCAATGACTTTTATACTATTGAAAAATAAAATGATTACAAAATCCCCAAAATTAAATCAGCTGTAAACTACTTTGGATAAGAAAGATTTATTTTTTTCTGTAAGAAAAAGAACCAAAGCATTTAAAAATACTGTATTCTGGGTCTCAATTTAAGAATAACACACAAATGTATTACTTGGAATGTGAGAGAAGCTGGAAAAAATTGAGGCCCTTCACAGACCTTAGGGTAAACTAAAATAGAAAGAGGTTTTAATTTATCCAATCACACACCACATAACTTGCAATATTTAAAAGTATCCAGTATCCAAACACTGCCTTAACCTCCTTATGAACTTAATCTACAGCTTTTTGCCCCTTTTCCTGTTTCAGTTTTTGTATTTATATGTACTTGATACCCAAGTGCATGACATTTCGGTCTAAGCTCTGAGATGTCAGAGAAAATGTCACCCTTTAGGTGCTATAGGTAAAAATACACACTTACATTCACTATTTGACTTTTTTTTTTAATCCCCCTCTCCAATAAACCGACTCCTTGTACAGTATATGTGTGCAACACATATATTAATGTAAGGCTTTAAGATAATTATTTGTTTTTACTCATAAAGGCAGGATGCCACAAAATGAACTGTTGCTGAGTATTAAATTTCATTCAGTGCATTATGGGAATCAGCTAAATGCACCTGACTTCCACTGTGGAACTGCACTGCAGAAACCACTTATGGTGACAGACGAGTGATGATTTATGTTTTCTTTAGAGTCCTCAGAAAATAGACTGTAATGTAATTTATTTATGTGATTCACCCTTTCCTTACTGTGCTTCATTATTCTTGTAAAGGATGCTATGTTGGATTTGTTTCTCTTAGAGACAAAGTTCGGGTCAAAATGCAAGGAGGATACAGGTGACAACCAGTAATACAACATAAACTATCAAACTCTAAGTAAATGTTTGCCAGATGGGCAATTAGGTATCATGAAACAAAAAGAAAGCATCATTTTATTAATGGCTTTACAACTTGGAAGGAATTTCAGAGAGTATTTTTTTGTGGATTATTTTATGCAGATGTTTTCATATTTTTTAGCTATGCAAAATATCCATATTGGCAAGTGGGGCAAATATGTTTTCCAGTCATATCATTATAGATGAAATAGATAAGATTTACCACCCGCTTACAGCTCTCTTTGGCTTTAACATAATTGTGCCTTCCTGCTGTATGATATAACTGTATGCAAGCTGACAAGCGTGACCACAGTATATTAATGCATTGAGCAAACTGGGTCACAGATTCATCCATAATCAAAATACACCTTGTACAAGGTTTTTTTTTAATATTACAAAAATGTCAAAGATGACCATGACCAGAGAATGAGAAAAAAAAGAAAATGCAAATATAGTCAGACTGTAGGAAAACAATGTGGTCTAATGAAATTCCACTAAGCTGAGCTGTGATAATAGGATTTGATTTAAGGTTACCATTGGTTTTGTATTAGTGACTTACTGAGGTAATTAGCTTATATTGTCCTTTTGTCAATATGTAGACACTGGTGTTAAATAATACCTATCAATTTACTAAATAAAGGCCACTGGAATTAATCATCCTGGTATTAATTATTGGAAAATAGCCAAGTAAACGATGAAAGAAAAGCCATTCATTGTACTTGAAAGCAGGATAGATGCAGTGATGGGACTGATTAATTTACTTCTTAAACTGTCAAAGCAGAGGACTCGGTGATGGGGAGAACCATTTCAAATATTCAAAGGGGTGAATGTTCTTGTGAAACATCTATTAATCATGGAGATTTTGGCCAGGCAGATGAATTGTGGTGTCGCTTTTCTATGCACGCTGCCACAGAATCATTAGCTACAACATTCGCTCAAGCCAGAACAGACACGGAGGCTAATCAGCAGCGGTAATGGACACACTTCATAATTGTCAGTCTTTTGGTAAGGAGACCTAATCTGGGGAGACTGAGCGCATACTACGAAGGCAGCTTTGATCGTATGAGCTGAGAAAGCGATGTGCCTATATACTCATTATTTTACTTCAAGACTTGTGTCCAAAGAATACATCGGCTTTTCAGCGTTTAATACCACAGTATTTTCAAACTACAAATGTCGTCCTATTCTTACAGTTACTGAAGCGAAGTGAGTTCTCTATAATTAAGGCAACTTTATAGGCACTGTTCCCAAGCGAGTGTATGTACGAGTACCTGTGTTAGATGTTTCATCTTTATTAGCCAGAGCATGGTAAGCCTGGCTCTTCATGCACTAATCCCCAGCTAAAGAAACAGCTTTCAAGGAATTAACATCAAAAGTAAAGCTTTGCGTGCCGGCGGGGGAGCTTTCAACAGAGCCTGCCTCAACTATCTCCTAAGTATTTTCAGAGCCTCAGGGATGAAGTGGAAGTTAAGTTTAACTTGCTCTGTGTTCTTCTGCAAGTCTTTGACCTTGTTCTCAGGTCTCTTAATAATCCCTGATACGTTTGAATCCGTACAGCGTTTGCGGCGTTTCCATGAGGCACTGCCAGGGGGTGAGGAATTTTCCCTGCGGCTCATTGCCCATTCTTCTCTTTAACCACGATTCCTGTGATTAGCAGGTTAGGGTACAAGTGCTTGAGGTTTCGGATCAGCACCTTACATACAGAACCACCAAGAGTGTTGAATACAGTGCACAGCAAATCTGCGAATTTCCAAATGTTGTACATATTCATTATGATCAGCTCAGTAAGCTTACAAACGATTGCATAAATGTATTTATTTATTTTATATGACATTTATGACGCTGCAGGAGCTCACGGCTGATTAAGTTGTTTTTTGGAATCATTTTCTATCCATTTAAATAACACTGCAAAACCCCACAACTCTCTCTCCTTCCTGTTCACTCCCATAAGATTTTGCAGATGAATTGAACTAGAAAGTGTTTGGCCGTTATATAATCTTTATTTTTAATCTCTATAAATTTGAGACAGCAAAGCAACACGTCACAGTTCTTCCTTCTAAAGCTCTTTTCAAGAGATGATTCTTTGGCCAGTAATGATTGCTTTCACAATACTTCCTCTTACTTATGTTCCCATAACTCATTTACTCTTTCATAGACTGTGACAGCTTGGATTGAGCTAAGGGACACTGATGACTGATTCATTGTGTCTTTCCAAAGTACAGTTGCAGAAAATGACATTGGCAGCTTTGCTTTGTAGCTTAAAGCAATAACAAACAGTATATCTCCTGTCTTGTGAAGTCCACAATGAAATCTCCATGGCGCAATAAATTGCTTGTCTAACTGATGTTAACATCCCATCAGGCAATCATCAGCAATCCACTTTCTCCATTTGGAATATGTTTATATGGCTTCCTTGAAAGACGTGCTGTGGGATTTATTTTGTTAGAAGCTTCACAGGCTGCGAGCCTCTGAAACGGGCTAAACTAGGGTCGCATCTTAATGCCTCCATTACACACTCATGACAAAATGAGGTAGTTGGACTAGGACACCTTTTTTCCACCAAAGTACAATATAGTATAATAGTATAATAGCTACTATTGCACGGTTACATCTGTCTTTGGCCAATGACATATTTTTTTCTGTTTTTGTAACTTTGTGTACACTATTCACACTGTCCACTTATACTGTGAATCACACTTTCTCAGCATTTGACTGATTCTCAGCAGAGTGCGTAGCTCTGTAGACTTGTGAATTCATCCTGATACTTTGTCAGCAGTCATATCATAAATATACATTGGTGGCCCAGTTTCACTGGCACATGCCCATACCAACCTGTTTTACGTCAGCTGGTTTGCCTATGAAGATGTGATTGGTTAATTTGAATTTTTTCTCTATTTCTGGTCCTTTATTTAAGCACAAATTGCTTTGAAGTGATGTATAATAGTAACACATGACCCTGGTGAGGGTCATGTGTTAGGCCAGAAGCCTAAACGCGTTGGTCAGTTAATAAAGTTCTTCCTCTTTACTTTTAAGTGTTGCTGGAGTTCCTGGTTTGTTAGTTTCTTATCCTCTCCATGCACCTTGGAAGTAGGAAAATTTTTGCTGCAATACATGCCTGTACCATGCCATTGCCTCATCCATGTTTTACAGCCGTTACTTTCTATTTTGCATTTTTTTCTTCATAATTCTTGATTATAATTTATCTTTGTTATCCCTTGGTTTAACCAGTCATTTGCACCTTGATTAGATGTGATGGGTTTTATTAAAAAAAAATATTTAAAAAAAATAATACTGTCATGATCCACTTAAGTTGTTTTCTGCTGTTGCTGAGGTGGCCTTTGCATTTCTTTTTCTTTAAGAATAAACCATATTGTCGATTTAGCCACTCCTAAAGTTTTTGTTTTCATTTTCTCAGTCTTCACTCCTTTACTTAAAGTCTTAAAGTCTCTCTGAACCTGTGGATTTTCTACTGTAGATTATAACATCCACTGTAGATTTAATTCCACTGTGTTCGTGTAATTGCACAACCAACAAAAAAAAAATGATGGCACTAATTAAACATTATCCAAAGACTTAACTTCGATTGAAATGGTTTTAACTATATTTAGGCTACAAGAACATGTTATGTGCAAAAAGCAATATTAACTAACATATATCCATTGATAAAATTCTTTTATATTTTTTGGTATTGATGCTTTTTCTGAGTTGCTTAAAGCAAACCACATACCTAAATGGTCAGACACCTGAAAGATCACAAAAAATCACAAGAACCAGCTCAACTAATTCTTGCATTTTGACCTGGAGTAAAAGCTTTCCTGAGAGCTTCTATTCAATAGATCTTGAGATGGAGATGTTAGAGCACTCCACTCATCTACACCTGACTTGTTTTGGAATTCTTTCAATAAACTGAACTGGAGGTCAATTTTTATTTTTATGACCTGGAGATTTGAAGTTTTTCATGAAGGGATAGTTGGGAGTTTTGACATCAAACTGCATTTTTAAATCCTGTGCAGAACAGTTTGCATGTTT
Source organism: Pelmatolapia mariae (assembly GCF_036321145.2). Lineage (NCBI taxonomy): Eukaryota > Metazoa > Chordata > Actinopteri > Cichliformes > Cichlidae > Pelmatolapia > Pelmatolapia mariae. The sequence goes on from NC_086236.1 coordinate 25,394,568, forward strand.
TTTGTCTGACCAAGATGCTGCAACCACAGTCAATACTCTGGTATGGTTTAAATATGTTGTAATTGATGTAGTAATGCTTATTTAGTTTGAAATCACTAGTACACTTTAATTGTTGGAACTGTGTGTCTCCAAAGACGCTTAGTGAGGGATCATAAGGGTGGGTGAAATGTGGTTTTCCATATTGGCTTGTCTCTGTTTTGTTTTATTATAATTTTGCTAACAACAAACAAACAATCAGCACACAGGTAGCAGGGATTCTAACAATTTTATAATCCCTTTCCAGAGTTTTAATATCCTTAGTGACTTATATAAATACAAATAATGTTAAAGTAACGTGTGATCCAGTTACTTTGTATTGTAATCCACTTACTTTTTCAAGTAACGATTAAAGTAAGGGATTACTATTACAAAAAAGTAATTAGATTACTGTTAATTTCTCATAAGCATGCTGCTTTACTGTGTTACTAAACCGTGATTTTGTTTGTGAGAGTGTCTCATGACAATGACGTATGAGAGTGCGATGTCCGTAGGAGCAACAGACATGTGTAGATCAACACACACATATATATATATATATATATATATATATATATATATATATATACCGAGCTAAGATCCTGTGGGACTTCCAGATACAGACGGACAAAATGGTGGTGGCTAACCAACCGGACATAGTGGTGGTAGACAAACAGAAGAAGACGGCTGTAGTGATTGATGTAGCGGTTCCGAATGACAGCAATATCAGGAAGAAGGAACACGAGAAGCTGGAGAAATACCAAGGGCTCAGAGAAGAGCTCGAGAGGATGTGGAGGGTGAAGGTAACGGTGGTCCCCGTGGTAATCGGAGCACTAGGTGCGGTGACTCCCAAGCTAGGCGAGTGGCTCCAGCAGATCCCGGGAACAACATCGGAGATCTCTGTCCAGAAGAGCGCAGTCCTGGGAACAGCTAAGATACTGCGCAGGACCCTCAAGCTCCCAGGCCTCTGGTAGAGGACCCGAGCTTGAAGGATAAAACCGCCCGCAGGGGCGAGATGGGTGTTTTTTTTTTTTATATATATATATGAGTTCAGGTTTGATAAATGATAGCAGTGTCCTGTAGAGAGAAGGGTCTAGACCTGCCTATAAATCCCTGTGGAATTTATCAATATATTGTTTATTACTCATGAAATTGCTAGCACAACAATTGTGATATGTCTTTAGAGAGTCACCATAATTTTTTTGGCATCCTTCTTGCAGACTTTTTCCTTTTTACTTGGACCTGGAGTTTGTCAGTATTTTACATTATACAACGTATTTACTTGTATAGTTGCTAAATGAAGCAGCTCTTGCATGACTTTTGACAGCAAAGTAGGTGGTTTTAGTGATTTAATGACTAGTTGGCCAACAAACTACTGTCTCTTTATCTACAGATGGGAGTCTTGCCACTTTATTAATAGGGTGAATATGAAAATGCTTTCAAATGTAAATTTATTTTACATGACAGGAGGCAAAGAGAGAGTTCTTATCAATAAAGACGTGGTTATAGAAAAGAGGTGCATTTAAATGTCTTTTATCTCACTCTTCTTTGCCTTTTTAGTGTTTATATGTAATTTACATGTGTTCAATTCATTGTGAGAAGGCTCCCTGGAAGCAGATGGAAGTGTAGCAGTGCTGTAGATGGTAGTGCTCCTGGGAATGCTAAAAGAGACAGAGCATGTATATGTGCCGAGTAAGCTTTTTTAAGAGGAAAAAATATTTATGCTGACAATAAGGGACACAAAACTTGATTGTCAGTATTAAAGACTAGGGCTGGGCCATATCATACCGTTCACGGTAATACCGGTATAATGTCGGGCAACGATAAGAAAATGAAATATCGCGATAGAATATGGGTAAAACGCGCATGTGCAGTGCCTTTTTTTTCATACGCACATGGTGGAAAAAGCGTGCCGGCGACGGAGAATGAGAAGGGCGAAAGCGGATCGTTGAGTGAAACGGATGAACCAGAATTGGTTTGTAAAAATGCTGCAACTTCAGTGGTGTGGAACTGGTTTAGCTTTCGTCCCTCAGATACACAACAAAGCACTATTTTTGGTAGAGCATGCTAGAGGGCCGTCGTTATTACCGTGTTTTGTTTTGTTTTTGAAAATACGGCACACTTAAAATCAATCGTTTGATTTTTCTGAAAATCGACAGTGCCCCTCATAATCCCGTGTGCCTTATGTATGAATTCTGGTTGTGTTTACTGACCTCGAAACGATTTTATGTGGTACACAGCGCTCGAAAATCTGTCAAATGTTTTAGTACGACTTTGCTAAGCTACGAACCCGCACCGCTTGATGGGCATTACAGCTATCGTAGGCAGGAGCCTCGCGGAGTGATACGTACTGTGCGTCAACATAATATTATCGTATTGTGTGTGTATAACCTCTTTTTAAGTTTTGTGGATATTATACATGGTTATGCTGAGGATATGTCGGCCAGTTTCCACTGGAAATGCCTTTTGGTTAAACTGTCAGCAAGGATTTTGCATTTGAACTGTTAAATTTTTATATAACTTTAATGCACAAACAGCTGCTTGTTTAAGTGAAAATATGTTGATTTTTTTTTTTTTTTGCACGAATAAAGTTGTGGAGTTGTAAAGTATTTTGTCTAGTGTCAATTATATCGTCAGTTATATCGTTATCGCAAATTTTCAAATGTATATAGTGATAAATAATTTTGGTCATATCGCCCTGCTCTATTAAAGACCACTGACTATAATTCCAACAAAATGCCTGAACCCTACAGTACTGCATGCCTTATTGGAGTATAGAATGTGTGTTTCAGACTTTTACTTACTAACCAAATGTGCCATTAAATGTAAATTGCCAATGCAGAATAGTTGACAAATGTAACAGATAGATGGAGTTTAAATTGTTTTAATTTAATGATCTGCTGATAAGATATGACAAGGTTGCAGATGGTAAAATGTGCCTCTAACCTTTCTGCCAGACTGGTATTCTTAAGCTGTAGTTAATGATGTAGAACTGGTATATTTTTTCACAAACCCTTTCCTTTTTTGTTTGTTTTAAAAAAAAACTTATTCAAATAATTTTGTTGCTTAGAGCTAAGCAAGTCTTAAACCAAACCTTAAACCAAAAATAATATTAAATGAAAAAGAGCATTTCCACCAGCCCCCAAAATAGAATATACATGTGTTGACATGGCTTCTTAATACTCATTGTTGTTAAAATACCTGTAGTAGCTGAGTTAAAAATCAAGGCCAAGTTCAAAGATGGGCGTGGTCCACCATACTGTCTATCTACTGACTGCTTTTGTAATATTATAACAGCCATGAAAGACTCATGGACCTGAACTTCAGCATGTTTACAAGCATTGAGACTGCTGTAATCTCATTATAAAATTGTCTTTAGCATTTATCATTCCACTGCAAAACACAATGCATAGCGATAGTAAGAGCTAGCAGCAATCAGCAATAAGCTTAGGATTTATGATTTTAAGTAATAATGATCTTATTGTTGAAAAACAAAACAAAAAAAGAACAATACCTACTTTTTATACATGCTACTCTAGTTATAATCACTAGTGATCAAATGGATACTTGTCTTGATAAATAATTAGATTAGATAGAGTTCTGTACTCTACTTTTCTATTGCTCTTATCAACAACCCAGGGATGTTTTGGCAATTATAAGGCATCTTTTTGCCAAAAATGTGTCCCAGCAAAGTCCCTAACTCAATATACACTTGGACCAAAGCCCGATAATCCTTAGCAGATGCTTGTGTGGAGTCGTATCCCATTACTTACAGGGGTCTTTAGGCTTTATAAACCCAATCTGGGCCAAACACCATACTGTGTGATTGACAGGCATATTGCTGTGATCATGATCTGGTCTTTGTTATTATCTAGAGACACAGAAATACCCCTTAATATGCTGTGCTTTGCATTAACAAGACTTGTGGTGAGATAGGTGTAGATGGTGGTTGTGTAGCAGTAAAGTAGATGGTAGTAGGGATAAAAAAAAAAATCCCATCCCATCAGAGTGCCTTTTACCCTCCTCCAATGAGAAGTACAAGATGGGTTCAATTTATTTTGCCACATTACATTTAATAAACTGAAGTTGGCAGCTGTTGGATAGTTGAGACTGGCATACCATTTAAATAATAATAATAATAATAATAATAATAATAATAATATGTTTTATTGAATGTTAAATACTTTCTTTCAGTACTGCTAACAAGCCAAGCAAATACTTCTAAAAACATTGTGTTTCTGATAAGATGTTTGTGCTGGTAAGTGGTTGCAGACATTCACAACCTAAATTTATGGAACTTAAATTATTAGCAGGTTTTTTTTTTGTGTGTGTGTTTTTAAAATGCAGCCTATACAGTACCATACCTATAAACCTTCTTGTGTATGGTTCTAGGTGGACCATGGGTTATATGATTATTGTGACACAGGATGGTTGGTTATATCATAGTTGGGCTAATGTTTTGTCAAGCCATGCAAAGCATGTGAGGTCACGGAGGTCACTAATGGATAATACTTCAAAACTGAAACATCTTGAAAATAGCACACCTAAAGCATCCAAATACAACTCATATACTTGGTAGTATAACACAAAAATGGATCAATATATAAGAACACAATATGCTTAATAACTAACTATAAACATACTAAATATATACATTTGTGTAAAGCATATGCATTTGTGTGTTAGTGTCCAAGTCATTCAGGCTCCTTAAGGTTGTGTCCTCTGGCACTTTTTTGCTCGCTCATGTATGGCACAGACATGTCTGGTTAATTTTCCTTTTTATTCCAAATATATTCAGTATAATACTGTATATAGTCAGAAAAAAAAAGATGTCTTTTGGAAAAAAAAAATAAAACCTCGGTTGTTTCTAAACACTTAACAGAATGATATAGACATGTAGCAATGATAGATACATATATATTTATTCTTCTTCTTTACAAGCTACGTAGTCTACTCTGTAAACCTTGCATTTTGTGTTTATGTGTAATACCAAAATGTTGATATAGCAGGTGATAATCACCAAAAAAACATAGGTATTTTGGTATCTGGTCAAAATGACATACAATGAAAGTGACATGCAACAGAGAGTGTAGAATCTGCAGGGGGATGATGAATTCATCATAATTTATATGAAAGTGAAAAGATCACAATTTGTAATAAGCCTTTTTTTTTAAATATAGATGTTAACATCTTCTGTTTGTGTATTGACTTTTGAACATGTTTCATTCAGATTGGTTCAAACAGTAAGGATGAGATAGGGCACATCATTAAAGTAAGATGTACTATTAAATTTGAATGACTCTGTTTTTCTTGTCCCTGGTATTTTCCCCACTCTTTGTAGGTAACTGTTTGTCCCTGCTGTGATGCAGTTACTTCATGCAGCATCTTGTCTGCACATATTGGATTGAAAGCAGCACATGAGTAGCATGGCATGATATTCAGCCTGCAGTTAGTATTGTCAAAGTGTGTTCAGACACGGTATTGCTGTGGCAGTTCAAATTGCCCCTCCTTGTTATATGATGAATTAACTACCTATTTTGCAAAACTGAGCTCAATATTACTAACCACACCCAGGCCTGATTCCTGCCAGACCTACTGAATCCAGAAATCACTTGAATAGCACCTGTCTGAAAAAGTGAAGCAGTCAAAAATCTCAAAAAGCAATATATAATGCCAGTTTCCACAGAAACTCAAGAACAGATGAGGAAAAAAGTAATTGACATCTATTAGTCTGGAAATGGTTGCAAAGCCATTTCTAGGACTCCAGCGAACCACAATGAGAGCCATTATCCACAAAGAGAAAAGTGATGAAACTTTACCTGTGTGGCTGGCCTACCAAAATTATTCCAAGAGCACATCAATGACTCATCCAAGACATGATAAAAAAACCTGCAGAACAGCGTCTAAAGGACTGCAGGCCTCACTTGACTCAGTCAAGGTCTGGTTAAAAATGGCGTCAGTGGGAGAGTTTTAGGGTGAAAAACACTGCTGACCAAAATGAACATGAAGGCACATCTTTCCTTTGCCATAAACTAAGAAAATAAAAAAAATAAAAAAAAAAGCATCCTGATGATTCTCTTGACTGATGAGAAAAAAGTTGAACTTTTTGACTTTAATCAAGTAACATATGTCATAAAATTAACACAGCAATTTAAAAAGGCCAATATGCCAACAGTCAAACATGGTGGTCATAGTGCGACAGTCTGGGGCTTCTTTGCTATTTCATGACCTGGGAAATCCTGAAAGAGGATGTCTGGCCATCAGTTTGTGACCTGAAGCTCAAACACACTTAGGTTATGCAGCAGGACAATCATCAGAACGCAGTACTAAGTCTACGTCTCATCTACAACAGATAGAAATACATACTCAAGGTCAAGACTGAAATCAGATTGAGATGCCCTGTTGTGACCTTAAAAAGGCTGCTCATATTTAAAAAGACTCCTTGCCTAGACAACTTATACTGAAAGAAAACATTGCATCTACAAAATGAAATGGATCCATGTTTCCTTCTTCAGCATGCACACAATGATGTCAAAAAAGGTGCCTTTTCCACCTAATGTAAACTGAAAGTTCCTGCTGCTGCAGCTTCTCATTAAGAACTAGATTTACTCAGCGGGACAAATCAGTGTGGGGACAGTCGGAATGAAGCACTGAAGGAAGTTGAAAGTTCAGAGGTAATGTACTAACGATAGTTAATGAACACAAACACAATCAGTTCATTTCTACAATGACCACCGCGATCCACCAATAGCAGTGCAAATTAGCTGGTTGCAAATGAGCAGACCTGAATAGGGAGTTATGCACAGATGCAGCTTGTTACTAGCAATGTGACAAACATAATACAGAGTAATCACAGGTCTACACCTTTTTTCTTCGAGGAACAACATGACACGCAGTCCAAGGAGAGACAGCAGAAAAAGGATCTATATGCTTCAAATTTTGTGCTAGAAAGTGAGGGGTACTGTGTGGGCTTTGGGATGTCGGGGCAGCTGTTTTCTGCATGAATCGTGAGCTTAGATGAAGCACAAAATTTATCCAGAGAAAAGCTGCTTTATTGCAGACCCCCCAAAAACTGTATAAGGCTGAAATTTGCTTCTAACAGATGACCTGTCGGATGTGTAGATGAACACAGAACATTATTAACACCAGGTCTGATGTTGAATAAAGTTGGTAGTGCCGTGCCACATGTGCAGATACCCGCTTAACATGATTTTTTTCCTGCATGTGGTGTGATTCTCCACACATTTATTAAAGTCAAAGGGAAGAAAAAAATTGATAAACAGCCAGCTGCGGGCAACAAACAGGACATCAGTAGATCTACTTATGTTTCTGTAAAATCTGAAATTACATTCAGCAACACCTGAATAGCAATATTGCCAGATTTGGACATTAATCTGACACTCTTCAGATCTATCTGTGCACAATAATAGCTGTATTTCAACATATTATGCTCAATATGTGAGAAAAAAAATGTAAGTTGATTTGTGATGTTGGGAAGCTTTGTGTGTGTTTTTCTGTGAAAAACACGTACACACTGAGGATTTGGTGCACTCTGCATTTTTGACTGCAGGACTCATCTATGCAAAAACGAGACTAATATTCTGAACAGCTACAACTTGCTCCATTCACCTCCAATGCTCTGTTTAATTCTGTCATATTAAATTAACATTCAACATTCAGGACTCAGTAACAACCCAGAGGATGGACCCAAAGCTCTGGCACTGCTCTCAAAGCTGTTGGATGTCCACCAGCGATGATCACATGGTTGGTGACAACATCTTCCTCTCATTTAAAAATAAATGAACCCTCTCGTCAGCAACGATCACAACCATGTCAGCAAATGAATTAAGATGGGCTACTGCTATGACAAGAAAAAAACCTCACATTCAGGAGTAAATTGCTTGGCAAATGATATTGTGTAAATCATATTAGTGAAGGCTGTACAAAGTATTAACTGCCCAAACATGAATTCTCCTCTGTTGTGAAGTAATTACTGAAAATGCAATGTGTTTGCTTGGGATCTTAGATCTATCACTATCATTCATCAAAACACATCTAAAAGGCAAAATAGTGAGCGGTTTTGGCATTTTTCAACAAACACACACAGCATCTTGTTAGAAGAAATAAAGCAAAGACTGCTTCTCAGCAGGTCAGCAGGTAAACAACTTGTACTTTTATGATATGATGTTGTCCATACTCACGGCCACTGATGGGTTGTTACTCAAAAAAGTATCAGTATTACTAGTTATTTTTCTTCTAAATAATTTATTGGATTACTTAACCCTTTATTGACCAGCCCTTCAAATTTACCTGTAAAATGGGCCCGCCGGTGGGCCCATGGTCAATAAAGGGTTAATTACTCATCAGAGAAAGTAATGTGTTAGACTATGTGCTACATGTACCGGTAATGTAGAAATATGTACAGGTAGAAGTGAAAGAAAATGAAAAGAAAGAAAGAATTATAAACACTCTGTTCTTCCCCTGTACTGTATGGAATTAATCATACAGTACTCACATTTTCTTACCAGATTACAAAGAAATTAGAATGGATTCAAGACTTTTGCACACTATAGTTAGAGTCCCGATAGAAGAATAAGAAAATAAATATTAGAAATATTAGAAAATTAGAGGAGGAGAATTGTTGCCCAAATTCATTATGAAACTTTTTAAAGTTTGCTTTGTTTTCCTGAGATTTCTGAGCTGTTGTTACAAATACCTATAGAACGGATTCTGTAATATCTACCAGGACTGGGCTTTCTGAGTATCTCACTTTAACACCATCCACTATGAAATAACATAGATTAAATACTGACAGATTAAAAACAGAAGATTATTAGAGAATAGATTTTTGATACACGAAGAGCCATAATAATAATAATAAAAAAACTAAAATATACTTACTATTAACTATTTTTTCCAACTGGCAAACATTTCATGTCACTTATGCCAAACAGTTGACATTTTTATGTAAATTAGCACTGTCAATAAAAAATGCTAATTTATCAGTTGTGAAAAATGTGCCATGCATGCGACAATTGTAATACTAATTTGGGAAGAAGTGTGAGAAAACCTCTGTTTGGTGCAGCTCATGTTGCAAACTCATTTATAAACCTTGAGAATTTATAAAAAAGTGAAACACTTTAATAATTCTAAACCTTAACATTTAGCTGTGTTCCCTTTAGCACCTTCACAGATGACATTATGCTGCACCAGTGAATTCATCCCTACTAAACTTTGTAACAAAAAATGAATGAGTAAGTACTTTGTAATGATGGCAACCTCTGGAACTTAGTAGTTTGTGCTACACAACAATGAAATGGTAATGAGACTATAAACTATAAATAATACATATTACAAACAAATCAACACAAATCTACAAAACAAAAAAATATACAATGAATTTTAATTGAAAATAAACCTCGTTAATTCTTCCAGAAAGGTAAACAATGTAATGTAAAGCCAAGCTTAATGACAAAATTCTGCCTTAAATAAAAGTGTCCAGTATTTAGTGTATTTACGATTGTGTTTTGTATTCCACATCTCTTGATATTTTACTTTGAGATAGAAACAGTTTCTATTCTAATTTAAACATATTTTCACTGCTGTGTTCACACAGTGTTCTCTAAAATGCTTTCTCCTTTTCAGTGTTAAACCATTTGAGAATTGATGACCTGAATTTAGCTTAACAGGGACTGCATGTAGCGCTGTAAGAAAAAAGAGGTGAAGGTCATTCTTTGTTTTATTTTCTTTCATTTATCATTGATCAATGAAATTGCTGGAGATATGTTTACAGAAGTCTAAGCTTCTACCCTTTAAGTGGACTTTTATAGGTTGCTTACAAGAGCTGTCTCATTGTGTCTGTGGTCTAAGCAAAATGTTTTTAGTAACCACAGCCACCAACAGAGAAGATTTAGTTGGAGCTTCCACTCTACACTGGCCATGTTATGACGCAGTGATGTAGTCGAGAAGACAGTGCATTCTCATGGACAAAGCTGAGAACAAACAGGATAGCAAAAAGGGACTATCCATGTTGTATATATCTGATATGCCCACTTCCCTCTCCGTATGGTAGGATGAAGCAGGCCTGAAGAGGGGTGATTTATTGAGTGTGTGTAGGGGCCTGACAGGTATGGCTCTCATTAGACAGACAGAGTTTTAATTAGTGGGAGCACAGCAGTGATGCATGTGTTTACATTTGTGTAGAAAACTATGCCAAGAGCACAGGGGCTCACACAGCTCTCTCAAATATAGAACAGCATGAGTGAGATGCTCTTATAACCTCAGAGGGCTTAAACTAAGCAATATTAGTAAGTGTATAAAAAAAAGGAAATAATAATGGAAAAGTAAGACAAAAAAAAGAACAGCCAGATTGGGGATAAAGAAGACTAGTTCGGTCTTGCTGATTGCTTGTGATAGCAAGCAATCAACAAGATATCAATTCTGCTCTTACAGTACACGCACAGGGAAAAATTGCTCTCACCATTCTTCCTGTGTGTTTAGATTCTGTCTCTCGTAGAGGCGGTCGCCAACTGTCTCTTTTGATCAAAGTCAGAATTTAGCCTTGCTTTACATAAATATTTTTCTGGAAGAAAATGTAGCAACTGTGCCGTCCAAACTGGGTACACAGCTCCATACAAACAAGGAAATATTGATCCCTATTACACAAAGCACATTTAAAGTTATCTAATTAATGTTCCCCAGCGTCAGTATAGTCCCATCTTGCAGTACATTACCAAATCAACCAAAACCCTGTTCCAAAAAAGAATGTTTGGCTTCACCATTGTCATAAACTGTGATCATAAAGTTTAACTGTGTCTCCATTTCTCACTTGTACTGTGAGCCATGTTCTGGCGAGGATGTGGATGTGTGTATTCAGTATAAGCTGCAATGAGCTGTATAGCAAACCTCCAGGCTCAGAGCAAGTTCTAAACTCCCGGAGGATAGTTATGCGCACGGCAGAACCAAAGAATATAAGGATTATATCTATTTTTGTTTTCTTTTTGACTCTGCTTTTATTTGTCAGCATCGACAAACATTTCTCTAGAAACATTTTTAAAAGCTTCATTATTCTCATTTGTGAGATTCTAATATATCCTATCTAATTTCTCCATATTTTGAAATGCATGCATGTATTTCTGGAGATAAGCAGACAAGCTGTCCAGGCTCATTATTTTATTAAATGTGTTTTGCCTTGTTGTTTTGTTTTTTCCATGCTATAGTCTGTGAACAGTCCAATTAACCTGAGTGTAAAGAGGAGTAATACTTGCATCTGCCACTTCTCTAACACACCAAGAAGGAAATAAGAAATTGGATCCTAGTGTTTGAAGAGGAATGTAGTGCCTGGGTGCTATATTTGACAGGAGCAAAAGACAAAAAAGTACAAAAAATGCCCTTGCAGACCACAGATGGTGAATTTCAGCATTGAAAATGGTCTTCATTGGATATTTATACCCAAAGCCCCTGTAATGTAAATAATTTTTGCTTAAGAAAGTTGGATGATTATATCTGCCTGCTTTCTCACTATCATCATATCTGTGCACCATTAGCCCATGCCTCATTGGATACTGTCACTCTGAGGCTTTAAAATGACTTGTCGTGTTTGATGTTAAGATTAATGACTGACTGGCGCTGGAAGCTGAATTATATTGATCTCTGGTTAGATGCCATACCTAGTATCCATGGCAGCAGACCTGAATACTGTGAAGTTGCATATCAATCTGAAAGGTCAGAAAATGCATTTGTCATCAGTAGTCACTTCAGAATTCTACATAGTGCTTGAAAAAAAATACCAAGACCAAGTCTTAATTTCATATTTTAAAAAAAACCCCAAAACATATTAAAAGCTTGTATTCTATCTCATTGATGCTAAATATCAAAAGATCTGCTTGTCAACCAATACCCCTTTTTTATTTAGAGAGCACGGTGATTCAGAACGCATCTATCAGCTCTGTGTGTGTTGGGTGGATTTGTCTGTATCATGTAAGATTAAAAAGCAAGATTAGAAAAACAGTCACCAAATGAACATCATTTATCATGTATTTCTGGTGACAATGAAGCGTCAAAAACTGTCTTTGAATATCAGTGATATAAATGCCCATCAATCATAGCAAAAAAGGAAAAAGACTTGGATATAATAAGGCATACTGTAATGAGAAATGAAAGCAGGTCAGGCCGTTGGCTCACTGTTAGTGAGCCTTTATGGTCAGCATTAGCTGCAGTGCTGGAACAGCTCCTAAAGGCCATTAGTGCTTAATAATGACTACGTTATTACTTGCGTACTGTATTATTCATGACTTCCTCATTAGACGAGCAATTCTTAACAGAGAAGATCACATTTTTGTCCACGTGTGCTTAATTGTGAGTATGCTATCAATGAAGAAGAATTGGATACAGCTGGTAGAACAACTGTTTACCCTAAATGGTATGTTTCCTATGTGGGCTAACTATAGCCCATGAGAATATGAAAGCATGAGATCTTACACTGGAGTTTTTCGGAAACAATCTCTGCAGTGGAGAGAAAGAAAAAAAAGTGTGTCTACAAATATGCCCAAAGCTTATACCTTAATTTTGGAGGGAAGCATTGGCGATCATAATGCGGTCTTTGACCTTACACTTAAAAAAACCACATTGCTATGTTAATATAGTGTTTTTCTGTATCTGACAGGTTAATCAGATCATTAAAAGACTTGTATTATAGTTGTCTATTATACTATATACATTATGCTGTGTACTACTTAAGGTATCCTTTCAAGAAATAGTAAGAATTATATAATTATTGTATTGCCGGGTCACATTGATACTGAGTACTCCAGTATTTGACAGATTAAATCTTCATCTCAGAACAACAATAAGCCGTAGTAATTATTAAAATGCTACATGTGTCTAATAAGTCTAAGGAATTTTGGGGGGGTTTCTATAAGCTATGATACTATGCATGCTACTATATATAATTCATTAAAAATTAATTTATTAGAGAAAGATAATTATCTTGTTCAGGTGAATACTCATAACATAATATGAATTTGATAATAATAGAGATAAATTTTCCTGCATTTATGAAATTGCAACTTTTCATACAGTTTAAGGAACTTTAGATGTATCACACGTCCATTTATCTTCTATGTTTTTATATGTGCTGCATAGTGCACATTAGTGTGTAAATAAGAAACTGTACATTTTACATTTTTGATCACTGGAAATACTTCTTAGAACCCAATCTATCGCTAAAGTCTCCCCTTTTGATATATCTACATGATGTTTAAGCAGTAGTTACTACTACTTTATATATTATTATGAAAACAAATTAGCACAGCTGGCCACCAATTTGACTCCATGTTCAGCGGTTATATTTACCTCAGTGACCACAGTGAAGACTAAAAACTGAGCTAAAAGAGAATGTTTTTTTTTTTAATTTACATTTGCCAGGTGGCTAGAAACACAAGATTCAAATTAATTATCCTGTTGCTCTGTAACTGCAGGATGTGAAAATAAGCAACTGTTTTCTAACAAGTTGCCATAGCAACTTGAAAGGTGATGAATGCGTCGTTCACAAATTGCTTCTGCTGCCCTGAAGCATTTGAAGGCATGCAATATGCCCAAATGTTTTTTAAAAAATATACTAAACAGGGGCCAGTTAACAGTGCAGTGATATGTTTATTGAAGTCATTAGCAGAACTAGAAAAAGGCTCAAAATGGGGAAAGAATAGTTAACTTAAAAAGAAGAAGCAAAGTTTTGATCTACAAATATTACAGGGCAATGAGCAATGAGGTCATCTTTTGTTCCTCCTTCTTTAGCAAAGGTGTCTTAGAAACAGAAATTGTGTAGCAGATAGTTGTTTCCAGATTTACTGCCTAGGCTCTCTTGTATGAGTACAAAGACACTGGCAAGGTTAAGAACCGGAAATGCAGGGGTCGGCCTCGGAAGCCGAGAGCATCGGAAGACAGACACATCAAGCTGACTTTCCTTTGAATTTGGAAGATTTCCAGCAGTGCCGTCACCTTAGAACTGGCAGAAATCAGTGGGATGCCAGTACGCCCTACAGACTACAACCAGGAGAACCCTTGTTAGAAGTGCCTCTATGGAACACTTGCAGCCAAAAAGCCATTCATCCAGTGTGAAAGAAAGGCAAACAGCTCACCTATGCACAAAAACAGAAGAGCAGTGTGCAGATAAATGAGAGCAGGTGCTGAATCAAAACTTGAAACATTTAACTCTAACAGAAGATGGGTTGTCTGCCAAAGTCTTAGGGAGCTATAATGAGTATCCGTATGCCACAGTGAAGCTTGGTGGACATATAATGGGATTGTACACCACTTATTTTTTATACATTGTAAGCTTTTCATGTGCAACTGTTTACACTGCTGAATCGGGAGGTGTTCATGTAGCATTCTGTCAGAGAAAAGGGCGGTCCTCGTGTGGATAGATTGGTATTTATAAGTAAGTATTATAATGCAGACCTATTTTGTTTAGTGTGAAATCTTGGTGCAGCTGATTTAGTATAGAGAGAATTCTCTTGGTGCATTGCTGAGTCCAGAACATCAACCAAGCCACAGAAGCATAGTAGGGAACAGTGTGTAATATCCTGTCTACTACTGATAGGATGGCTAGCTGATGATGCTTGTGAACCAAGGAGCAAACATTTAAGAATAAAATACATTGTAAGGGGGGTGGGGGGATGAAGATTCCATGTTCTTAGCCAAAACAAACCACTAGCTTCAATGCCTCATTTTCTTGAATCAGACACTAATGTCACTTGAAAAAAAAGTTTGTCGTTGACCTTGTTCTGTCAGATGTGTGAAACCATTTTCCTATTTAAACAAGTGATTAATGTAGTTTACATAAAAAGGACAGATATACAGAGCAAATTCCTGTCTCCACTGGATAGTACCATCTTGAAAATATAGCATTTGGCTGATTGCTGTTAAATTCTTTATGCACAATCATAACCACCAGACATGTTTAGAAAACCATATAAGAACAGTCTTCAGTGACAAGAAGGAGGCTGCAATACATGGTTTAGTCCCCATGACTGACTTCAACTTCAAAAATATTAAGTCAGTCTGTGATTATTTGAAGAGACACAAAATGTTTTGAACACCACAGTACATAATGTTTTTTTGTATTCACTATCCACAATTGGAATTTTGTAAAACTGCTGCAATTTCTCATCTTGCAAAAGGTTAAGTTATAAAAAGAGGCCATAACAAGGAGAAGATAATGCATTAATGTGTACAAAGTATCATATTCAAGCAATATGTGGTTAAAGAGACAATTTAGCCTGGTAGACTTTAAAGCTCAGGTAAAGTAGTCAGCACTGATTTTTTTTTTTTTTTTTGGTGCATGCTTTTTCTGGATTTGTGCCTACTAAGCTTTAACACAGCTACATCATGTTTAGCAATTTTTTTTGAAATGGCAGTCAAGAATATGCATTTTTCTCAAAAGCATGTTCTGAAGTGTTTTTACGCTGGTTGATTGGTATACTGATTGCTTCTACTGTGCTGAAAATTACACCGCTTACACCAGCTACAATATTTGAAGTTGATTATAGTTTGGTTTGTTTGCTTCTGTTTTCTGTGCTCTAAAGGCATACTTGTGTAGCAATTTTACAACACCACAATGGTTTTCCTACAGTACAAAAACATGATGCTGTTGAATTCTCTGTGCTATGATACTGCTCTCTCAGTAGTACTTACTTGTAAGTTTAGAGTGCTTTAACAAGATAAACACTCTATAAGAATTATAGAGAGTTCTCAAGTGGAGGTTTTGGCTGAATGATTTATGCTAAAGAATAACTAGCAATGCTTATTATGCACCACAGCTGAGCTGCTGTAAAATATTTCTACAGTATGTTTTTTTTTTTTTTTAAACAATGTCAGATATAGACATTCATGCCATGTTGCTATGATTTGGTGCTATACAAATAAAACTGAACTGAAATTGGATTGAATTGAATTAAGGCAGTGGAAAAAGCATATTTTTATGAGAGATCACTCGCCTCCAATTATTACCCTGCCGAGTGTCGAAGAGAACAAAAATCAAATAAAAAAACAAACAAGCAACTAAACAAAAACAATTCTGGAATAGAAGGAATAACACACATCACTGACAAATTAATAAAGTATATCAAAATGAAAAAATAAATGTAAAGTCAGGTTGTACTGACAAAAATGATACTTAACAAAGGTAAACAGTTTTTAAAGGTGAAATATAAAGGTAAAATCAATGGTAGTCAAAAAACGCCAATTATACTGTTGACCCCAGAGGGTTAATTTTATTAGTAGGTACATGGCAGGTATCTTGGTAAATGGGCAGTCTTAGATAGTAACAGACAACAATTTTCTCAAATGAAAGCCCAGCAAACTGTTCTGTCAGATTGAAGGATATAACAAACTAGCATTGGCCATTTAATGCTAGTAGGATTAATGCTGACATCTCAAATGCCAAAGGATGACATCAGTTATAGCCCATATTGTCTTACAAACTGACACTACATTGAAAAAAATGTGAAGGACCTGACTAATTACCAAGGAACTGCACAAGGGAACCTAGCTTCAGTATCTTATCAAATGTGAAAACGCAAAGTATGACCCTGGTGTGCATCAAGCCAACTTTACTTTTTAGATACAAGGAAGTCCGTTTTGGTAGTTAGAAGAAGGGCGTGGCACTGGTTGAACCCCTGGTTGGACCAGAGGTCTTTTACACTGTATTACAACAGAATTCACCTATTCATGTGTTCGTATAGTATAGTACAGTTATATGTGAACAGTGAAAGAAAAGGGGTTGAGAGAAGAAAATGAGTTCATGTAGGCTTAATTTACATGTTATAGAATACTAATGTGTACTAGAAATAAAATCTGGCATGTTAAAGCTGAACTGAAAAAAGACTTGTTGGCGAAGAAATACTTGAAGCTGAAAATAAGATGCAGTACTACTAAAAAAAAGGTTGGGGTGGGCGGTTGTATCTAGGGTATAATCTGCTTTTTACAGGAATCCTACAGATTGTATACTTAAGTGAAAAAGTAACAGCGGTGTCCAAATGCTCATATATTTCACAAGAGCTAGGTAAAAACAAAAACAAAAATGTGATAAGACATTTAAGACATTGCTCCCTGGATGTAATACACATCTTTAAGGAGTAGTTTATTTTGTAAAATGAGAACAGCATGACAGACAGCGAGCGTCAAAGCAGTAGAGATATGAATCACCACCTCTGGTTAGAACTGTCCGAATAAAATTAGGGAGAAAATATGATGCAGAGATCTGTGAGTTGGACCTTTTGCCTTGAGTAAAAGTGACAAGCTTTGTATCCAGGCAACTATATGGGTGAATAATTATGGGATCACACAGTTTCACATGATTTTTGCCAAATCTGTCAGGAGAATTGTAATTCAGATGTAACTATTTGGTCTGACCAGCCACCCATGGAACTGGCACCCAAAGCAATGAATAAATACACAAGAAAATAATAATTATCATCATTGTTCAAAGAAGAAATCGGAAATGAGTTATATTTTTTTGACCATGAACTTGTTATCATTGTTATCATTATTAGTTTATTTAACCTGACGAAACAAATAAATAAATGGGGCACTTTATAAGCCCCAACTTCAGATTTGCTTTTTCTTCTTGCCAGTCTTTTCACTCTGACTTTTTTCTTCTGTGCTGACAGGTTCTTTTCAGTGTCAGAGCTTTTCAGTTTCAACTCTCTGTCACTGTTTTGGCATTGGTAAAGGGCTTGAGGGGCTAACAAGAGCATGATTTCCGTAGAATCTGCATATAATTTGCATACTGCAGAGAGAGAACATCACTTTTCCTAGGCCACCGTCTGCCTAAAGCCTGGATGTATTAACACACACAAACTGATAGATTGATCTGATAACATCCAGCTGTAACAGGATGTCAGGGTTTTGTTTTTTTTTTCCTGTACAGAGTGAAAGCTGTTGGCAACTGTCTGACTTGATTGCAGCTTTTTGCCGTCCGCTTTCCAGGTAAGCCCCCAAAAAGCCTAAGGCCTTGCAACTTTACTGGCATGAGATCAGACAGTAAAAAAAACTCCAGAGAAAAGGAAAGAGTAGTATGTATGTATTTAGGATCATTATGTCATATTCTGGTATAGGGTAGCGGACTATTAAAAAAAAAAATGTAAAAAAGATGGAAACCTAATGTTTAAATCATGACACCCAATGGTTTTACTTAAGTGGAAATTCCCCCAAAATAATGGGTGGGCAATTAATTTTCCCAAGGGACTACTTAAAAAACTGGTACTAGTTTAGAGGATGATGCCAATAAGCTGAACATGATTCTGCTCAGTATTAATTTATCTCTTTATAAGCTTATTGCTGCCACCCTCCACATCAGTCCAGGTTTTTCATGTGGCCCCTGGGAAAATCAATTGCCCCTTTTAATCATGTAAGAACATAGCACACATCCTATTCATAAACTGGGGCTAAGGTTCATGATACCTGAGTTTCATGGGAAATATGACACTAGCTCATAATAATGTACAAATGCTATGCTGCACAATCAAATGAAAAAAAAGAAAATTATTTGCCCCTTTCTAATTTCTTTTTTTTTTTTTCAGATTTCTCGCACTTCATGCAAATCACAACCACAAATCCTGAACACAGAAGTCTACTCAGAACAACTGTATATAGTTCTTAGATGCTTCACAGGTTTACAGCACATATTTTCAAGATTATATAACACATACAGAAACCGATCTCTGAATCTTCTTCACAGAAACTTGAGCTTTATAATGTGCTTGTTTAACAGTTAACCCACACAAGCATATGGAAAAAATGCAAGCAAATTAAATTTGACTTAACAGGATTTTGACATTAACTTCAAGTCTATATTTTTTTAGCTGTACTAAAGATTCTGATTCTGGTCATACATTATGAAGGTAAGAATTTAAAGTGTTGCAAGATTCAGTAAAAGCTTTAAAACTCAAAATAGAACAGCGAACAAAGGGTTTTTAAGTATAAGACAGGCGTATGGTGTTTAGGGAAGCAAGAGATTGCAGGGGTTTACCAGTGAGTTTGAGGAAGTGTGACATCTCATGGGATCAAACTGTGGAGGTGATGTGTTACCTCAGTCCCAGAGGAAAGACTGTGGTAGACACAGTATCTCAGGCGGACAGGAACAGTGACAGCTCTTCCTGACCCTTTTCTCACTCTGGCATCATTCCTTCCTGTTCGTTGATCAGCAGTAACACAGAGAAAGTATTCTGCCCAAGCTGCTGAGACAGAAAAACTGCTGTCTTGTAGTGTAAATAGGAACTTGGGCTCATTGACAGAAGCTTTACAGTTGCTACGTATACAGTTTTTCTCTATTAACCATCTTGAATTAAAATAATATTCCAAACAATTTATTTCCATAAGAACATTACTTTGTTCCCAACCTTGAGAAAATTGCAAAGTCTTTATCCGTCCCCAGTAACGCTGCATTCCCACTAATTCAGCTTCTCAACTCCATCCTTTCAGATCAGAGAACCAAGCTGAATCAAAATCCCTTCTTGCCTCCTTCTCTGTTCTTAATCACTATAAATCCCATACCGTTTTGTTTTTCTCCTTATTTTAGCAAGTCACACCATTTACCTGAGCACATGCAATCCTTCTTCTGAATCCATAGATCTCCCCTTTCGTTTGTCCCTCTGAGCCAAATTACTTCTGTGGCCTAATCTCATGCTCCTTTCAAATCACTGCCAACCATCCTTTCCTTTGGCAGCTGGACAAATTTTGGGTCATTAAATCACATTAGAGCATTTTACCCATGTCCTACGTCCCAATCACTGCCAGTGTACTCAGCAGCACTTTATAGTTTTCCAGCCACATCAACGTACACGTTAGTACAGCCTATAAAATTATGTTTGGCTTTAATCGCTTAATATAATAATACCAGTATTTATCTTTGTAATAATTTTGAGATTTTTTTCTATAATTTTCTAGATTGACTACACCAATTTTGATTTTTGGGTCTAAGACAAATATATAAAAAATACTTCAAAAAAAAAAAAGATTTTCTTTTTAATATAAAGCATCCATGGAACTTTTGGATAATATCAGATGCTTACTCAACATTTTTATGGCATGGTCTCATCTAGTCTAGTTCTGGTAGTGGCTCCTTTTTCACCGAAAGACAACAAAATCCTGTGGACATACTGTTCAAGACCTTTACTAGTATTGTCACTGTATCACAGTGATGATACTGATACATAGGTACCTAAAACTCTAGATAAGCAAGCGTACCAGATAGTTTATTCTTCATATAGACACACACAGACACCAGACACCACTGCAAGAAACCTAAGACAAGCAAGAGTAAAAGAATAATAAATAATAGAACTCAGGACTTAAATACTAAAAAATGGGAATGTCAGTAAAAAAGCCAAAAGGCCCAAACTTTGTAAAAAGGTATGTGTCTACACCGTTTGTCTGGGTAGGTTAACAAACAGGTTTACAGACATCTTTTACAGACAGGGTTTGCGATGTTGACTTGCCAGGACTTGTAAGTGAACAAATGCTATATCACACAGTGCACATACACACTGCCACATGACAGAGCTTAGCGAAGATGTATTTTTTATTTATGAAAAAAAAACTATCATTGTACCACTACTAATACTCATCAAATAAGATGTAGTCACAGTTTTAATAAAATGTTCATGGAATACATAAATAAATAAGTGAAAATGTTATTTCTGTGTTCACTTATTTTTATGTAACTCCTTGAATTTGTCTTCATTTATGACTAAAACATGATTAAGTAATGTAGGGTCGCATTATAGCCTTTTTTTTTACATTTGCAAAATATGTATTGCCATGTAACATGCAATGAACAAAGGAGACAAACTTTTCATTTTGCATTTTTTTTGTATAAGTGAGCTCATTTCAGAATGGCTCCCCCCTACAGTGAGACTCAATTTCAATGCCTGCCTCCATCCACATTTTTCCTCCTGTGCAGAGCCTAGCTATGGGCTGACTATATCAGTATCTGTACCAAACTGGCAATCAGTAGCTGCTTGTTGACACCACAGTTAGTGCCTGCCAGGGGGATTCCAGTTGCTAGGGGATGTGTAGAGCATGGCACTCTGAGCCTCTAAAGCAAGCATCTTTTTTTGTACCCTAACAACTGAACCTACACATGAATATTTATTGCTAGACTTTAAACAAGAAACTGTATTGCTGGTTTGTCGAATAGTTTTCTATTCTCATGATGATAAAGCAAGTAACATTTAGATGTAAATACTGCCAAACACCAAGCAATGCAATAGTTTTTTTCAGTGTCTCATGGCTTTTTTTTTCAGTGTATTATGACTAGCACACACACACTCCATAACCTTGCATACTATTTACACATTGTAAAGACAGCATATTCTTTTAGCAAAATAATGCAAAACAGCATACCATATAACATGGGTTTTCTATATTGTCTTCTATATTTTCTTATGACTTAGATGGTATAGTACAATACAGTACAGTACAGTATCTATCTATCTATCTATCTATCTATCTATCTATCTATCTATCTATCTATCTATCTATCTCCCTTTCTCTCTCTGTCTCTCCCTTATTTCCTTTGCAGTACCTAAGCTTCTGAATCATCTACATGAGTCATCCATCCTGTGCCATCATGTACTAACAGGGAGAGTAAGTAGTGGGGGAGACATCATTTGATAAGTAAAATGAGCTACATTATTACCTTTTTTTAATATCATACAACACAGATGTGGATAATGGATGGCCAGTGTTAGGATTTTACTGATAACGATACTTATTGATGCGTTTACTAATACTCCTACTGACACAGCACTCCATATTTTGGTGTAGCATAAAGACAGAATTTGACACATCATCTCTGCTTCATTCTAAGCAGGCTAATAAAGGGCCATGGTGATATTAAAAACTGTGGTCAGGTGTTGTTGAAGGCACAGTACCTAAACTAACTACTAACTACTACAACATAATGAAGGGTGTAAACATTTCACATTAGACTTGGGGTGAGCTTCCCCAGGTATAGCTAAGGAAACTATTTTCTTATCTTGTTTTCCTTTCACTTTCAGCTATGGGTGTCTGACTACCCTCCATCAGGGCTTAAACTTTTCTAGTAGTGTGAATAAGTTCTGGTATAGCAAAACTTTAGATTTAAAAATAGATAAGCATTTTTGGTAAATACTCTTTCTCATTTTTTTGTAACTGTTCCTTAATAGGAAAATGTCTGTATCTGTACATATACAGCCAGGAACCTTATATAATCATATTTGTATTAATAAATTAAACCTAGTTATAAAAAAGATGGCAAAGAACCATCAACAACAAAAATAAATAAATAGAAGAAAAAACTTTCTATTAGAACAGTTAATCATATTGCATATATAGTTTAGAAAACATTTAAATAAAAGTGCACTGAAAATAGCTGTGGGTGGTTTTGCTGGCTTTGAAAGAAGTTTGGATTATCATTCTACTGTTTCTAATGGAGGACCAAGTAATACATCTTCTCTAAAATGATCATTTAAACTTAATGCCACTATTGTAATTTAGAAGGTTAGACTGTGTTCTGTAAGGGGTTGTGATTTTTACCACAGCGGACATAAGCTAGACTCTGATTCTGGATTCTTCACATCTTACCAAGGATATTTTTATTTTTTATTTTTTCCATGAAAACAGTTCAGGTCATATGTTTGTATATACAGTGGACACATGCTCTGAAGCCTGTGAGGGTTTTCGTTAGTTCTGTCAGTTACATTTTTCTGAACTTTAACTAATACAGTTAAGTTTATAAAAAATAGCATTTACTCTACAATAACAGTTTTTTTTTTTGTTTTGATTTTTTACTGAAATGTATATGCTGGTTTTTCCTCTTCATACTCTTACAATCTTATGAATCAAACATTAAAGATGCCATTAAAAGCCTCTTTTCCATCTTAGTGCTCTTTGATCACTTAGTTACGTTTAACTTCAATAATAAATATGAAATAATGTCAGAATGCAACAACAAAAAATTCTGTCTCTTTAAGGAAATTAAGAATTAAAAAAAAAAATCCACTACAGTAGATTCCTAAGAAAACCGTCTGGTTTGATGATTTGTTCTGCTTTCCTGCAGAGCATTATCCTCTATTACTGGCATCTGTAGATTTCCAGATAGGAAGAGAGGCATCCTTTTCTATTTATTGAGATTGCCACACAGGGGTGTGGCTCCATGTACTTTTATCGCCCCATTACAGCCACCAGTATGTCACTTGCAACACCAACAATCCACCTACCTAACATTTCTTCAGAGACACACTTCATAGCAGACAGTAGCCCTGGTACATAACTGCAATTGAACAAACTGAAAAAAGAAGCTGCAGATCTCACTTTTGAAGTGGAAATTGAAATGAATCCTTGGACTTGAGTGGATTTCTTTTTGTTTGCGCTACTATTTAAAAAATCAGAGCCTCATTGAACGAAGGTTCTCTGCAGGCACTGGATGTTTGTGGGTTCTTTCGAGGCACTTTGGTTTCCTCTCACGGTCCAAACACATGCTTGTTAGGATTACACTATCCCTGCTAATGACAAAATATTTTAGCAATCAGTGCTTTCACATCAACAGTTTGAAACACTGATTTTTACTTTTATTTTTGTTTTTGCTCTCTCTTGTTGGATATATATTAACATATATTCATATATACAAATTAATCTTGGAGCTCATGAATGATTACTGCATCATGACTCACTGCTGAGGTCAAAACAATACTTTTGAAAACACTCAGGCAGGAAAAGTGTTCACTGGTGCTTCAAAAATAACCACAGTTATAAATGTGAGCATAAGTGATTGTCTGCCTTTTTGCAGTAGTATAGCCTGTGCTGACCTTTACAAAGTACAATTCCTCCACCACCCCCCACATAGACCTGTGACCTGTGGATGGATGGAAAGATTACAGTATGTTGGAATGTTGAATACTTAAACATATGTTGAAAGTATTTCTCTTATTTGTTGCAATTGTTGATTTGTTTTTAATGAAAAATGAAAATAAAATGAAATGAAAATAAAAATAGGTCAGTGAGTCATGGAGAGATTTCGGCAGAGTGTGGTTTTGAGAAATAAAACGCTATTTTGAAGGTCTATGCTGCATATGGCATTGCAAATGCTGGATAGGGGAAAAGCTGCCAACAATGGAGAAATCATAGAAAGGTCACACTTCAGTCCATTTCACCACCAGTTACTTTTCTTTGAAAAAGCCAGCACCCGCAAAAAAGCCACTAGTCTTAAATTAGGGTACATCCAATATATCTACATACACAGCAGCTTAGGATGTGGTAAGGAGTCAGCACCTTGCTCATTGACATTTCAGTGGAGTGGATATTGGTCGACAGAGAGGCTTCAATCCAGGGCCTTTGGCTGCTGGTCTGTCTTTATAATGACTGAACCCCTGCTTGCCTGGTTGCCTGTTTTATAGTTGTGCTTGAGGCATTTGTAATAAGCTGAACAAGTGAATCAGTCGCAGACTTGTCTTGACTTGGCATTTACCTTAACAGTGCTGAAACTTGGAGTTTCTCTCTACACCGAGCACTCTGCACCAAACAAAGCTCAATGTTAATGTTAAACATTTGTACCATGTAATTACCTGCATATTTAATCCAGTAGAAAATGATGTATTCTTTCAAAGGAAGAACAATTATAGATCCTTATTTTAAAAGATATCACATAACCTATCCAAGTAAACCTTCAATGAGAATGGATTTTCTTAAACCCCGTAGTTACTCTAAACTTACATTTTTTTATTGTCACTATTGTTTTTGTTTTTTGTTTTTTTTAAGTGTTTTCCTGATGGAAACTACATGCAGGCATAATTTCCTGCCTCTGTTAAGGCAGCAGCATCTTGCTAAACATAATCTGTTTATTTCTTAATGTGACCCATTTTAACTGAATAGCTAAAATATCTTATGGGAAGGAATTGCAGAGGGGAATACTATCTATTTATAATACTTCAAGTCTTCATTTTACATCACACAAACTTACTGTACATTTGTATATGTGGCTTGAAATTGAAAGACACAGGTGACTATAATCAATTAACATGTGACAACACTTTTTAATTAGTGACTCTCAACAAATATTATTTCATTTGATTTATTCTAAATGTTTCTGTAAGTGATTCAATGATTTTAGATGCATAATTCACACCATTTGAGTTTTCCTTTAACAAAAGAAAAACTGAATTCCTATAGTTTGATAATTAAAAGTTACACGAATACAGAAGTAGTGTTCTATGCAGAATAGAGTAGTATCATCTCTGAGGCATTTTGTAATAGAGTAATGCTTAAATAAAGCACCTTCTTTATGGCACTGATAGTTTGTGTTTTTGTTTTCAACTAACAGTTTTTCTATTTTAGTAACTGTGCTTGTTCACTTTCAGGCACAAAGGTAGAAGACTGATGGCGCTTTCATATTTGTCCATTAAATATAATATGCTTGTAATGATGCAGATAAGTACAATGCTATTTACAAGATGAAAGAGTAATATGATTTCTAAATCTGACTGTTTTACAGGGTTGGAATGGTCAGGATATTGATGGATAAATTAACCCTGTGTTCAGTTGGAACCTGGTGCAGGAAATGATGCTATTATCTTTACATGTTTAGCCATGCTGGCAGCATGCTTCTATGAATAGTAATGACTTTAGTGATGCCCTGACTTTTTCTTTGTGCCAACAGCAGGTACCTGCTAATATGCTGAAATGAGTCACAAACACTGCATTTGACTGACTCATGAGTCAGTTTGCTGCCTGTTGGGTTTTTTGTGTTTTTTTCCCCTTTATTTTGTTTTGTCAGGTGTACTCTGTGTCCTATCCTCCTGTATTTTCTTCTGGTATGTAACATGTTTTTTTTTTTAAAGTTGATATCAAGGGTGTGATATTTACACTGCAAATGTAATAACACTTTTGTTATTAGCAATTGCTTTAATGTACTCCTATCTGAAGCTATGAAATACTGAGTTCAAAAAGTATTCACCTTTGTCTTGTGGTTAGCTCTTTCAGAAGAATAACTCTGAGACATGCAACTTGTCAGGGGAGCAGTCTTTATTGCTCCAGGTACTTAAAGGTGGTTGGCCAGTGTCTGTCCTTTCAACTCAACAAAGAAGTAGTTTAGTCAGAGAGTGTGTCTGTGGTGTATGCATTGGCTATTTCAGGAAACAGCAACACTGGAAGAGTAGCAAGATGGTATATAAGCTATAATAATTCTTTATTACAAGATTTCCCTGTTTTTCACCTGTGTGCTGTCAGACTGCAGGGAGATGAAAAAGTAACTAAAAATATTCATCCCCTTATTAATGTGTGAAGGAAAGAAAAAACCCCTCCACCTTTACATGTTGTCTTTGTGCAGGTGTTACATCTCAGATTGTTAATTTGTTATTGCACTTTTCTTTTGCTTTTGACTTCACGACTTAATTCCTATATTTAAAAACATAAGATAATAAGCAAATGAAAAAACTTGAACTGGGGTCACAAGCATATGTATTGAATTTCATGACGGACTAAGATTTTTAATGACTTACACATTGCTTAATCCAACATGACAAAAACAAATGCATTAATGTCTTTTTCTGCCTTTTTTGTACACACAGTTTTAATTGGGAACCTATACAGTGTTTTAAGCCATACTGTCCCTAAAGCTCACAATCTACTGCAACTAAATGATTATACATTTTATTCAGTCATGTACATGCTGAGTGTAACTGTGCTACAGGGTAAGGCCATTTGATTGGATTGGGGGAGACTGTCTACTAATCATCCTCCAATATGCAGAAAATGGCTAATTAATTTGCATGCAGCAAATAAAAAATTATAATAATAACAAAAATTAATAAATAAGTAAATAGATAAAATAAAAAGTAAAGTAATATTAGTTTATTATTGCCATTACATCATTAACTTTTGGCATTTTATGTTATTGAAATGCCATGCATCATTAAATTACTATTTAAATTTTAATGAAACATTTCTCTAAAAGTAAATTAATAAAAGTCGCCCTATCAAAAAGTTAGACAGTAGCATATTAGTGGTCATTATAATTCAGAGTTCGGGCACATTTCTTGATAAATTGGCCAGAAGCATAGGCCAAACATCTGACCTTATCATACATAGCCTTGCCTCAGGGTGCTTAAAATTCAATTGAATGTCTCTTTTTATTATGACTTTAAATATGGATCCTTTAAAGGCAAGTCCAGTTTCTTTGAGACCATTTGTGGGAGTTTATTGTGCGCTTCATTTATGTAGAATTTGCACTTTGGCCATGCTAAAGGGTTTCTTTGCTTTTTTCAAGAAACGGCTGTGCCAAAGATCAGAATATGTTTTCTCTTTGCCTGCCTTTGCAAAGTTTGCTGTTTGAAGCAATTGCACGAAATCACATCTGGTGTGATTTTTCCTGGGTTTTTTTTTTTTTTCGTTGATGAGATTTGACCTCACGATTTAGAGCATAAGATGTGAAAGGAGCCTTTTTATATCAGTACTCTTCTTAAATGACTATTTTCTGCAGTCCTCGCTCGTAATAATTTACTATTCGTACCAATTAACCAGTTTTCAATTTACCAGTTAATACCAATGTTTTGAGACAAGTGTGGAGCAGAAAAATGACTGGCCTTTCTATATTACAACAGGTGTCTAAAGCCAATTTGTTGCCCGTCACATATTTTATTGAAAGGATGCCCATGGGAACCTCTTATCTGATGGACGCTTTCCAACAGCTTTGTGCAGACTAAAAGGCTTGGAAAAGTCAACCATTTACCTCAGCCCAGAGGTTTGGGATGGTTCTTTGTTTGCGAGAGCTCAAAGGCTTAGAAAGGCCAAATGCTTATCATAGACCAAAAGACCTTTAAGGCTTTAAGGCCACCTGCTCACAAAATAAAATCTGTTTTGTGACTGCTGCTGGTGATTAATGCTTCTGTGAGCTGACAAGAGGGGCATCCACTCAATCTTTACTTTATTCTTGTGGCATTGTTTTAACTAAGGTTATACTTTGGATTAAAATAAATAAATAAGCAAATAAATAAATAATAAAGCTAATTATATATATTCTTTCCTGTTCAGTGACACTCTCTATAGGTTTACTATAGGCTTGCCCTAATTTTACTGTTTTGTGATTTGGTGATAGAAAATAAATAATTGCATGTTTGCTATTCCTGTGCTAGAAGTAAGCAAAAGCTTTTGTGAATGAGCTGACAGGAGCTTATTACATCTCCATAAAGAGCCAGTGCATATCTGCATCTCCTCCTTGATTTCAAGGTTGCTTGCTGGCATGTGTGGCATTTTTCCTTGATCAAAGAGATATCCAGACTGCCCTCCAACCTGGTTGTCATGGGAACAGATGTCACATGACCTAAAGTGAGACAAACTTTGGATGAGAGAGGATTGGCTCTCTGGAGGGCGTCAGTCCCCCTCTCAATTCATCTGACATGGTTACCTAGGAAACAAGGCTGCGAGACAGGAAGCTGAGAAGAGATGTAAGCTCTTGTTTGTTTGGATAACAGCAAAGAAGCTGCCTGTACTCCAGGCATCTAGGGAATATGCTATTAGCTTGAAGATCTCGAAGATGCGATAAAATAGTTATTTATCTGTCTTTTAGTCTCTTTATCTGTCACCCTACTTGTCTACAGTATTCATCAGGTAATAAAACATCCCACATCCTGTGGGATCAGTGAGCGGCAACTACTTAGTTTCCCCTTCAAATTAAAGCCCGTAACTATTTAACATCATACAACAAGGTTAATGGGTTAACAACAGAGGATGTTTGATGCCCCCAGCTGCCCTACATGACTGATGCTCACATTTGATTTGGATCACACCGAGAATGAGTCTGACAGTCTCTTGATAACAGTGACAGCCCATATACTGATGGGGGCAGTAATCAGTTTGCTTTGGGCTGTTTTACAGGTCCCACTGGCTGTCAGTCATCTCAAACTCCAGACATAGGGCCCATGTGTTATTTCATGGTGGTGTGGCACTGGGGCTTGTGAGTGAGGTTATGAGTACTCGCTGAGACTGACTCTCTGTCGAGTAATTCCTAAAACATTGGCAAGACTTTTTTTCTCCTATGCAGCTTTCTTGTTGATACTATTTATGGGGCAATAGGCCCCTTACCTACTTGATATCCATTCTTCATTCCATTTCTTTAGTACAAGGATCAGGACTACAACAAACAGAAGATCACATGCTTTCCTCACCTTATTCATCTTTCCTCCTTTCCTCAAGAAACATGAACCTTCCGCACAGTGAGCTATCAAAAGAAAGATCCAATATTGTATGATACCAGTGTGCTGCTCTGTGCAAGCACAAGTTCAATAATCAGTGACCCAGTTATTTTAATTGCTTACCCACAAACACAAAGGGGAAAAAGATAAATAACACAGTGTTGTTCCTGCACCAGCATCTTATGGCATAAATAAGGAGGGTCTCCCCATTAACTCACATGTGATCAAGGCATTCTCTCACACAAACTCATGAAAGAGAATATTTAAACAGTATATTATCCAGAACTATGATCTACGTAAAAAAGTAAATACATTTTTTTTTTTTTGAAAAAGGGTTGGGGGGCTGCAGAATCTAAGAAATAATTTAGACACTCTCTGACCTATTAACAGAAAAAAAATAAACAAATTTTCAGGTATTCTAAAACTGTTTTATAATCATTACTCTTTTTATTAATCAATTAAATACACAACATAAAATCAATTTGGGGTCAGAGAAGCAGATTTGGGTGCACTAGTGTTCGGTTCTGGTTACAAAGTGCACAGAAATGTCTGATGTAGCAAAACCAACAAGCAGCAGTGCTTGCCACCCACTAATCTTCAGGTTGGTGTTCCTTCCTTCATCAACATTATGCTTATTCAATTTAGCCTTTGGACAGCTGTGTTGCAATATGGCTTTAGTAGCCATACTAGTAGACAGTTTACTTTTGACCTTGGGCTTTAATAATACCGTTTTAGTTTTAACTGGGTTCTCGGCTTTGAGATCGTTCTCTTGTTATTTGAAGATAATGAATAAGGAAATAGATTAATTAATTTTTCATTTAAAAAGTCTACAAAATCAACACACTCTCATCTTTGTACTTATTTCATAATTAAACAGTTAAAGAATCATGTTTTAATGTTGATTTAATCCATTAGAGAGAGTAGCATGAGAGTGAAAGAGAACTGGGTTGGAGCACAAGGCCCTGCTGATAACTAATTCTCTTTTTGTAGGGTCCTGTTTTGATGTTAGCTTTGGAAGTCTTACTAAGCAGCACAAGCAGTGGGATCATTCAATAGTTGATATCTTTGTATATCATCTTTGCTCTGGGATTAGTTTAATGTTGTCTCTATGTCTCTATGTGTTGTTGCATGATATACAACTGGGCTAGAAGCCATTTTTTATAATTAATGTCTTACCATTACCTTGTATACTTTCATTGCTGGTGTACATCATATTGCAAACATATTACTACTTATACATAAAATTACTTTGTTGTTTATATTCATGTGACCCTTTGGATGCCAGTGTAATCATGGAACAGTTATTTCACGAACAGAAATTAAATTTTGTCTTAATTATTCTTTAATATCTCCAGAGGATTGATCCCACTGATGTTTGTGATATTGTGACTTATCCTGTTATGACCTTAGTTTTACTTTTGCAACTTTCAATGACCTGTCTCAACAGCGGTGGGTTAAATTGTTATGGTTTTTATGGCACACATTCAATATCGATTTTTATTTAGATCTTGCAAACAAACAACATTCTCAACAGCCAGCAAATCAGTAATGTTTAGTGATTATCTTTATTAGTGCATGCTAGAATGCTAACAGTATGGGTGATTCAATACTCGAGCCATTTAACATTTACTACAACTTTATTATTATGTTTAAATGGACTGAGCTGGAAGTGTATCATTTCTAACAAGACAACTGCTCTCTTGTTAGAAATAAAGAGCAGCACTGAGAGACAAAATAAATGAACTTGTATGGTTAGACCAG
The DNA here is from genome assembly GCF_036321145.2 of Pelmatolapia mariae. NCBI lineage: Eukaryota > Metazoa > Chordata > Actinopteri > Cichliformes > Cichlidae > Pelmatolapia > Pelmatolapia mariae. Next base: position 25,425,572 of record NC_086236.1, read on the forward strand.
CTATGATTTAATTCTTGGTCTGTTTGCAGGACCTTTGTTGTGTTTTTTAATATATTATTTTCTCAAATTCTCAATCACTGCCTATTACCAGTTCTGCTTTCTGAACAAGGCAACACTTATCCATTCTGTGAAAAAGAAGCTTTGTGCCTTTTTATACAGTCTTGGTTAACAGAATGAAGTTGATCGCTCTGCAATACATTGTTGACCTGTTCAAGTTGTGCTGGTATAGGCTCTAGCCCCCTTTGCCCTGGATTGTATAGGTGGAAAAAAACTAGATGCATGGAGGAATTCACTAATTTAATCTGAAGTGCTTTTTATTTTAACTGAAATTCATTTACTTGGATAATTTTAAATTCAGTTTTTGGCAATCTGAGTTTGAAAAACTCACAAGATATATTAGAGAAATGGCTATGATCAAATAAAATTATGAGTAAAGCATAAGTCAGGAGCTGCTCAGGCAATAGGACCTTGCAGCATGAAGGGTATAAACATGAAGAAAACACATTTGCATAAGTAATTACTTTCTTATTTATCATTTTTCTTTTTTAATCAGCATGTTTTTTTCTGTGCATATGTTTTTATAGATGAACTAACGGTGCAAACAGAGCAGAAATCTGCCATTCCAAACTTTATCAGACATAACTGACATTTGCAACCTTTATCATGCTCCCTCCAGGCCTCGTGTGAATGAGCTGGCATCTGGATTGTAACCTGTGACATTTAGACAACAGTTGGAGCAATTTCAGTAGCCATCAAAACACAGTTTTTTTTTTTTCTTTCTTTTTTTGGGGGGCTCAAATATGGGAATATCTGTGAATATTCACTTAAAAAAGTAGTCATGATGCTTAAAACCATGTATTATAAATCACATTTCCCTTTAAAATGCTGACCATGTGATTATGACTTTTTTATTATTAAGGCTGGCCTGTTTGGACAATTTAGCAAACAGCTGCTTGTTGGTATAAGGATTTGATGAGCAGTTGCACTGCCAGCTGTGGAAACTTGTTTACAGTAATACCTTTTTTTTCCCCCACTGAAACTAATTCCACAGAATGATTAAATTAAGCAGTATATCTCTGCTGTGGTTAGCTGAAAATTGAATTGAAATTTAAAAAAACAAACAAACATGACAGTAATATCTTTGTGTTGGTATCTATTACGTCACGTTTAGTGGGGATATTGATACAGTGGTTATATATCAGGGTGCGCTGACATGCATTTTATGGGGCTATATAATCAATTTCACAACTGTATGCCAACATTATAATAACATCATCAAGTTCATGGTAATTATAGCTGCAGGCTCTTCATTGATCTCAGGGCAAAAAGGGTGATCCCTTTTCAGCTGCAGAATAATAGCTAAACCTTTAACCTTGGCTTGAATCAATATAACTGCAGGATTCTACTGCCACTGTGAATAAGCAACACTGCTGGACACCTATTAGACATAACAGTCATGAAATTTTGCCATTGTCTTCTTCCTCATAAACTTCATGCATTACGGGGGGAAAGTTATTGTGTTTGATTTGTGGTGAGCTGATTGTTCTTAATATTAATTAGATTCAGAAAACCAGGAAAATCTGGGTATGGATGAATAATTCATGTTTGTTTTTGAACCAGCCTTGTGAAACTGGCATTCGCTAAATAATGTATGACTGTGTGTCTTTGATAATAGGGTTTGCATTAGGAGTAATATGCTTTCCTTCATTCCACAGGGCAGATTCTTGCCTGGCCGAGTTATTGTGGAAAAATTGATTCCCCTAAAACACAGTGTGCCAGAAAACATTAGTCAGCATTGTCTTGGAGCCAGTTCATACATAGGAAAGTGCTAAACATGTTATGTTGGAAGGTTAAGGATAGTTTTGAATCTCATATAGCTTCATTAAATCTGATTATTCCCATAATGAAGAAGAACTGCTGAACAAAGTGATCAATAAAATTTAGCAGTGATGAGAAATCACGAGAAAATCACGAGAAGCCATGAGAAATCCACACTTTGATGTTGAATTCGACCAATGTTTGAACAGTGCTTATTAACTATATATTAATATCCAAATGAGAGTTCCTAGTACTAAGTGGCAAGAATGTGAACCTTTAACAATTAGCATTTAAGATACGACCTGCTCACTGAAGCTTGAAGGCAAAGACTGAAGCACATGTGATTCTGTAAAGCGTGTATAAATTCAGTAAGGGCTGAAGGAACTGCTTTAATGAGAGTTTAAACAAAGCAGGGAATTGAGATGATATGCATGCATTTAAACTTGTACTCTGAATGGAAATAAAACGGTCCTCTCGTAGAGGGAATAATTATGAAAATAAACTATGGATAACGTTACAAGCAGTGCTTCTAATCAACACTGAAATATTGCAATAGAAATAGAAATGTATTTTATTCTAGTTAAGATAAGATAAGATAAGATAAGATAAGATAAGATAAGATAAGATAAGATAAGATAAGATAACCTTTATTAGTCCCACACATGGGAAATTTGTTTTGTCACAGCAGGAAGTGGACAGTGCAAAAGTTATATAGCAAAAATTAGAATACAATAAGAATAAAATACTGTACACAACTGTACAGAATAGAATAAAATACTATATACATTAGAATAAATAGAAAAAAATATACAATAGGATAAAAATAGAATACAAATGCTTTATACAACTGAGTAAAAATACAACTTTGTCAGAAAAAGAGTATTGCACTTAGTGTTATTGCACATGTGTGGATATTACTAACAGAAATATATTGCGTTATCTAAGACTTTTTCCTCTGTTATGTAAGGGGGAAAAATGACATTTGAGTGAACAGAGACACACAAATAGTTTTCAATCTGACATTTGTAGGTTTCATGATATTTTTAGATGCTCTGACACAAACACAAACATGACAGCGCATTGATTGTTGCATTTGTCACAGAGAGAAAGAAGGGAGAAGAGACTGTCAGGAACAGATTTCTGTGGCTTAATTGTATGTCATGCTCAAATTCACAATTACAAAAACATTGACATAGAACTGGTTCATTTTTCCCATTTATTATTTCAAAGCTGAGATTAATCACATGGAGGGAAATAATGACTAAACCTAATCATGGACTTCTGCTTCTTGCTTTACAATAATTACAGTGAGACTAGCTGTTGAGTTGTATGATTTATGACAGAAAGTGACAGATATTAATGGATTTTGTAATTGGTGCATGTGCTTATACAAAATGGCTTTCTGGCTTTGACAATGTAAAAAAAAATGATTATTTTGAGATTTTGTACAGGGACACAGAGTCAGCATTATGCTAGATATCTCCACATTCAATATGCAATTGGTGGCAAAGACCATCTAACATGTGTCTCAAAGTGAATCACGTGTCTGGTCAAATGAAAAAACAAACAAAACAAAAAACAAACAAAATAAAAAACACTGAGAAAAGGAAATAAACTTGTAGCAAATGGTACCAAGTGCAACACAAGTCTAAGTTAAATGTATTTCTGTCTGCAACTGTTTCTCTTCCAATTACTTTTCAAAATAAAGCAGTCTTTCCAGGACACATTTAAAAGTTGGAACAGAAACTGCTAAAGGCAGCCTTTATGTTACCAAATGATTTAGTAAAGCATTCCTACTATGCCTCAAACTGCTGAGCAAATGATAAACCAGGTAGCCATTGTGTTGATAGGTTTTCCGGGCTCATGTCACACTTGATTTAATCAAATTCCTTAAATTACAAACTAAATTTAACAAATAAATAAGTCAAACTCTTTTTAAACTCTTCCTGGCTTGCTATCTCATGGCTACAGTACTGGAAACTACTCAATAGAGAGTGATAGTAAGAGAAAGTGAGGGATAGATGGTTAAGTGAGTAGCTTAGAGTGGGTTTTTTTCTCTTTTTTTGGTGAGGTGTGCAGTTGTGTGTGACAGGTTGAGGAGACAGAGGCAGCCGAAGTCAGACCAAGATAGACGTAGCGAGAAGGAAAGGGTAGAAGCAGATAAGAGGTAAAGATAGGTAGGTGAAGGAGCAGTCAGGCTGTTTACACTGGCAAAATGGATCACTGGAATACCATGGAAGTGCTGGTTTTCTAACCCCATAACTAGTATTGTGATGCATGAGCCTACAAGGTAAGATTTGAAATAAAAAGAATGCGGGACATCTTCAGATATCAGCACAAAGATACCAATTTTGTCATGTCTCCACTCATGGTAGTCGAATATATTTAATAGAAAACCAAAGGGGGGTTGTTATGAATCTGCAGGCCAACTGGAAATACTTAGTGTTTGTTGGTGTAACCTGTGATATATCGACCTTTTATAAAAATTTTCGGGGTTCATTTTTCTTTCTAAAACTTCTTGGTTTAAGTTAAGAAACAATCATTATTCATCATTATCTATCAGAGATTTTACATGCGAGTATAACTGCAAGATTTCACCTACATAATGCTGATTACGTTGTCTATTGCTTATGAGAAAGGATAACACATCTTCTTTCTCTGTAGTAGGTAATGAACTTGGCTTCTGCTCCTGATATATCAGAGGTGATTTTGACTCGTAATGGCCAAAAAACTGTTCTGGTTGGTGACTAAAGACTAAGAAGTCTTACACAACAATTCAAGAGCAGATCGGTTTTGATTTTAGTTTTGCTTTTTTTATGTAAAAGCTTTTCCTTGGCCTTAGTGTCTATATTAACCAAGCAATGCTTTGTTGTCTTTGAGACCCACAAGGACCGAAACTTGCACTGGAATAATTTCATACACTGACTCAGGTGAGTGACAGGAGAAAGTACTTTATCATCAAAGACAAAGTTTTATAGTGCACCTTGAACACATAAAACATATTTAACGGTGAACTTCTTACTAGTTTCTGCACCTGTTTCAAAATTTAATCTGATGTTTTTTCTTATCCAAGGTATTTCTTGGCTTTTTTAAGAAGAACTTTTAGAAAGAAAATTCCTTGCGACAACATAGAGCAGAGCCCAGCTATAAGCCTGGACTAATTAAAATTAGAGGGCCAGATGTTTGCTGCTATTTACTTAGCATATCCCTTTGACATGTATATCTTCATGCCAAAGATTCTGAATGAGATTTTTGAATTTAGACATAATTACGTGACATTTTATAAAATGGAAGGCTATTTTGCTTGTACACATCCCATCCCTGTAGAGGTGGGTACAGTTGCCAGCTGTACTCAAGTAAAAGCATAATTGCTTTTAGACAACTGTGATTTAAGTGTAAGTGAAAACTCCTTGCCGAAATAATTACTCAGGTTAGAGCAAGTTTCTTAACACCCAGATGATGCAACTTGGACATATAATCACTGATGAACCAAGGATCATTTAGTATTTTTGGATCTTAGCTCACTCAGCAACCTAAGTGAGGTTGATAAGTCTCAGGCTTCTATCCAAGCGATGACCTGCTCAATGGCTCAACCAGTTAGTCCAAGCAGAGCAGTTGAAGAAACTGTAGCATCTTATGGATCAACTGGCATTTACCCCTTCCTGAGGCTTTATCATTGTAAATTCTTGTGTAGTTACCAAGCCGGGCTCATCTATGTGCCACAGAGACAGAACAGAATACCGTGTCTCAAGCCCTGCTTTTGCCTACTTCACTGCACTCTCTGCCCACTTCCTCCAAGTTTAAAATTTAGTTCCTGCAGAGAAAACTTTGATGCGTCTCTATATAAAGAAGCGGCTAAATGACATGGGTGACCTCCAATTCCTCTGTCAAGACAGTGAAAGAAAGCTGCATATTGTTGGTGTACCTAAAAAGTCCAGTGCTGCTTGGACTCGTATGCCCAGCTACTTGCGGGGGAATTGGCCAATGGCTGATGTCTAGCTCAAAGCCTTTCACAGTGGTTATTAGAACTTAATATAACAGCAGTGGCTAGAGAAGTCTTGGCAGGATGCCATACTGATAAATCCATGCCTGACTTCTGCACTGACTGGGTCCCTAAGTTGTAAAATGACCTGCAAGAAGAAATCGGGGAATCTAATAAACTTTAAATCATATTTAAAAACCTACTATACTTTTTTTTTGTTCATTCATAGTTTGTTTGATATTTTTATTATCTGGTTATAAAACTATCTTTCATTGCATGTTATAATATCTTATTAACTGTTACTTACGTAAAGTAAATTGTGACTTTTTGCCCTGTTGTTATTATTATTATTATTATTATTATTATTATTATTATTATTGTTACACTGAAGGGTCCAAAATTTTAGGTAAACAAAGACAGCAGTGCATTTTGTTGCCATGGAATTTTGTAGGCTGGAAAGGAAACAACAACGACCTTCCAGTGTGATTGTCTGTTGGCAGTTGAATCCACTATGACTGGGTTGCACCCAGAGCAGAACACACAGAGAGAAAAATAGAGAGAGAACAACTAGAGGTGCACTCAATCAAATGGTTGGAGTCAAACAAAAGTCAGGCTGAATGAATAAAAATAAAACATTTATCTCTTTTATTTGTTTAAAGCATCCTGCCATACAAATGAAGTGCAATTTTGTGAAACAAAAGTAATTCAAGAAAATGCAGCTGAGTAAATGTACTGCAGCCACACACTTCTGTGTGTGTCACATTGCTGACAATACTAGTCAACAGCAGCAAAAAAGGAGACATTCTAGAAATTCAGAAGTTGCTACAGTACTTAAGTACACGGAGAATCTTGCTTGTAGAAAGCCATCATATTTTCATATAAATGCATCCCATCACTGTCCCCCAAATATTGTGCATTGTTTTCAGTATGCTTACAAACAAATGTCAGGGAACAAAAGTCTTTCTGTGCAAAAAAAAATAAAGAGAGAAAGAAAAAAATGTAGCCATATTTTCATTGCAACACTTCTCTCCAGTTAGCTCCCTTACCTGCAGTGCCACACTCACAGTGTTGTTACCCCATCAGCTTCAGTTTGACCCAGCCTCGTTGGTGCTCACCTCTGCCCTTTCTTCTGTGAATTTTCTGATCTACCTTTCCAGCATTTGAATTAACTCTGCTCCATTACTAGATCGTCTGCTGCACCAGAAACGTCAGAACAACCCTTAGGTTATCCATGCTGATGCTTCTTCAGCACTCTGCAACCCAACCAATTGCTCTTCATCTCCTCGGTGTCCTCTGAAAAAAGGTGTGTTAAAGCATATTTATCATTTTTGCATGTTTTAGTGTACCTACGGTTAATAAAGGCAAAATGATAGTTTGTTCACATTTATTGAGCATCATCCGAGCTATATTACTCTGCAACAGTGAGCACATGCAATTCAGTCAGAGGTGGCAGGGTGATTGAGCAGAGGCTGAAAGAAGATTTAGCTTCTCTGTCAGAGTGGTGATCTTACTTATAGTGTGTGTGCTGTGCCACTTCACTCTAAAGCAGTGTGTGATAGCCTGCTGTGGTCTTGTTTTCCTGTCTTGTTTCCTGCTCACCTACCTGGAGAAATCTCCTCTCCGTGTTTTCAGACAACCCCCTCAGGCTAACTGGTGCACTTTAAGATGTGTACAGTTTAGGGGAAAGCAAAATAAAAATAAAATAGCAACAACTTTTTATGCGTGCTCCTTATGTCTGTTTTGCAATATGGTTAGACAGTGGAAAGAAAGAGTGAAAGTACACCATACTAATGTTACCGAGGAGTAGCTCATTTTGTTTGAAGGCATTACTATTATAGCTGTGTAGCAGGGGGCAACATTTTGAGTCAGTGTGAAATCAAATAACATACTGACAAGTTTAAGATGTGTAAATTATGAGATTGTTAGCAGTCTTTTTCAGTTCTTTCACTTCTAAGCCCTCTTTGAATGACACATATACAATAGATAGGCATATGAATGGTAAACAAGGAAATAAAGTTAAGATGACAGAATTTGACACAATAACCAAATAATATGAACCCTGCATCCTTGGGGTGCCTGTTGTTGTGATTTGGTGCTATACAAATAAAACTGAATATTAAATATTCTAAGATCATCATTCTGTACATACCTGGCTGTTTCTGGGGATCTTTTGCATTTCTTTCACAATCCTTTATGTTGTCTTTTCTACTGTCACACTTTTCAAACAGAGTAGAACATGATGACACAAAGCCAAGATTATGATAAAGACCTCAGAATCTTGCTGAGCCTGACAATGGTGAGGCTTGTTATCCCTGTAAGTGTAAAATATGAGCAATTTATTAGCACCTGTTAAACAAGCACAGTGTAAATTTGCAGAAATGCGTAATCTTCGACTGTTCCCCAGCAGTCAACCTGCTGCTTCCTCGCATCTTACAGCCGGCATGTTTTACACAGACATCTGGTGCTTGTTAGGCTAATAGCAAATTGATGTGGAAGAGCTTAAAACCAATTCAAATTATACACAACAGTTCAGCATGTGTCTTAAAGTTAGTTAAATACTAATTGACTTCAGTGTGAAACTGCCCAGGCTATCTTTTTTACTTACAGTGGTACCTCAACTTATAGAGCAGCGTGTTTCTTTTCTTTAGGAGAAAAAGATGTCTTTGCCACATGCTCTTACCAAATTTATTGGACTTTCCTGTGTCGGACCGCATATCTGTTTTTGAGGCTGTGTAATATGATAATAGTTGGTGCATCAATTTATTTACTTGCCAGCTCACACTTCACAATGATGTATTTGATAAAACTAATATTATTGTTTGTCATATCAGAATCTAACACAGTACAGTCCTGAAAAAAAAACTATGTACCCATTTATTGCTTGCATAGAAGTTGGTCTGGTACATTCAGGTGTGTTTATACAATGGCACAGTCTTGCCAGAAGTGGACATCCCAACAAAATCTTCCCAAACTTCTGGGGCAATGAAAGCCCAGGGAATCATCTGAAACGCCACATCCCTCCATTAACATGTTAAATGCTAATGTTCAGGAAGGTACAACAGCTGTAGAATATTTTGCATCAAGAAACCACAATTGGACATACAATAGTCCCAAGCAAATACTCAATGTAATGGAAATTCCAAAATTTCCATCCCAAGAAGTTTAATAAAAAGCACCTAAAAACACCAGCATATTTCTCCAAGTACCACTTATTAAAAATTCCACTGAAATGAAATTTCGTCATTGCATGTTTTCTCCATTTTTTATTTTATATATGAGTGTATGCATCTCTTTATGCAACTGATCAATTAATTGTCTCAGTGAATGACTAAGCATAATTCACCTATTCCATTAAGTCACATTCTGGTCTCACTCATCTTAAAAAGAGGAGCAATTAGAGAAGTCACTGAGGGAGTGTCATTTAAAATGTAACTGAAAAACTGTATATCCATGGTTCCTTGCTCAGAGTTGTAAAGAGAAATGTGTGTCTTGATTTTAAAATACTGACCTACTTCCACAAGTACCAGACATGACTGTTTTCTAAAGTCTAAATGCTAAAACCAGAGACCACTGACAAACAAATATTCTTTCTGAGTCTTCCAGTGTTCAACCAAAATAATTTTTGACAGGTTTTATGAATTCCACATGACAGTATCTCATCCTTAAAACCCCTAATGCTAGGTGTGAAACTCCAGACTGAGAAACTATCCATCCCTAAGTCTTTTGGTCTTTCTAGAAATGTACTCAGAGCTGAGCTAGTCTCAGAGGTTTAGTCCAACTTCAGCTAAAGCTTGACAAAGAAACAAACTAAAACATGTGCTTACCATTAAACTTTAACTGACACCTAACTATCATTCAAACTGTAAAGAAGGCTCAGGAAATTAAAAGAACTTTCAAAAGTTTTCTATAGGCACTAAATTAATCAACTGTAAACAATAGCAGTGCAAACATATATGCCGTTTCCTTATGCCGTATTACATGTCCCATTTTGATATTACTAAACTGCAAGAATACATGTAAAATGTGAAAACCAGTTCCTAACTTAATGTGTATGAGTCTGACCTCATTCATTCAAAAAACAAAACAAAACAAAGAGAAGAACTTCTTGGGTGGTTACCACAAACAGGAGGGATTACAGTTGTTTCTGCTAATGCTTCCTATACCTATGGGCATGACTTGAACATAGATAATTAAACAGATTTTTCATTGTTTGCCCAAACATAATCAAGGTTAAAGTTCCTTGGATGCAGAAAAGCCCATCCTCCCAGTCTATTAGGAATAAATCCAATGCAAGGCTTCCCCACCTGTCTGTCTTATCCCTTATTCCCCCTCGTTGTTTTATTTCCACACCTGAACAAAAGCATTTAAAACACTGAGTGTACCAAACCATAATAGGACACAGAAAGCGATACTGCTCATGAAAATTTTGCTTATTCTGATATGTCAGAAACTCTTTGTGACACCTGGTATTGCCCTTTACAAAATGTAGGGTTAATGCCACATGAGTAAAGCTGATTTAGCTTAAAATATAGCAGACGACTGCACTCAGCATTTTTTAATTAAAGGTCCAGTTATCGTATATAATATTGCGCTCTCATTTCTCCTCAGCACTCCCTTTTTTATTGTCTGTTTCCTCCAGTGAGAAGGGCTGGCCAGTGATGCCAGCCCAGGGTTGTTTCCGTGGTAATGAGCTGTCAAGGATATAAAGAAGGGTGTTCTTTTTTCTTTGCATATCTCTTCCTTCCAAATAGGGAATGTAGACGAGAGAGCTAGTCTGGCAGCAGCATCTGTGGAGAGCACGCCCTGGGGATTCTAGTGTCACAGATGCAGTTTAAGAACCATGTGAATGGAGTGGCTCTCCCTGACTGCAGGCTGTGGGTCTGGCATGATTAGACCTTTAGATGTGTTTTTGTTGAATGAGAACTGGGTTCTGAGGTGCTCAGAAGGACTGGTCTAAAGAAGTAATTTAATTTACCAACCTCTAATGACAATAAACATAATTTCTGCAATCAGTCTCTGCTCTTTTGGGTTTGCTGATATGTTTCCCTTTGATTGTGTAAGCGCTAATTGTCCCTTTCATCGTGCATTTTAGCTTGCCGCAAAGAAGCACACTTATTCGTCAGTAATATGTGCTCTTATTGAGGCTAATTTTAGATACATTTTCAGCATTTTAATTGTCCACTCTTTATGGCTCTCGCACACAGACACATTGCTTCCTATGATTCTATATTTTTGCTGCACAACAGATGTAATAACCAACTGCAACTGAAATCATAATTAAGATCTGCATTATTAGTTCTTTTATACAGTACCTATATAATAGACTTGGAATCAGTATTGTTGATGGACAGAATAGTGATGTGAAACCACAGTTGTTTTCAGGCATTGGTAAGCTTGGCTGTGTCCTAGTATTCCACAAATAGCGCAATAAGGAGAGAGTAATTCTTTGAAATTAATTGAAGCCTGTCTCTGGCATCAAATATGCAAACTAGACTGTTGCAATAAAGACCCTACTGACCCTGCTGCTGAGTGAAGCACAGCTGATAAGCAAACTCTGGACAACTTTACTTAAGTTTTTTTTTTTTTTAACTTAATTTCTGAGCCTTTCTTTTATTTCAGCAGTGTCTCTTTTGCAGGTTGATACAATCTATGGTCATGCTAGTTTCTGTCATAATTTTTCTCTGCTGCTGTCACCAGGCTTCAGTTTATGATTGTCACCATGTGCATGAGACAACAGCACAACAAAGCACTGAGTGCAGTACTGGAAAAGAGAAGATAGGGTTACTCAAACTGATGAGAGCTCATTAGCCTGCAACACAATCTCTCCAACAAGTATTAATTAGTGTAAATTAAAGATGCACATAAGCTTGCTAACTCCAAACTGGAGGAAGGGAATCAATGCCAGAACCACCCACCTCCCCAAAAAGGCAACTTAGAGCTGTCATGGTCCTAATATAACTGAGGTTGAATTTCATTTTTATGTTTTTCATTCAGCTCAAGTTGTATTTTTTTTGTTTTTTCAGTTTATTTCCCTATCGATTCCCCCTCTGTCTCATATTCCTGAGGTTATGCTTTCACACTCCATGTTTGATGTGAGTATTCTTGTTTCAGTGTGTACTATTTGTCCTCAGAATTTGTATTTTCGTTACTTCTTGTTTTACTTTTAAGAGTACTTATCATTTGAATCATGTCCTGCTCTGATTCCCTGATTGTTCTTACCTTCATTAATTATGTTTTTCTCGTTTCACTACCAGTTACCTATCATCCTTGAGCAGAAATGGGCAGCGTTAATCCAATTACTTTTAACTGTAACAAGTAAAGTAAGGGATTACTATTGCAAAAAAAGTAAGATAAGATTAAGATAAGATAAGAAGAACTTTATTTATCCCGAGGGAAATTCTCTTGTCATACACATGCTCAATGGAGCAAGAGAGACAGAGGAGCAGAGGAATAAGATATATGTACAATAGAATACAAATATACAGTAATATAATATAAAATAACTGTAACAAGTAACAATATAACTAATTGGATTATTGTTACTTTCTCCTAAGCATGCTGCGTTACTGTGTTACTAAACTGTGATTTTGTTAGTGAGAGTGTCTCATGACAATGACATACGAGCGTGCGACGTCCGTGGCAGCAACAGATGTGTGTAGATCAACAATGGATAATATGAAGTGCAGGAGAGAGTACGACCATGCATCAATTAAAGCTTGGAAGTACTGACATTACTTTGAGTTTGACAAAAAAACATCCGTCCGCTGTACACTCTGCATGGGAAGAAAACTTCTTTCTACAGCAAAAAAATTCCACTTCAAATCTGAGCAAGCACCTAGTATGAAAGATAAGCGCCAGTTAACAGTCTTGTTGATTGCTCTCATTATTCAAGGAAATTCTTTTAGATCAGTGTAAACTACACTTAGCACAAGTACTTTTAATATCCTTTTGATAACATTAAGTAACAAGTAACTTGTATCTCAAGGCTGAAGGACACAAGTTAAAACTCAAAACTGCCATAGCAAGTTACCAAGTTCTTATGCATCTCTAAATGTAACTAACACTCACTTCCCGCTCAGCACTTAACACTTATTTTGTCAAGAAGCACTCTACTGCAGACTGATGCACACTTTGCAGAATTTAATTATAAATAACTAGGTTACATATGTTCATAATCCACACTGAAGATGAGATTCATAACACTTGATACGGATCCTAAGTATACAGATGCAATAGTATATTCAGCCATTTGGTAGTCAGAAAGTCTCTGGAATATAGAAAAAAAATCCTGACAATTAGATTTACACTTTGAAACTAAAGGCAACATGTCCCAAACTGATAGCATTTTTGTTAGTCGGCAGGTCATTACCATAAATCCAGATATTTATTTGTTCCCCTTTGGCACACTCTTGGTAATGTTTAACTGTTATTGTTACTTTTTATTTATTTAACGTATAAATTACTTCTAAACACATGAAAAAATAACTAGTACTTGTATCTACAAAACTTTTGGTACCCATTTAATTTATAAAGCTGTAGAATTTTATTAATTCAGTAAGGCTTGAATGAGTAATTTGAACTGCAGCAGGTCAAGGAAGAAATTGTAAGCTAAAGATAACTCAGAGCCTGGTAAATACTCTGACCTTTTAAACCTTGTTGCACTCAGTAATCACAGGCTCTTCATCCTGGCAACTGAAATGAAGCCAATACCTACAAAGAACATAAAGGCTAAAAACATATCAAAATTTATACATCACAGTACAGGAACTCTCACTGCCTGAAATGTCTGACAAGTTTCAGTGAAGGCAGCAATCACAGGGTTTATGCCAGCAGATTGCAAAGCTGATGGCAGACCAGGCCTCAGTTAACCTCAAATTTTTAAATGTATAATTAATTTAAAAATTTTGAAGAGGCCCAGTCTTCCATGATATTTCCTCTTCATCATCGCCTGTTTTCGGTTGCTTGAAGCGCTCTTGTAGCAGTTCATCTCAGGGGTGCGTCTTCCTGATGCATTCATGGATGCTCCTTGTTTCTTCCCAGAGTGTGACTCTGACTCACATATCCTCCTCCTCCCTCTTTTCATTGCTTGGAGAGTCTCAGAGTGTGGACTTTGCATGAGACCCTGTGTGCTGTCGAGTTTTCATGTTTTTGAATGAGCAGCGTGAATCTCCTCATTTAATCACCTAAATATCCCAGATGGGTATTTGATGACTGGTAGGACTTACTTGTTGATATTATGGATCTTATTTCTAAAACTGAGCTGGTTTCTTAGCACCTCTCCTACTCTTTAATAGTATTTAGCTATTGCTATGCTCCTTCCTGACCACAGTTCCTGTTGTTCTGTGAAATACCCAGCTACATTTATCGGTCCCGTATGCTATCCAGCTTTCTGGTAATTCCACCCCTTTGGTCCTGATCACCTTCACTGTCTTTACCAGCATACTTGTACACTTTTCCATCCCAAATGACATAACATTGTTTTCTTCACTGTAAAAATCTGATGAGGTGGAAAAATGACCTGATTGCTCATTCACTCCCAGTTTATAGCTTGGTGTCATCAACTCAAGGTCAGTGATGGTCACTCCACTTCTGGATCTATATTATTATCCACTTGTTGTGATGAGCTACAAGAGTGGGTTGAGGCCTGTGCAGATTTGGTATCGCCTGCAAGTGATGAATAACATTTTTTGACCTATGTGCTTACTTAAGTGTTACAACTTGACAGAAACTTCCATGCGGTAGTGGGGCAGGTCATTGTAAGTTTGAAATTGTTGCTTGAGGGGATCCTTCATCATCAGGATTATTTTGCCTGTTGTTGGACAGTTTGGGTTACCTTATATTAGTAGTGCACTAATTTGTGCTGTGAGCTTATTCATGCAGATGGAGTGGATAATGTCAGGTAGTATCTCAGAACTTAAAGTTAATTGGAAATTAAAGTGTGTACAAATATCTAAATAAGAGTCTTACTTGACTACTAAAAGCATTTAAAAGCTTTAATAACTCAGAAGTGTATCTATTAGTGTTGACTTAATAGGGCGCACAAATCTTTGCATGTGCCATGATTAGTGGTTAACTTTTTGTCAGTACAAGTTTTGCTTTCTTTCACTTAAAAAAATAGAAAATGAAATACACACACACACACACACTCACACAGATACACACAGGTACAAGTACAAGCAAAATCTGTAATTGCCCAGACTTTTACGTTTAAAAATAAATTTTACATACACACACATACATACATACATATATATATGTATGTATGTGTTTAAAATCACTCTGCTACCACTCCTCATCTCACAATGTCAGTCTGCAAGTGGAAATCAAATTAATTTTCCATCCAGGATTGCCATATCACTAGCCAGACAAGAATGATGTATTGCACTTAATATTCATTTTCCATCATCTTTGGCAATCTTTGTACTTTTAGCAGTCTAATAGAGGTCTGCTAAGAATAAGGACATCATCCATTTCAAATTCTCAAGATAACCACTTATGTCACATAACTGCTCTTGCATGTGACTTGCAGAGATGTTTTCTTTTTTTTTTGTCTTCTGTTCCTTTGGAAGAAATTTTTATTAGTTACAAGCCACTGACGGTTGTTGAAAAGAAATGCTTTGTAAGGTACCACAAACAGAGGCTTTAACACTGTGACTTTTATCTGTGAAATAAAATATTCCAGGCATATAAAAAATAACGGGGCAGGTTACAATAATCTGACAGACACTTTTGGCTTTTGATGCAGCCAAATTTCCTCATTTTTCATAATTCCATATGTTATATTTAAACAGGACTGGAGGACTCTAAAGCAGGAACACTAGGAATCAGGTTAACAGCCTTATTTTAATGAAGTTCAGAATGTGCAATGAGGAGCCTGGGGGAGGGGAAATAGAGGTCTGTGAGAAAATGGTTAGGGAGTGGGCAAGCAGTGAATCCAGATCAGGGTCTATGCATAGCTTTTGAACAAGAAGGGATCTAGATCACAGACGAGACCCATGGCTAGCCATTGAAGAAAAAACACACAATCAAAGAAGCTAAGTTTTCCATTAAGAGTGTGAGTGTAATGCTATAATTTGTATTTAAATGCAGCAGGTGGGTGATGAGTAGAGTGCAGACAGGTGCACCAGCCAGGAAACCAGAAAGTGGACACGCCTTTGCAGAGACAGAAGTGCACACAAACAGAGCACATGCAGAAAGTTAGAAAGGAACAGGCAGGTCAGCACTAGAGGCAAATGGGACTGTAATTGTATACTGTTCATTGAAATAACTATCTTTCCACATTTATATTAAATATGCACAATATATCCATGAGTGATTTTAATCAGCCATCAAAGTCAAAATCATAATCCCAGAATTAAAAACAATATTGTCTTAATGAGAAAGGACAGTGACCCATGCTAGTCCAACTTTCCAGGAAAATGAAAGAAGACATTAGATGAATGAGGAATTTATTTCATTAAAACTGTTGCTTTTAACTTAACACTGCCGTCGTCCCACAGGATAGGCTAACCTCTCTACACCATGAATGCATAGAGCATGAACCAGCTGATGCAACAATACTGTAACAAATATCCTTCATAAAATATGAACAGGATTTTTTTAAAAAGGCATGATATTAAAAAAACAAGGAACAACAAATAATGTTTCCAAACATTTTATACCTTTTTAGAAAATATAAGCTTATGACATATTGTAAGCAGAGGTGATGCCAGGACAAAATAAACAGATGGTCTCCTTCCTGATATAGCCTCAAGAGAGCCAGTGACAGACATATCCCCACCAGTGAGGGCACATAGCCTTACACTGTGAAAATACACAGAATGCATGCCCTGATATGATACCCCCGCAGGGAGGACATGTAAAGCCGTGCTCATAAATAGCATTAGGCTTGACTGACAAATGCAGTGATTAGCGCTCATTTCCTCACTCTGCTTTGTAATGCTGGTTGGTTCAATATTTAGAGGAAGCCATTTAATTTGACGGAAAACAAAAGGGGAAGATTAGTTTGTAGTAAGTGCTTGTGAAGCGTGTGTGTACATATACCTATTTACATATGTGCGTATACAGACCTACAGTAATTACTATACATACATAGACATAATGTACACACACTATCAGTCAAAACTCTTAGTACAAACTCATTTCTCCAATTTTTATGTAAGAATGTAAATGCGAGTGAATAACTTCAAATGGTACCAAAGCAAGCACAATAATACAGTCTCAATCAAAAGATTAAGACCAGTTGAAAAATGGTAAAAAATCATATTTTGCATGGTTGGATCTTAACAAGGTTCCAAGTAGAGCTTCAACATGCAACAAGAAGAAACGGGAGTGAGGTTTTCTTTTTGTTTTTTGGGGGGGGGGGTTGCCATTTTTCAAGTGGTCTTAATCTTTTGATTGCGATATAAACTTCATAATACAAACAAATGAAATGAAATAAAATATTAATTTGGTTTAAAGTGGAACAACTTCTGCTGATGATATAGAGACACTGTAAATCTAAAGACAGTGTTGAAGCAACACAGATTGAGTGGTTCATCTTATAGCAAGATAATAATACAAAACACTGGAATAGAAGAAATTACAGGGAAGCCCAGAACAATATTTGAGGTTTTAACTTAGTTTTAACTAAGTTAGTCATTAGCAGGTAACACAGTTTGAATCATTTGAAATGTAAAGAAACTCAGAAATATTTTCTTAACAAGTGTCCTGTCATAGAGCTCTTACTATATCCATGCTCTTTTTGTGGCAATTAGTCACCACACAGGCGCAGCTGTACTTGCCAACTGTCAGGTGTGAATATGTGACATTGCTTAAGTGTGAAGAATGACATTTTTAGAAAACGACTTGGTTTTTTTTGTTTTCATGTTTCTTTCAGTTGGCATTTCCATTCATTTGGTGTGTCCTTCTTTACCTGATTCTGCTTGAAGATCTGCTAAACTCTTTTTTTTTTTAACATTAAAGTGCTTTAAACCAGCAGTCCCCAACCCCCAGGCCACGGACTGGAGTCGTTTGGTACCGGGCCACGAGAGTTGAGGTCCGGGTGTGAAATTTATGGTTTTCAGGGTTTTATCGTTAACTCGATTTCCCTGGGTCTTTTCCCGTGTCTTATGAATAGATTTTCTTTCTCTTTTTTTGGTATCGGTACTGGTTTTATTTTGTTGTATTTTTGCACGGCACCTTAAAGGCCGGTCCATGAAAATATTGTCTGACATAAACCGGTCCGTGGCGCAAAAAAGTGTGCGGACCACTGCTTTAAACCTCTGTCTTGAAACCTTACCCTAGTTTTTTTATATTTTGGATAGTGGTTTTATTTTTCATTCACTTTTAGTCCAGTCCTTGTACATGACTATTTCCTTTCTTTCTTTCTTTCTTTTTGTTAGACAATTTAACAGTGACCAATGACTCATTCTAGCATAAAAAAGGCACTAAACTCAACGGATGAACCAGTCTTGTGTTTATGAATAACAGAAAATTGAAAATCTATCTTTAGGCACTTTCTTACTACCAGCATTTCACAAAAGCACTACATTTTTTCAACCTTCTTAAGGTAAATCTATAAAAAATGCCAAACGATAACATTTTGACAGGCAGAAAATATTATTTTTGCACCAACAACGAGATTCCCAAAGAGCTGTTCAACAAAAACACTGGGTAACATTGGGGATCTTGTTAAAAGTGATTTAATTACAAACAGAAAAGTAAAATTAAATTTCAGTCCAGCAAGCAATACTGAACAAAAATAAAGCAATCAGGTGGTTTTTAAATCTGCAAATTCACTTCATAGATGACTAATTTAAATTTCTCATCTAAACATAATTGAGTCTTATACCTTTGTATTCTCCAAGTATATTAGAATAAATCATGTTGAAATAAAAGAAAGTAGTCATGTTTTCTCCTGAAGACTGATACTTGGAAAGGCATTCTGGAGGATAAAGGACTACGCTGTCCTCCATTTTGTTTCAACATTAACTGATTAACTCATTATCAAATGATGTGATAATCAAATTAGTAATTATAAACAATCGTGGGAGTTAAGATGTGGAGATATCGCTAACAGACCAGGTAACAGGTAACCATGTAACAAGTGTTTTAACTGTTGAACAAGCTAATGTAGGGTTTTTACTTTACCACAACGTAGCCACAGCCACTGTAAAAGTTCATGCAGACAAGGTGATGCAGCTACTGCAGTCTATAATAAATCCATAAAGAGGCTGCAGGAATAAGGGGAGGCAGCGATATACTGTAGTTAATGTTGCATGGATCTGACCTTCATTACATTTTGTGGGACAGCAAACACTATTCACAGAAAGCCGCTACACTTAGAATGCTGTTACACTAAAACCTTTGCCTGTTGTTTGAATATCTCTGTGTCTCACACACTTACAAGAGAAAGCCATACATTTTTTACAAGGATGGGCCAACATCTTCCACATGCAACCCACTTCCACTAGTAATAATAGCTTAACACAAAAAAAGTAATCACAAAAAAATACTAATTAAAAAATCTGATAGAAACTGCACTTATAGTCAATCTTACCTATGTTTAAGTTTAGGATGAATTGTTTTTTCCTTGTTTTTTTCTCATTTCCAAATATATAATGATGTAACCCATTATTTTGTTGCTGTATTGCTATCTGGTGTTGGTCCTGATGTGCACTGTTCTTCCAGAGTTATTTCTACTTAAATGTTTAATTTGATTATTTTATGTTTTTAATTAAAAATTTTGTTAAGCAGAATTTTAAGAGAGATCAGTGCAATTCTAAGTGTTGTATAGCTCTAATATACAATTAACAAATAGGATTAACCTGAGTATATCTGTGATGTTTCTCTAATCAAAGCTTTTGATGGCCGCTTGCTTTGCTTTGACTGATCTGCATAGGATGTCAGTTCTTGGAGAATGTATATACCACAATTTTATTGTTTTCAAAATTCTCTGGATGATGATGATTATGCAGAAGATACATTCAATTTCTTTCTCCTTGATCTGTACATCTCAATAAAGACACAGCTAAAAAAATAATTGCTGGCCTAAAATGATTTGACGAAGATGTAACAGTCTTTTTAAAAACATTCAGTCTTTTGACAGACTGAGACATTTAATAAATTGCCTGAAATCTGTGAGAGGCATCTGCTGTAAAAAGTTGACTCTATACCACAGACTTCCTGGATGAGTTGCAGATAGACAAGGGCCGTTTCTCAATTCTCAAGTACGCGAGTACGTACTCGCGTTCTCGGCGAGTACGTACTGGCCGAGAACGCACGGGAGTACGGACTCGCCGAGAATGCGAGCACGGACTCGCGATTTGTACAATTGGAACACCAGCGTACGTGATGATGTCACAGGTCCGGAGTTTCTACTGCCGTCCCCTCTTAATTTAACTGTGAGTAACATGTTATGAAGCTTAACTTTAATCACAGCCAAACCGGTTTACTCAGGGACAAATAAAACACTGAAATAAACCAAACATTAACATTTAGAAGTGATCTAAGTGACCTATATATCATTTTTAACCTCAGTAGTGAAACCTCTATTAATAAAAATAGTGTACATGTACATACGTGTACATACCTTAATAAAAACAAGCAGGTGAGATGTTGGAATGCTTCTATTTTTATTTTAGTGGACACTCAATACTATAGACAGCTGCTGGGGTTTCTTTAACCTGAGTAGTGAGAAGACCGCGAGCGGGGGGGTTGAAAACGATGTGCCGGGAGTCCGCTGTTGAGTTTTGGACGAAATGCATTCTGGGATATTTAGCTGTACCAAGTCCACACAAGTCACCACCGATGCATGCTCGATAAAACGGGCGGAGCGAGAACACATCCGGGACTTTTTCGCGTTCT
The DNA here is from genome assembly GCF_036321145.2 of Pelmatolapia mariae. Lineage (NCBI taxonomy): Eukaryota > Metazoa > Chordata > Actinopteri > Cichliformes > Cichlidae > Pelmatolapia > Pelmatolapia mariae. Next base: position 25,446,219 of record NC_086236.1, read on the forward strand.
CGGCTTGATGCGTACTTCGATTGGAACAGTACTTGGTCTCCGACTGATGACGTATCACGAGTACACGAGAACGCAAGTACGCACAAGTACGCATATTGAGAAACGGGGAAAGTCTTCACAGCTTTCACACTAACTTCAAGCTTCAGTTTATGGATGCATATTTTGGAAACTACTGAACTGCTCTTCAGTGAATGAAGCACACGACAATGGGACACCTACTTGACCCTACGGTGTGCTGAGGTCACTTCCACTTCAGCTACTGCCTGCTCCCACTGGATCAATCTCTATTTCTGTCCAGTAGGTGTGTCAGTACTGGCATACTGACTTCACTAAAGAACACTTTGGCTCAGTATCTTATATGTTCCACAATTTTGATTTGATGCAAAGCTCAAACCTTTGTAACACAGTTGTGATACTCTATTAATTTACAAGTAAGTTGTGATGTCCCTCAGCCGGAAAAGGGTGGAGTGCCCACTCCGGGTCGGGGATGAGTTCCTGCCCCAAGTGGAGGAGTTCAAGTATCTCGGGGTCTTGTTCGCGAGTGATGGGAGAAGGGAGCCGGAGGTCGACAGACGGATTGGTGCTGCGGCGGCAGTGATGCGGACGCTGCACCGGTCCGTCGTGGTGAAGAGGGAGCTGAGTGTAAAAGCGAAGCTCTCAATTTACCGGTCGATCTACGTCCCTACCCTCACCTATGGCCACGAGCTGTGGGTAGTGACCGAAAGAACGAGATCGCGGATACAAGCGGCAGAAATGAGCTTCCTCCGAAGGGTGGCTGGCCTCTCCCTTAGAGATAGGGTGAGAAGTTCGGCCATCCGGGAGGGGCTCAGAGTAGAGCCGCTGCTCCTCCACATCGAAAGGAGCCAGTTGAGGTGGTTCGGGCATCTGACAAGGATGCCTCCTGGGCGCCTCCTGGGTGAGGTGTTCCGGGCATGTCCCACCGGGAGGAGGCCCCGGGGCAGACCCAGGACACGCTGGAGAGATTATATCTCTCGGCTGGCCTGGGAGTGCCTTGGTGTTCCCCCGGATAAGCTGGAGGAGGTGGCTGGGGAGAGGGAGGTCTGGGCTTCTCTGCTTAGGCTGCTGCCCCCGTGACCCGGCCTCGGATAAAGCGGATGAAGATGGATGGATTGTGATGTCCCATGGTTTGTCATAGGACATCAATATATTTTTTGGTCTTACCAGAGAAACTCTGGAATAGCTGCCGCTATATTATTTAGACTATTAGTAAATGTACTGGTACATACAAGCTGTGTCCCAAACCGTAGGCTGCATCCTTCGGAGGACCCGGCTTTCTCGGTCTACGTGGGCCGGGTCCTTCGAAGACCGAGAAGGCCGGAAGTGCGAGGCTGTGAAATGGGACGGTCTAGCCTTCAGATTTGCGTCACCGCTGTGTCGGTGGAGTTTAATAAACTCGGCCGTCTGCTCCTTGCTGTCTAAAATATAACAGGACACTGGCGTAAATTCTCGACCGTCTCACACTTTGACGTTTGACGTTTATTTAGCTGTGTGAAAATCCCGGAGGAACCCACCCAATGGATTAATAAAGTTTTATTTAATCTAATAATCTAATAACTTTGATCTCAGCCAAACCGATTTACTCCGAAACAAATACAACACCGAAAAAAGCCAAACAATTACATTTTTAAGTTATCTGAGTGACTTATATATCATGTTTAACCTGAGTAGCGAAAGACAGCAGGGGTCTGAAAATGATGAAGCCGGGAGTCCGCTGCTCTCGCCGGCTCGAGTGACCATTAAACCCCCTGGCTAGCTATCGAGCGGGTGGGCAACAGATGTCTCCGAAAACGCCGGCGCACTTTTGCAAATATGCGATGTCTTGATAAACCAAGCAGATATTTGAAGTTTACACAGCTACTTTCTCACCTGAACATGTGTTAAAAGTTTATTTTGTGACCCAGAAAGATTAATAAGACTAATTTTAAAACTTAGTAGCGGCCGCCATTGTTGGAAACTGAAATTGGCTGGGCCGCGCTATGAATTCTGGGATACGGTGGGCCACGAAGGACACACCCGACCCATCCTTCAAATTCGGGGAAATGAAGGACGCATTTGTCGGCCGCATTTAAAGGAGTTGACGAATTGGGACAGCCTTCGTCGCCTGGCTGTGACGTAATCGGCCTTCAAATGCGGCCTCCGAAGGATGCAGCCGACGTTTTGGGACACAGCTACAGTGTTGGGGAGTAATGGAATATACGTACCAGCTTTACATATTTAAAATACAAAATATGAGTAACTATAGCAACTATAGCAATAAGAGGTTCCGACTGGAAATCTGACCGTGCAATGCAACCAACCTGCTCTCCAAGCAGCAAGCAAGACTCCACCTGCAACATAAAGAAACATCTGGAAGCAAGTTCTTCTTTTAAAAGTAATGTTAGCCTACTGCAACTACCTTCTTTTAGTTGTGGTAGCTACCTGGCTTATGTACCAGTTCACTATCTTCGATGTACTATTGCAGTCTGATTTTATTGCTATTAATGAAGGCTGCATTACAACCTGCTAGCTGCAAATAATCATGTGCAGTTCTGAAAGCAGACAGAAAGAAAACATATTACTGATACAGAAATAGTTTTCTATACAAGATCATTGCAAAAAGTGCAGCCTTACTTAATGTCCACCCTACTGTTACTCATTTTATATTAAGTTTTATAAATCTAGTTGGTATTGCTCTCAGAACTGCACATGATTATTTGCAGCTAGCAGGTTATTAACACTAGAAGTCCCAGAGAAGAGCCATTTGGCTTTTCTACCTATAAAACCCACCGTCGAGCCAAATGGCTGGTAGGCTTTTAGCTAATATCCTTAATCACCTGTGAACAGCTGCTTTTGTTATGTACATAAGGTGGGGCCATGCTGAACCACTTGGAGTGGTTAGTTTCCTGAGCCACAAGGAAACTTGTGTTTCAGTTTGCCTTAGGGAGAAATCAACACACATGGGTGTATTTCCTTTGTTGCTGAGATTTATTGATAAAACAGTAAAAAAAAACAAAAATAAAAAAACAACCATTTGTACACATATTTACAAATAACAATAAAAAGTGAGTGAGTACATTTCAACATTTTCAGCAATCACTCACAATCCTGGCACTGCTATGGTATCTGTAGTCTGCATTTACCACATGTGTATCTGTAGCAGTGAACACATCGCACAGTGGCATGATTGTTCTTGCATTTGTGTTTGACCTGACACGTGGCTCTTTTTCCAGGGCTAGGTGTGGAGGGTTGTGTCTGAAGCAACTGTTCTTTTCTTGCCTTCTTCCCAGCCATATGAGAGTTAGCCAACTCTCTTGCAAACTCCACCAGGAAGTCCACCCGTCTTTCCTGCGTCCCGGTGCATGCTTGATACAGCACATGTGCATTCAGTGCTGCCATGTCAATCATGTTATAGGACCGTGTACTCCCGCACCATCTGGTCCATCACATCCACGTCACTCTTTGTGGTGTTGTAAAGGGTGACAGTGTTTGGCTTCCTTTTGGTGGTGTTATCAGTCTGAACCACGCTGTGCATGCTGCTAAGAATATAGACTGTCTTATTGCGTTTGGCCGCATACGCCGTCAGCGTGGCAGCAGAGGTTGAAAACACCTAAGAAATAAGATAAATTGTTATTTCCATAGCACTTTTACACACAATGAAACACATAAACATAGAACCACAAAAGACCTGCAGCCTACCTGAGTGGTGAATTCATTGCGATTTGTGTATCTAGCGGATTGAGGAATTTCCCGGCGAATCTTGTTGACTGTGCCGAGGATGGTGGTTTTCCGTCTAAGAAGTTTTTGCGCAAGTGAAAGCGATGTGAAGAAATTGTCCGTGGTAACATTTCTGCCCTTGTCTAGGAATGGTTCCATCAGCCTCATCACTACATTTTCAGACAGTCTCTCCCCACTGGGACGATTGGGGTCCTTGCCAAGATATGTGAGGACATTGCAAATGTACTTGGATTTTAGGTCGCAGGCCACCCAAAACTTGATCCCAAACTTGTCAGGTTTACTTGCAATATACTGCAGGAAACAGCACCGAGTCTTTGATGGGAAGAGCTGTTCATCAACGGTGATATGTAGACCAGGGTTGTAGCACGTGATGCAGTTGGTGACAAATGATCCCCACACACTGGAAACTGCAGCGAACTTATCAGTCTTTGCTCGATCACTGCGGGTGGACCTGTCATCAAAGCGTAGGTGTTGCATGATGTCTTGGAAGCGGTTACGCGGCATAGTTCCAATGATCTGTGGGTTTCCCAGGTTTGCTGACCAGCAGTCACGTAGTGATGGAACCCTAGTAACCCCCCGCAAGATCAAGATCTTTGATCAAGATCAAGATCAAAGACTCGGTGCTGTTTCCTGCAGTATATTGCAAGTAAACCTGACAAGTTTGGGATCAAGTTTTGGGTGGCCTGCGACCTAAAATCCAAGTACATTTGCAATGTCCTCCTATATCTTGGCAAGGACCCCAATCGTCCCAGTGGGGAGAGACTGTCTGAAAATGTAGTGATGAGGCTGATGGAACCATTCCTAGACAAGGGCAGAAATGTTACCACGGACAATTTCTTCACATCGCTTTCACTTGCGCAAAAACTTCTTAGACGGAAAACCACCATCCTCGGCACAGTCAGTAAGATTCGCCGGGAAATTCCTCAATCCGCTAGATACACAAATCGCAATGAATTCACCACTCAGGTAGGCTGCAGGTCTTTTGTGGTTCTATGTTTATGTGTTTCATTGTGTGTAAAAGTGCTATGGAAATAACAATTTATCTTATTTCTTAGGTGTTTTCAACCTCTGCTGCCACGCTGACGGCGTATGCGGCCAAACGGAAGAAGACAGTCTATATTCTTAGCAGCATGCACAGCGTGGTTCAGACTGATAACACCACCAAAAGGAAGCCAAACACTGTCGCCCTTTACAACACCACAAAGTGTGGCGTGGATGTGATGGACCAGATGGTGCGGGAGTACACGGTCCTATAACATGATTGACATGGCAGCACTGAATGCACATGTGCTGTATCAAGCATGCACCGGGACGCAGGAAAGACGGGTGGACTTCCTGGTGGAGTTTGCAAGAGAGTTGGCTAACTCTCATATGGCTGGGAAGAAGGCAAGAAAAGAACAGTTGCTTCGGACACAACCCTCCACACCTAGCCCTGGAAAAAGAGCCACGTGTCAGGTCAAACACAAATGCAAGAACAATCATGCCACTGTGCGATGTGTTCACTGCTACAGATACACATGTGGTAAATGCAGACTACAGATACCATGGCAGTGCCAGGATTGTGAGTGATTGAAATGTACTCACTCACTTTTTATTATTATCTGTAAATATGTGTACAAATGGTTGTTTTTGTAGAAATATTTTTTGGGTTTTTTTGTACTGTTTTTATCAATAAATCTTTTGGAGATTTATTTTCCTGGATGATTGAGAATGCATCAAGACGAACACAAAATGAAGTTCACAGCTTTTAGCAGTTCCCCCTCCCCACACACAAACAAAGAGGCAGTTTGCAGTTAGAAATTCGCAATCATTCACACACCCCCACTCCCCTCCACAATTCTCAGGTAACGACCCAATTTACATATGAATTGATGCTAACAGACTAGCCAAGTTAGCTTCCACTTGGCTGACAGAGGGTTAGAAAAGCCTGGGACTTCTAGTGTTAATGCTATCCATCAAGTTAACTAACCTCAACCAACGCCAGCTACCAATGTTAGCTCTGTGGCAAGTAGCTTTCAGTAATAGTAATAATTCACAAAGCAATAGTACATTCATGTAGTTGTAAAAAGCAGGACAATATATCAAGTAATCCAAAGTATTCAGAATACGTTACTCACATTAAGTAACTTAACAGAATACTTTACAAACTACATTTTGGGCCATGTATTCTGTAATCTGTAGTGGAATACATTTTAAAAGTAACCTTCCCAACACTGCTTACATTTCTAATGAATTTTGAGCACTTAAACCATTTTCTACTACAAGTCTAATTCACCCAGTCACACACACACTGGGTGTTTTGACCTATACCTAAGCACTTTTAGCTAACATTCACACACTCAAACCCAATGAATGTGACAAGGGCAACTTGGAGTTCAGCATCTTGCCCAAGGATACTTCAAGACATGGACACGGATCAATCCACTGACCTTCTGATTGGTAGAGAACCTGCCCTGCAACCTGAGCCACGCTTGCCCCCAATTCATTTTCTAACCCAAACAACTAATTAACTACTAAACACTTACTTTGCACCTTACTTGTCTTCTAACTTTCAGCATACTTTTGACAGATTATAACTGCCTCCTTGCCGGTCTTGACGCTAGAAGGCAGCATACATTCATACAAAATACCAAAAGAACACCAAAGATGAATGAGTTTAATATTTTAATATGCAAGATTGTAATATTTTGTTGTCCTTGCCCTTATTTAACATCACAAAAAATCAAGTTTATTTTTTTGACATAAAGATACCTTAAGAACCTATAGTGTTGTACTAGAGGTCTAGCAGTATGTTTTTCAGTGCTGCAAACAAGTGAGTTCTGTGTGTGCCGCATGCGTTTTGTGTTCAGTGGAAGTCCAGCTTTATGACTGTGTAATGCTTAGAGAAGACAGATACTTGCTTAACCAAGTATGTTTTTTGTATTGCCCTTACAGCTTTTTAAAATGCTTAGAATTAATATTGTATATGGTATTGTATTTTTATTTTTGTACTTAATGTTCACTCAAAGGTTAGAATACTTGCTTCACAATCTAGGAAAGCATTTACGGCTTCAGCAAACTGCATGGGGAGAACAGCAAAGCCTGTTTGTTCTCCTAGCCTGAGAAAATTTTCAATAACTTACCACCTGACGGCTGCTAAAACCTTCATGTTTGTGGTGTATCTACTGTGTGGTCAATGGGGAGTCAAAATAAATGGTCACACAACTGTAACTGATAAAATTTGAAACTTGATGGTGTCTCACGTGTACGTTTGCTGTTTTCTGCTTCCTAAATTGTCACCTCACTGCTATTTCAAACTTATTAGAATTGTGCAAACTGTGTTGTTTTCCCCTTGTATTCTATAATTGCATGCATGTTTACACTTTTTAAATAAATCATCACATCTCTTTGTTTTTATTTCCTCGCAAAATATAAAGAATTGAGATGATGGTTCCAGACTTTAGTACGGTATACACACCACTGGCTAGTCAAAGCAAACTGATTCCATATCTATTTGCTTCAAAGCTAACTAAACTAAATTACTTACTTATATTACTCTGCAAAATGACCTGAAACACACTGCCTTAAAAACACCAGTTAACAATATAAATCTTAAGCTACAGTGCCATACAACAACACAAGTCCCTATCCTAATGAGGACACACATATGATCTTTCTTTTAGTTTATATGTATGAAAAAGACAATGCAAGGGAACATCAGAGTCGGCATGTACTCAGCTTTAATATCACTCTGGGTTCTTGACTAGCTTTGCATTAGTGTGCTGTTTGTGCAAATGTTTGCAAAAAGTGGAAGTTGTGCTAACAGTAAAATTCAGCTATTCTGTCCTTAATGCAGTTTTCACTTTACCATTGTACTCTTGTCCTTTTGTGTAATAAAAATAAAAGATAATGTCACTGCTCCATTCATGCAGTATCAGCATTACAGATGGGCCACAGGGTCTAGGCCCACCCAATACAGTCACTGTGGGCCTCAGCTGAATTCTTCTGATACTCAATAACTATAAGTTAGACTAATTCATCGGTTTGGCAACGAAAAACATAAGACCTATATCACCAGTAAGTTAATGTAGTGCAAACTCAGTTTAGTTCTGTTCACAGTAGTTTAGTATTTGACTGCAACAATCATGGTAACCAGCATGCCTGAGGAAGCTGCTGGGCCAATGCAGGTCAGAAAAGAGGTCATTCATTAGTTTGTGCATTTAGTTTTAAAGCATGACCCTACTCGAAAATTGCAAAACAAATGGAAATGTGTGGAGGATATTGTGCGGTCTCAGTCAACTGCCCTAGTGTGTGGTGAGTTCACTGAGCCACTTATTCACCTACAGGAAATATCTCTACTGTTTGTCTCCTGCTTTGCCTCTGCAATTTTTGCACTTTTAGAACTGTGGCTGCATTTCTCTGGAAATATTGTTCTAAATGTGCATAGCACCATTTAACAACTGTCAAGCAGTTTTTATGAGACATGTTATGTTTGTTATGTTTTATGGAGGAGTGATGATTTGGAACCTTGCAGGCAGTGATTTGACCATGAACTCATCTTTATATCAAATTATTCTAAAATCAAATATGAGGTCTTTTTTTCCCAACAACTAAAGTTTATTCCAAATCAGGCCATGCAGCCGGACAATGGTCTCAAGGACATCAGCAAATCTGAAAAAGAAATTAATCAAGGCGTTGCTATAGCCCAGGTGCAGTTCACCTCTAAACCCGATGTGGCAGGACTTTAAGAGAGCTGTGCATAAACAATGCCTGCAAACCCCAATGAATTGAAAAAGTGGAAGAAGAAGAAGGTGCGAAAATTAAATGCAAGAAACAGATAATGCCATAGAGTCATATTTTAAGTTATTGCTGCTTAAAAGTGGTTGTACAACCTAATTAATCATTTGGTATACATAGTTTTTTTTTTTATATGACTGCATAGAGTTATTGGAAACTTTCCTTTTCACATGACTAATTCTGAAAAAAAAAAACATAAATAAATAAAAACAAAATAGAGTAATAAAATGGACAAATGAAACCAGGATGAACTTTTAGCAGAACGAAGTAAGGGAACAGCTCATGATTATACAAATACGCCTATCAAACATGGTGGTATCAATGTTATAGCATGGGAGTTTAGGGCTGCTACTGGAACTAGGCCATTAGTGGATGTGGCTGTGGATGAAAAACAGTTTGGAATAGGTGTGTTCATTGATTTACGTAAAGCCTTTGATACGATAGATCATTCTTTACTTTTACAGAAGTGTGAAAGGTATGGTTTAAGAGGTGTTGTACAATTTTGGTTAAATAGTTACTTGAATAATAGGTTCCAATATGTGAGTATTAATAACATGAAATCTAAAATTAGAAAAGTAACTTGTAGAGTTCCGCAAGGATCTGTTTTGGGACCTAAGTTATTTTTACTTTATATAAATGATATTTGTACAGCCAGTGATACTTTAAAATATGTGATGTTTGCTGATGATACAAACTTATTTTGCTCTGGAAAGGCCATAAAGAAATTACTGAAAACAGTGGAAACAGAACTCATGAAGTTAAATAGATGGTTTGTATTTAATAAACTATCATTGAATGAAAGTAAAACAAAATGTATGTTATTTGGAGGTAGTAAAAGTAATATTAAAGTAAAATTGAATTTAAATAATGTTGAAATTGAAAGAGTATATGAGACAAAATTTTTAGGAGTAATTATTGATGATAAACTTTGTTGGAAGCCCCACATAGAACATGTGAAACGGAAATTATCCAAGTCTATTTCTATTCTTTATAAAACAAGAGATTTTTTGAATAAGAACTGTCTTTATTTATTGTATACTTCCCTTTGTTTGCCTTATATGACCTATTGTGCAGAAATTTGGGGGAACGCATACAAAACATATTTGGATTCAATATTTAAATTGCAAAAAAGAGCTATTAGAATAATAAATAAAGTTGGATATAGGGAGTCCACCAACCAGTTTTTGTAGGATCATCTATGTTAAAATTCATGGACATTATATATTCTAAAACTTTAGAAATGTTATATCGAGTGATGAAAAAGAATGTTCCAATTTGTATTTTAAGTATGTTTCAACTAAGAGATGGAAAATATGATTTGAGGGGGTCTTATAAGTTTGAAATACCTAAAGTGAGAACCAATGTTAAGTATAGATGTGTGTCAGTTTTGGGAGTGAAATTATGCAATGGACTTAATGATGAACTGAAGATGTGTTTTTCTTTGTCATTTTTCAGGAAGATTTTAAAAATTTGTATTATACAAGGTTATAGAAATTTGGTTTGATAAAAAATTTTGTGTTGATTTAATTTATTGATTTATCATTGATTTCTTTTCAAACTGTTATGTAACTTATTTATCAATGCTATTTATTTTCTTGGTTAAGGATTTGATTATTTCTATGGGGGTAAGGGATAGGATAATTATAAGCCACAAGGCTTCAGCCTATTCCTTTTTCGGTTACTGTTTGAGTACTTTTATGTAAAATTATAATCTGTTGTTGTTGTTGTTGACTGAAATAAAATTTCAATTCAAAAAATTCAAAATTCAAGTGTTTATTAGTGTCACTGCTGATAGTTACTTTTCACAGTGCAAATGGATAATGATCCAAAGCATACTGCAAATGCAACCCAGGAATTTTTCAAAGCAAAGAAATGGAATATTCTTCAATGACTGGTCACCAGATGTCAGCCCAATAGAGCATGCTTCTCAGTTACTTAATACAAAACTGAAGGCAGAGAGACAAACAAGCAGCAACTGAAAGTGGTGGCAGTAAAAGCCTGGCAGAACATCTCAAGGGAGAAAACATACCAATTTTGTTATGTCCATTAAGATTTTGTTTGTTATTTAAGCTACAAAGTGAAGTATTACTAACTTACATTTAATTCAACATGCTACAATGGAAAATAATGTAGAAATTTCTCCAAGAAGAAATGGAAAGCATGTGGAGGTCAAATGGATAAAATTAGATATCTGTTATTGGCTCTGTAAAAAAACAAGCTTTATTGCTGAAAACTGCAAAAAGGACAGACAAATTCTACTTAACTGATCTGATTGTTTGCTATTGAGTCTATGGATTGCTCCACAGCACTCCTACCAATTACTTACAGGCTTGTTAGCTGACATCCCAGCTTGTATGCTCACCTCCCCTTTAGACAGAGTGGGATGCTTATAGCTTCTACAAAACTCTAGACTATTATCTACTATTATTTTATCACACATCACTGGTATAGTTATAGGGCTATCACCCTGAAGCACATTGGTGCTGTTAGAAACCCCCCCCCTGCTCGTATGTTGTGTTTAAGTGTGTGTCTGTGTGTGTGTCTGTACTGCTAAAGTAATGCTAACAGCAGGGTTATGGGAGAAATGTCTATGTGATTGGTTGTGGCATTGCTTTTTTTTCCTTCACTCACAATTTAATGTAGTTATGTTTACTTTGACAACTCTGTTGCAACTCAGATATTATTTACCTACCTTTATTCTGCCTTTATTTATTTTATAAATAAAGGTAGAATGTTATCAATAGTTGTGGAGAAACTAGAAAATTAAATTTCATTTGAATAATGTTTGTGCATATTTGCACTGCATATTTGATGCACTTAACTTATATATTATATTATATATTTGATTTAAATCTGAGTGCTGAAAATATATATCTTCTATTGGGATTATATGTTCCGTGACATTTCATGGAGGGGTTTTATCTTATGCTACTTTGAAATTATCAAATAAAATAACCTGTTATGTGCCAGTACACACACAAAACAAAATAAAGATCCAGTGGAGGATATCCTTCTAATGATTCAACAGCCAGAATGCAATATTGACATTGTGCTGCTCACTGCCCCAGCAGGTTTAACAGATAGAACAGGTCCTGATATGGCTGAAGGACCTCTACATATACAGCACATCATGGAGGATGTTTTCATTTGTAATGCTCTTTTACTGTTGAGACTTCTTCTAGCCTTACATGATCCAAAGAAAAGTGGTAGCCTTTACTTCCCTTTTGTTTTGCAACTGAACTGAGACACTATTGCAATTTTGTAAAAAAAAAAAAAAAAAATTAGTTAATTTTTTATTTAATGGAAGCAACCCATCTCAAAAGGGGCAACAAAAGGCTGGAATAGTAAATGGTAATAAAAAGAAACAGCTGGATGAACTAATTAGGTTAAGTGGCAATAGGTCAGTGACACTGTTGAGTATAACAACAGCATCTTAGAGAAGCAGAGTTTCTCAGAAGTAAAGCTGGCAGAGGTTCACCTATCTGTAGAACATAATTCCTGCAAATTGTGGAAAAATCACAGAGTAATGTTTGTCAAAGTGAAATTGTGAAGACTTTAAATATCTCCTCATCTGTACATACATACATATAGGGATGGAATCAAGAACCGGTTCTCAGTAATCCAATTGCTTGGAATTGGTATTCTGGTTGCCTATTGATCCTGCTTATCAGTTCCACTTGCACTTGTGCTACAATCAGCTGATTTCAGTCAGTTTTTTATTTTTATTGCACAAAAGTGCAAATTTCACTTTACAGTTGAAAGGCCTGCATTTCTATTTTACAAGGGTGCATTACCACTTATGGATTTACTCTCGGCACAAATAGAGCAAGGAGAAATATACTCTTGCATGTCCTGAACCAGGGAGACCCACAAGAACGTTCTCCAGAGAAAGATTATTGTGCTATTTTGTCCAGGATTACAGTTGAATCTGGCTGTGTAATACTTGTGATCTTACAGATGAGGGAATATAGTCTAATGGGTGGGTCCTTCTCTGAGATTGAGTTCTGTCCAGGAGATGGCACAGGCGATGCAGGTTGAAGGCAGGTATATTGAATGCTTTGGAGGTACAGAACTGTGCAAAGAAAAGCGCCCACCTTACTTGTCGTGCATTTCGTCCTTTGGCTGACTGGAGTTTGGCCAGAGTCTAATGATTGTTCCTGATCATGTGTGACTGTTCTGAGCCATCCAGCCAGTGCCTCCATTCATCAAATGCCGTTGTGACCCATCTTCATCACGAACATCAACATTTTGCTCTGTTGCGAGAGAAATTGTCCTAGCCCTGTCTCCTTTTGTAGGATGTCAAATGTTTGCTGTGCATCTCAATTCCATTGGAACAGGATCTTGTGAGAAGTGGAACTGGTGAGAGCTAAGGCTGTCTTAAAGACCCTTATTTAAAAATTCACAAACAGGAATTATTGCAACTGTTTTTCTCATATTTGGGCTTTGCTAGGCCGTAGAGTCAACTAGTAGGTAAGGAGCTCCAGGAATAGGTCATTTGAGCAGTCTTATCTGGAAGCAGGGAAACAAGAGAGTTTAGAGACACAAGAAATTCCTTACCAGCTAGTTCATGTTGCATATAATCACTCAAACCATGTACAAACGCACCCCAAAGAGCCTTTTCCTCCCAGCCAGTCTCTTCAGCTAGATCCAGAAATCCATCCAGAAATCCATTTCTGGATCTAAGTTGTTTTCTAAATGTTTGTTCATTGCCACATTTCTCTTTCCGTCTTCCCTGAGGACTTGATGGGTTCTCTGTTTCTACAGAAAATGCGACTTGTAGTGTCTTCAGCCTGCAGCTGTGATGGTTGCTTATCATCCATAAATGAAAGTGTTTTTGAATTTGACCTCTAAGTTGGTCCATTTTTTTTTATCCATAAAATACAAAAAACACAAGGTCAAGTTAGTGAATTTTGTGTTACCATGAATGTTCAATACCCATATTAATCTTTTACAATCCATTCTGTTTAACATGACTCCTGATACCATGGGCGTAACTTTGGAGGGGGGGGGGGGTTATATATTGGTTGGGTCTGATTATTGGGGGGGGCATAAACCCCCTAACACCCCTGGAAATTACGCCCCTGCCTGATATAGTTTCAGTGCATCTGTAGAGTTAATTTATATTAAAGTTAAGTTATATTATAAGTTATATTAAACATCAAGATAGTCTCTGTTTTCTGGTATGTGGAAACGTCTTTCAGTAATCCAGAAATTTTCCAGCCTGCACTAACTCACCTAGACATGAAATCACTTGCTTTGCTGTCACTGAAACATCTCTGACAACATAAAAAGACTTTCTTTTTCAGAAATCTTAATGCTCCTGCTGAGATTTTCAAGTTGTCATAATATGATGCAAAGTTGTTTTTTATTACCTCTAAAATGCTTGCTGGCAATCCAGATCACTGCAGGTAACTATGGTATGAAAGTGCCTGAAAATGAGTAATTTTACCTTGATATAATCTGAAGTATCTGAAGTTAAAACAATAACATAGGTAAACTGTTTCAAACCATACATCAGTACAGTTAATACCTGTCAACTGTGGCAGAACTAATAGTAGTGACAGAACTATTAAGCATTAACATTATTGTGCTTTGACAATAAAATTGACATCAAACTGCAAATTTGCAAAATCAGTGAAGGCAAATATTAATAAATATAAATTACCTTTTTATACACAATTAAAGAAAATGTATGTATCCTCTGTGCTACATAATACTGCATGTTAACATTGCAAAAAACTCTTGAAAATACTTAGAGTTCAATGTACTAAACCTGACTTTAAATTTCTACCATATTATGCGAGCTATTTCACAGTAAGCAGTAAAAGAGTCTGCGTTTCTCAACTGTTAACAAAAAGATTCTGGAATCAGATTGTGTTCAGCATCTGAGAGAGGAGCCGCTGTGTTTGCTTTGCTAATTCTCAGTCAAGCCTTACCTGCAGTGCTACTGGCCAAGAAAACAGGCTTAAAAACCAGTGCAGCTGTTACACTGCTATTGCTTATTTTAATTGTGTTAATTTAAGTGTACAAGATTATATAGTTGGCACTAAAAATGAGACATAAAGAGCTGAAAAGATGGGCAGAGGAAATACAGGATTAGGCGCACAGTAATGAACACAAAGGGAGCTAGAGGACAGGAATAAATGAGAGTAGCAAAGAATCACAAAAGAATCACAAAATAGGAAAGAGAGTTGCAAGAGAAGAGTCAAAGGAAAGATACAAGGTGAATAATAAAATAGGAAGAAACAAAAGAAAGCTGAAAAAGTGCATAACGTTAAAGTACGAGTGGGTACTGGAAGATTACTATGGGCATATACAAATTGTATAGAAAGTATGGATATGAAAAAAAATCTAACAACAAAAACAAGGCTATAGTATAAGTTAAAACCCCAATGGGATAAGTCAACATGAGCAAAAGTAATTTTAAATAGCACAAGAGTGGTCAGTGTAATAAGTAGGAAAATAAATGTCTCTAGGCATCGACTGGATCACTTTTCTGAAAATATCATAAAACCTGGAATAGATTTAGGATCGTTGAGTGAACGTCTTAAAAAAAGTATTGTCAGAGTGGATATTTAAAGCTTTTTTCACTTATTGGATACATAATACGGATATATTCTCTTCATCAGCATATATATTCATCTGTAATTTTATGATAGCACAAAGAAACCTTCCCACTTCATCACAGCAATCAGAAAATAGTCTTCTAGTGACAAATTTGACACACATCAATCTACACACTGAAGGTCAAACACCCAAGGGAATTTATAATGACCAACATGGAGCAGAAAAGATTTTTTTTTTTAAATATCTGTGATAAAAATGTGTAACTCTAAAGTTGGCACTGCTTTACTGGCAAGATTTATGAGCTTTTTTCCCCAATTGATCACAGATAAATGATGATGATATATCAACAACACCTGCCACCGAAAGGCCAAAACATGCTCCTTTAGCCTGTGGAGGAGTGATTTCTAAACTCTGCTTAAGTAATTTTAGTCCTTGTGAGCACCAGTAAAAACAACCTGTATCTGAGGCACTGGTGTTGTCTTCATTTTCTTTCTTTTTTTGAAAAATGAATAATTAAAAAAAAAAAAAAATGAAGCATTTGGGTCTTATAAGCCCAGACCATTTCTTCCACTTTTGTGACAGTTGGTTTGATTAGATGCACATAGCTGAAAATAGCTGTTACAAGGAGGTGGTTGAGCATAGTGCAGCTCCTTCTGGAAGATGATAGAGCTTGCTTTTGATGTACACTCACAGAGTATCAGCGCTAACTGGGTCTTAATTCTGGTACTGTTCAAGCACAAAATCTGTGGAAGTATTAATTGGTATGATCTGCTTAGGATTATTGGATCCATCATTTAAATGCACCTCTCGATACATACTTACTAAACCCAGAATATCCAGTCCTTACTTGTAGTTGCTTTTGTAGGTGTTTCCTACATGTAATGAACAGGTTGAAAGCTTGTAAAACCTTGCCATGATCATGTTATCAAACGCTTTGTCAGTGGTTGTTACTCAGTTTTGCAGACCACTCCAGTGCATCTGTCCTGGTTGGAAGTTCTTAATTACGGATTTGGCTGAGGTTGCTGAAAGGCAGCATAAAGTATTCACTGTTCTGTCTTCTCTAAGCTCTAGGCCATGTCTGTTGGCTGAATTAATGATTGGGCTCACGCATGAAAACGAATTAGTCTCGCCCAAAGGGTACACTGACCTGTCAGCTGGAATAATGACTGGATTGTAGCGGATCACTAATGAGAACAGTAAACAGTCAATTGTTCTATAGCATGGCCAGAAGATAGAAGAAGTTGTACAACATCCTGGTTAAACTGCAACGCAGTAAAAAGTGAAGAACACAAGGTTATAACAGCAGTTATCATATTGTTGATCATTCAGAATGTTATTCAGAAGAATTCCAATTAAACTTATGACACTGTACTGTATGTTGCCTTTGCTACAACAAGAAAAAGAGTAATTTAGTAATTTAAAAGGTACTTTTCAGAAATTAGTATAATGACGTATGTAACAGACTTACCCTTTACATGCTTTACCCAATTGAATAACTCTTAATAACTATTATTGATATCAGAATACTGACAGTTGTCACAGGTTTTATGACATTTTCTCATGATTGACACACATATCATGTTATTACTGTTGTATTTGTTAATGATTACTAAATGCTGTTGTCATTTTATAATAAATGCGTTGTAGCTGATTTGTAATTCCCCAGAGGTCAACATATGAGAATTCAAATGAACGCCTATTGTTAATTTTGTACCTTGAAGCACTATTTTTTTGCATACAATGTTATCAATGTGAGCAGGTATATTCTAACACATCAATGATGTCAAGGAGTTATTTTGATGCCGAAGCCTAAACCAAACAGCTCAAAGCAAATTGCAGTAAATGGCAATTTAATATGAAAAAATAAGAAAAAACACGACTGGTTCACAGTCTTGTGATTTACAGCACTCCACATGCCACATTTAAAAGCTCTTTAATATTTCTAGAATTTCTATTTTTAAATAGACACACAAATAATATGCACTGACTACACAGCATTTATTAGCCATTTTGAAAAATGCATAAGCATAAATTCTAACTTCACATTATCACTGGTTATTTTCATGTCATATTTAAATGGTAAATAGCTATTACTTGAGGCTTAATTGACTATTAGTTCACTCATTCTATATCAAAAAGCAAAAGATAATGCAAACAGTAGTGGTAGAGTTTGTCAATATTCAGTTCTTTGTATATTTGTTTGTTGTATAGTGATTGAGTTAGATTTGGGATATGAATATTTGCTTCACTTTAACTTCAGAAATCTTTTTGGATTGGTGATTGCAGTCTGTGAGTGTAAGCTCTCACTTCTTTATCTTTCCATCTACTTTGTTCAGTGGAGACAGTTGTGCAGACAGGAGGGAGAAGCTGGTCCCTTGAATTAGTTGTCTGCACATGCCCAGCGTTGTTCTTATGGTTTGTTACTCACACACAGGCTGTGTGTTGTGTGAAAAAAGAAATACGACTTTCTGTCACTTCTAATTTTTCATTTTTGATGTATTATAGATGAAATCCCAACTTGTCAAATGTCTTTAACTTATTTGTAGAGTGATTTTTGAGAGACAGTGGTTATAATATCAGACAAATGTCCTTTCCAAGGCATGTTTGCTCCGGAGCCCAAAAATGATCCCTGCACTCACAACTTTTATCTGCTCTTTGTGAATATCTTTTTTTTTTTCTGTCACCGTGTGTGTGTTTGCTTTTCTTATATTCAATTTATCCTAGTGTTGAATTGCTTCTTCATTGTTTCATGTGTTACTTAGCCAAGGCACACTCACTCTGTTGGACTTGGAGGTGCACTCAAACATTTATATTTTTTCATTTTATATTTATATTAAATTAATGGTCGTCTTCTTGAACTCACACGTGGTGTGGGTCATCTTATGTATTTTTTTCGTTGGATGTATTATAGATGAAATCCCAACTTGTCAAATATCTTTAACTTATTTGTAGATTGATTATTTTAAGAGTGATTGTCATCCTGCACAACCAAATGATAACTCCTGAGAATATATGCCAACTCATGCATTTAACACTATAAATATCTGTACAACAATACAATTTTTGCATTGTTGTCTCTGTACCACCACAGTGGATTTTAAATTAAACAGTGAGAATATGATTGGAGAATAGGCCTTGATTCAAGTCAATCACAAACGTCCTAGGTTAACTGTTTAGGACATATAGCCATGTTGTACACAATCTTGCACTGTTAGAAGCAGAAAAGTAATTGACAATTGACTGATAAGCAATTTCACGGCCAGGTGTTCAATTATCATGACAAATTAAGTAGTTAAAAAGATCTGGACTTAATGTGTTTAAGTTGCATTTGGTAGCTGATTGATGAAACTCTCAATATGAGGTGAAAAGACATGTTGATGGAAGTGAAGGAGGCTGAAAAACCAAGAAATAAAGAGATTAGGGAAACAGCACAAACAAAGTCGCCATAACAACAAAAGGGAGAGTACATCGTTATCAGTCTGTTTACTGTCCTGCATCATATTGTATAAATCATATGTTTGTAGTGGCTGTCCTGGGGGGCAAAAAAGACAAGTTGTTCATGAGCTCAGAAGCATACAGTTTTTATCTTGATAAAAAAAAAAAAAAAAAACATTAAAATATATTAATACCAAAAGATCAGCTAAATTAAAGGCTTGAAAAGTGAAGGAATGTAGGTACTGATAGTGTAGGTAAATGCCAATACCTACAGGGGAGATTAAAAAAATATTAATAAAAAATTAAGGTGGAATGTTGGCAAACCAACTGGTTAAATGTATTACCTTAAGACATTCTCATACATGCTTATCAGAAAGTTCTGGCTGAGCCAGCATCTGGTCAGCTTGCCTTTTTTATTAGACCTGGTGAGAGCTGCCCTCTCCATCACAATCAAAGCTTTCCTTGGTAATGTAATAAATGAGTTTTCAGGACTTTTTTTCACATTCCATCTTCTCTACATCACACATGCTGGCCAGAGTGGTTAGTCAAGTAATCTGTTACGAAGATCAATCACTGAAGGTCGTTTACTTGCTAATCCTAGCTGTGCAAGTGCAAATCATAACTAATCTCAGAGCAGTGAATGCTGAGCCAGCATCAGCTTGTCTAGTACAGCAGTCTCCCATCAGTTCACCATAAAAAAATAAGAGGTGTATCCACAATATGCATACACAAACCATCAGAAAAATAAAGTGCTGGCATCTCAGCTGGAGAGAGCTACAGTTTCCTGGGAGCATGAAACAAGCAGCGCTTGTAGCCAACTGTAGCCACTAGAGTGCAATAATGTAAAGATGGATCCAAACAGGGCAGGAGCTTTATGACATACAGTAGCTCTCAAAAATGATAAGGGAGATTGATTCATTTTTTTTTGGTATATTTGAATTTGCTATATCGATTTTAGAATTGACATTTTTATTACTGTATCTCATGTTACTAAGCACGCCACATCATCCTTGAAACAAACTTATGTTATGGGCTAGTAAGGATGCCAGTGGAACTGGGTTGTGAGTGTATAATAATGATGTGACTGTTGATTGAAGTAGCAGCATACATATTGAAGTGTAAGTTTCTCAAAGCAAAGAAATGGGATACCGAGTTACTCAATAATGGATGCTTTTTGGAAAGCAAAAACTTAAAGCAGAAAGATCCACAAAAGAGCTCTAGTTGTAGGTGGCATTCAGCAAGAGCCTGGTGGAACTACTCAAGAGAAGAAAATTATGTTAAAATTATTTTAGATTCTCCAACTACTTTAGAGTTTCTTAAAACATCATACTTTTTTTTTAATTAAAAAAAGGTTGTGCATCACTTCTGTTAAACTACCTTAAAGTGTGCAAGTTTAATTGTACAGAGGCAGAAGAATGCAAAAGTATGCATCCATTATATGTTGTGTGGGCTTCCACTGTCTATCTCACTGTTTCTTTCAATCTAGCTTGTCTTTTTGTACAAGTGTGGCTGACACGATGTTTCAGTTTTTACACCTGCTTTTCCCTGACACAAAATGTCAGACACAATTTCCTCTCTCACAGTGGTCAGTCTGCATTAATAAATCAGGCCTCTTTGCCGGAATGCCTTAAAGTACATATTGCAACAGACCAAACGTGTGATTTTCTGTGTTGCTGCGTTTCCTTCATTTTTCCAAAACCATTTCTTCCTGAGAACCTCTGTGGCACTTGATAAAGTAGACACTATTTGACTGTTTAGGGCCTGAAAGTAAGTAGCATTTTGCTTACTAACAATTAATAATTAATTCTGTTAAAGGACTATTTATCTATTAAAACTATCTCAATTAATATGCACAAAAGATATTCAAATACAGACTTCTTGTTTTAAACCTTTGTCTTTAAGGAACTGAAGGCAATATTGCATATTTTAAATGTGGAAATCCTCATTTTCAGGGTTTTGTGAACATTAGTTTTTCTTATTTAAAACATGGTCTGTTTTCTAATGACAATACTTGGCCAATGACATAACCTCTTGTAATTTGAGAATAAAAATATCAACTTCTGTAGATTACTGAAGTGAAAGCAAATTTTTATCTTCACAAAAGAAAATGTTTTATAATTGAAACATGGGCAGCAGTCACTTTTTTTTAAAACTGTGCTGTGGTTAGGAGTTATGCTCTAGGCTGTCTTGAATAGACATATGCGAGTGTATGCAAGAGTCTTAAAGAAAGGTTCTTATTTTATCAGTCCTTATAAGACTGGTTCTGTTAGGCAAACCTTGCTGCTCTTTCATGCCTTGCTCATATCACCATGGCAACACACCAGCCCCTGCAGGCGTCTGCCAAATTGACAGTGTAAAACAGAGCGCACACATCCACCCATTCATCCAACCCCCTTTCTTTCTTTGGCACAGAGATAGTGCGTATATAGTTAATTAGTTTACATATACGTATCATAGAGGTGATTTATCTCTTGATACAAATTACCATACGTTGCTTATAAAATCAATGATTGTTTTTTTTCCCTTTTCCAAGGGTTAATTTGTAGGAATTCAAGAGAAGCAAATTGCAATAGGTGTTACTGACCAAAAGCCTTACAGGTTGAGATAGAATCAGGCGTAGGAGCAGGATCAGAGTGTAGGAGGATTTAATAGACCCTTACCTGCAGGGTATACAGGCATTTTCAGCAATTGAGCTGTGATGTTAGTAAGCTGTTATAAAGCTGGAGATGACACATGCTGTGACAGTTCACTGCTGTCTCTCTACATAAAGACCATCTATGTACTTTCAGCACACAGCATGCACCAATAGATATGCTTTTTAGCATTCCAAATCCATTATTTTTGACATTTTGAATTTTGATAAAAGAGCAGAACACAGATGTGAGTAACTACCATGACTAACGTATAAAATTGCATGCAAAAATTCTAAAATATATATCTGGCAGTGTGATTTTGGATTGGATTCCGTGAACACAAAATGAACAGTGCAACCTTCAAAAGACTTTTTTTTCCTGGGATCTGTAAACTATGAACTGATACCCAGCAATCTTCAAAAGTATTTTTAATAAACAATCCCAAAGAATGGCAGGAATATTCATTGTATGATTTATAATGCACTTGCCACTCTCAAAATTTCTGGTAACAAAAACAAATTATTACAATTAAAATGTTGCTTCTCAAAAGATTTTAGATCAGTCAAGACAAGTAAAAAATTAATCCCATTTACATAGTAAATAACGGTTTTAATCTATTTTGAAATCGAACACTCGTCTGTATAATGACAGTTGCACAGACATATTTCCAGCCATTATTGCACACAATTAAACAGTTATACCACAATCTGTACACATTCTTATGAAAAAACATTTCCACATATATGGTCAAAAGCAGTTGATGAGGGCCTTGCTGTGCTAAAGATTGAGATGATCTATGCTCATTAACAGTCCCTCGTGCAGTCTAATTAGCATGTAATAGGACACTAAATCCAGCACAGGAGGCTTGTTATTTAAGGATAAAGCTCATCTCTCATTTGAATGCATTTTTCATAAGCTGCTCTAATTAAGTTTCATTAGCATTATTAATTAAACATGAAAAGCTTCTCATTTCCTCTGTATCTTGGCGTCTACTTCAAAACAGCATAGAGTGACAGTTCTCATGGTCATAAAAATCTCCATCGTGATAAGCGATAACTATGTGACAAAATCTAGGAAACTTGAACCATACAAAATATCAGCTCATAATATGACTCATGACTGAATTGTAAGGTCAGCTTTTCCGAAATATTCATTCATAACATTCAAAATAACTACCTGTGTGAACTTCTAGCCCAATGTGACCCTGTGGAACACACTAGTGCTTTAAAACATTATAATAAAAAGTATCACAATATGTGGTTGAGGACTCCAGCAATGGATTAAAAAACCCTGCTGCTCAAAAAACTGTTGATCTGTATCCCCTAGGTTCACCCAGGAAGGCTGTGAAATTCACAACTATTCATTTTCAGTCCAAAGCTGAAGCACTGTCATCCTTACCATTTCAAAGAAAAGCCTTTTAAAACCATCTTAATTCTGTTTCTCTGTCACCTCTAAATCATGTAGAGTCACAATTGTAGAGGCCATCTGGCATACTGGCAGAGTCTGGCCTTGATTTCAGTTAGTGCACATTAAATACAACTTATTACCACATGATGAGAATGAAAAACCTTAAATTATCTTATGGCATTATTGTAAATTAAACCCCATATTATATTAAATTAAAAAAATAAACAAATAAATATACAAATACATAAATAATAATACAAAGAAGCAGATGCAAGTTTGGCAACACAATCAAGAAATGCTTCAACCCCACTTTACCGTGCATCACTATTGTAACACTATTTATTTATTGATTATTTTATTTTACACAGTTTTAGGTTGTAACAATAATGAGGCAACATGTTAGAAAATAGTTATTTTGAGGATTGGGATGCAAACATAATATCTTTAGATATAATATCTATAGCCGTTATTGGGTGATTGCAGGCAAAAAAATAAATAAATCTAATTTTAACGTTACACAAAATACACGTGTTTAGGCTTATATGACAGTGACAGAGGAAAAGAAGAGAAAAAACACAAATTGTGTGGCTGTTCACAACAGAAGCCACATTATCCAAAATACATTTATGTGTTTGTACCACAAAAAGTTGGCAACAAATGAAGTAGCGGTGTAGAAGGTGGCAGCAAAATAAAGAGTTGTGAAATAACAAACAAAAGGAAATGCAAGCATTATAGCTGCTGAACACACGCGTACTCCAAACACTTTCCATGGTTGGCACACTCTTCTGGTAATTGTCTTTTTCATTGCCTATTGGTGATCCATCCAATAGATAGTTTGCCAAATGTATATCAAAACAATTTCAAACTAACAATAGATACAGCTGTGGTCAGAAGTTTAGATACACTTAATTATGGCAATGGATGTCACAGTAATTTTAGGCTTTAAATTATTTATTTAAACCATTCTTTTTCTATGGTGGAATGATTGTGCAGCATACATCTTTAATTACTTTGGAAGAACAAGAGGTGGGTGCACAAGTCTGAATGTCTTTTGGACTTTCTCTAATCGACACAGGGTCAAAATTATGTGTTATTATGCATAATAATTGTATATTATATATGTGTGTACATATATATATATATATATATATATATATATATATATATATATATATATTAGAGGTGCAACGATACACAAAATTCACGGTTCGGTTCGGTTCGATACTTTGATGTCACGGTTCGATATTTTTTCGATACAAAAAAAATGTTCATGCCTTTTTAATTTGTCATTTATTAAAATTATAAATATATATTTTAACTCAAAAGTACAGTTTTTAAATTTAATGTTGCTGAAACAACAAAGTAATAAAAAAATAAATCTATCTGATCGAGAAATCCCTCATCTTTGGAAAAAGAGAGTTTATTACAGAGAAATGGCTCTTTCCAAAATAAAAGCTATACTATATGCGTCTTCTGGGGTATATTCTCAGCAGCATATTAAACATATCAGGTCCCCATAAGGAGAATCATGTGCTAACGGCTGTCTAAAAGACTCGGGTAAAGTTTGTAGCATGCGCGCTTGTTGTTTTTGTCTGCTTCCACTTGTCTTTGCACTAGGATGATGTCGGAGTAAATGTGCAGTCATATTCGTTGTGTTCCCACTAGTGCTGTCAGCGTTAATCTCGTTGAAATGACGTTAACGCCACAACACGGCAAATCTCCGTTAACGAGCTACCCCCGTGTGTGGGGCTGGACGGTGTCAACACGTTAACGAGCAAACTGCGCTAACGCACTAGTTCCCACCAATGTAATTGAGCATTGCGTGGCACATCCGACATACTGTTTTACTTTTGTCTATGACGCGCTTACCTTCAGGGTCATACTTCACATGAAGACCAAAATAGTTCCAAACGCCAGATCTGAATGAGGGTGGGGGAGGTTCAATTTGCCATGTTGCAACGAGCTTAACTTCTGTCTCGCTAGCTTGCGCTGCGCTCAGTGGATCTGCGCTCGACAGTGCAGCCTAGGCGGATAAGTCGAACGCAGATCCACTGAGCTCTCAACACAGACAGTCAGAAGAAAAGTTGATAAGATAAATTAAAAATTTTGTATTGTTCGATACATATGCGTACCGAACCGAAAGCACTGTATCTGTCATGGTCTCCGTGCCTGCCCGGCCGGCCCCACAAGGCTACATTTGCTGTTTCGGTTTTCTCTCTCTCTCTCTCTCTCTCTGCCTGGGCGGAGCTCATTGTGGGCTCCCGCCCTTGGCCCACACACCTGACAACAATTACCTGTCATCACCGGGAGCACTATTTGAGGCTGGAACACAGATCCTCTCGTCGCTGGATGATTGTACTACTGACGTTAGTGTTTCTCCCAGCTCCTGTGAACCTGTGTTTTGTGATTTGAGATTCGTGATTAGTGAGTGACTTCCCTTTCTTCTGCTACAGACTTTCCTCCCCGGACCTGTGACCTCCCTGCCGTGTGAACGTGTGTGAGTGTGGGCAAGAAGTAGGGTTGCCAACCGTCCCTTAAAAAACGGAATCCTCCCGTATTTAGAAACAAAAGTACACGTCCCGTATTGAGCTAATAAGGGACGCACTTTGTCCTGTAATACAGTGAGAATCAAAAGTAGTCTATAACTTTTAATGGAATTAACGCTTTGTTTGAAAACATAATTCCCAGCCCCTCTCCTGCTTTGTGACCAATGAGCTGACAGCACACTTATGACAATTCGAGTATGACAATTCAGATTACCGCTTATCTCATTGGTCGAGGAAAGGTCGCTTACGGAGAAAATACCGGAAGACAACAGATGACCACAACAAGAAGCATGGCCAACAAGGAAACAAACGCCGACACTGCGGTGCAAGTCTCGGACGACAGTACACCTAAAGCTGGGCTTACACTGTGCGATTTTTTTCAGTCGCGTTATTCAGCTCCTGCTCAAACTGCACGATTGACTCGCAGAGGTTATAAGTTCGGGTCACGATGCAGGGTCTCACACTATACCGCCCGATGCTCTGATGCGACCTGAGTGCTCACACTGTGCCTCCATAAAATGAAGGTTATAACATAAAATCTGTCGCTCACTCTCCCTCTGTGTCTTTCACTCACACAGACACACACACCACCACCATCAACTTTGCTAAATTGCTAATGAAAAACATTGATCAGGCAGCTGTGATTGAGCAGCAATGTAAATCCAACTATTTTCACGGTTGTTGTGGTCCTGGTAATTTTGTGATGCCACATCGAAAAGGCTCGGATGAGCTTTCCAAAGTTCTACATGTTGTGCCTCCATCGCTTGTGTCCAGATCACACGCTGCACAGCCGTGCTGCTCCGTCTTTTTCACCGACATTTACGTGTTTGCGCGTGAGCAGTGTGAGCGGCTGCGGTGACACCCTCACGAGCGATTGATGATCGGGAGCTGGTCGTGAGGTGTTAATCGCTTCTCATTACCCCACGTATACTACACGATGCACGATGAAGGCCAAAATCGGGCCGATCACCAAATCGGTCGCACGACTCAAAAATCGGCTCAAAATGGGCCAAAAATCATACAGTGTAAGCCCAGCATTAGACCAGCAATGTTTGTTCCCCTCAGAGAAAGAAAGAAAAGGCTGCAAAAGTACAGGGAGGAATGGGAAAAGGAAAACACCTGGCTGGAAAAGTGCATGATAACACCTATAAAGTGCACTGCACTGTGTGCCGGTGCACTTTTTCCATAGGCATGCTTCTAATGGTGGGCACATGAAAAACATGAGGGGCGTGAAAGCTCGGGGAACCCTTAACCAATTTTTTGTCCACCAGGCCACGGCAGAAGCAGATATGGTATGTAAACACTGGTTTGTTTTTTTTAAACCCTCTGGTTAAGGTTAATATGGGCATGTTCAGTGAATATCAACGCTATGTGGCCAGTAGTGTGATAATATAATTTATTTTGTGTAATAAACAACTGCAAGGATAGATGATTACAACAAATAGATGACTAATACATAAAAGTAATACATAGATGAATAATGATGATGAGTTATGATGCGTAATCATGGGAACAAGCGGGTTTACAAACGGGAGCAGCTGATTAGCATTAGAAAAGCTGAAATAATACCTCAACTGAAGCCAATTGTACTAAATGCACTATATGTGCACTGTTACAAGAATGTTTTTCGTTCTATTGTTTTCTATTAATTTATATAATTTTAAGTTAAGCAGGACAGAGTTCTTTTAAAGAAAGATTTACTTATATTCTCAAAAGTTAAGCATGACAGGCTTCTGTTTAAGAAAGAGACCTGTTTTATTGTGTTAATGTTGTCATTTTGAGCTAAAAATAAATGGCTAAATGATCATTTGTTTCCCATATGGTCATATCACAAAGAATATACATCTACTTAAATCAAATTCAAGTCAAATGGTTAAAAAAAATAATTTCACACACAAAAAAAGAGCTACAAAATTCACCACACTGGGAAGGGTGAAGACAACTGGGGTGCCCGGCCCTGGCCACGAGGTGTCCCTTATTTATTTTTCAGGGAGTTGGCAACCCTAGCAAGAAGACGTGAGCGAGTGTGCGAGAGCTACCCTGTGATTCCCTGGAGTTTTGGATCCCCTTCACTGTATATACTGTGCACTGGTGTTGTAAATAAACTGTTCTTTGGAGACATCTACCGCTCTGCGCTTGAGTCCCTACAACCTGATTGTGACAGTATCGAACGGTTCAAATTTCCCACGTGTGGGACTAATAAAGGTTATCTTATCTTATCTTATCTTAATATCGATACGAGTATTGTTGCACCCCTAATATATATATATATATATATATATATATATATATATTATACAATTATTATGCCTACATTCATATAAAACTTATACTACGTAGTGCTGAAAGTTCTAAAATTTATTTTAGTTTGACAAGGCTAAGGCCTATTCATTTCTTGTTGGTGATCATGATTGACTACAACTGCTAGTTTCTCCTTGCCAGCTTAAATAGGATTTGTTTGACAGTACACATTGGACTGACCAATACTGAGACCAAGTGAAAAGTCCAAGGAACTCAGTGAACATCTAAGAAGAATTATAGTTTACAGAAGTTGGAGAGCTCTTTGGGAGGTATTTAAAAAAAACAACAACTACAGATTCATCAGTTCAAACAGCTGTGCAGAAGTACAAGCTATTCAGATGTCACCACTTTGCCAAGGTCAGTTTGAAGACCTGCACTGTCACCCTCAGATCTTATAAAAATTGAACTATCCAGGAACCACCAAGGGTGAAGACTACCATGAACTGGAAACTGCTAGAAAAACTCAATTGAAATTTGCAGCTATATTCATTCGTAGGCCTTCTGCAGAAAATCCTCTTGGAGGTTGGCAATATGCAGCTACATGGGGAGGTAATCTGCCACTACATTAGACTTGCCTGGTCAGTATTGAATGGTGAACCTAGAAGACTGAAATGAGAGGTACCACTGGTTGTCCCTCCATGGAAATGGTGTAATTCAAGGCTCAGTGGGCTTCCAAATCAAATTCCCATCCAAATAAATAATATTGGCGTTTCTTCAGTGCCCTCTTGCTGGCTAAGTCTTCCTTCTCCACAGTGAAATATGTCGTTTCACGTGGCAGCTGGAAATGTTCTTCTCCAGGATTTCCTTGGGCCAGGACTGCTCCAAGGCTGACTGAGGGAGCATCTACTGGCAGCAGAAATCTTCTGCTGAAGTCAGGGCTCCTGAGGACTGGAGAGGGAACACAGGTAGGCTTTCAGAGTATTGAAGGCATTTATTACATGTTACTGGGTTCTTTTGGTCATTGCTGAAAGAGGGACTGGGGCAAATCTTCAACCAGTCCTAGAATGGAACGTAACTCCCTTTTTGTACGAAGCTAAGAGGAATTCCTGGATGGCTTCTACCTTATCCACCTGTGGGCACACTTCGCGTCACCCCACTTGTTAGTCAAGGTAGTGTGTCTCCCTCTGTGCCCACTCAAATTTAGAATAGTGTCAGTCACGCCCTTTGGTATCCTTCCAAGGACCTCTGACAGGTGCTGCAGGTGCTCTTCCCATGTATTGCAGAAGATCACCTGCACTGCAGTACTTGCTCCATCACCCTCCTGAAGGTGGGGGTTACCCTGTGCACAGTAAATTGGGAGAGTCCAGCTGGTGTTTGGAAGGCTGTGTATGTTTGAGAGGACTATTTCATTTGCACTTGCCAGTATCCCATACACAAGTCCAGAGTGGCAATGTACCTGGCGGTTCCAATCTTCTCCAACAAATCCTCAATGCATATTCATAGCAACTCATCCTTCTTGAAGATTACTACTGGAATGCAACACTCTGAGCAGGAAGGCTCAATCACCCCAATCTTTAACATCTTCTCAACCTCCTGTTGCAATTGTTCTCACCAGTTGTTGTGGAACCCAGTAAGGATGATGCCAGATGGGTCATCCATTCTTTTGACCAAACTTTTGGTCATCCAAACCTTTGGCCGGGCTGGTATTCATGGTGCTCAAACTTCTCACTGTGTCTTGCCAGTTAATCTGTCATTTCGAGTACACACTGTGCTACCCCTTTATCCCTTTTAGTGGAGCAAGGCGACATACTACCTTGTGGGGAAAGATACCCTGATGAATAGATAAGATGCCCAGTGGGAGGAGCAAATGGGTAAAGGAGGCCTATATCATTAGACTAAACGCGATTACAGTTAGGGTAACTTGTGGTCAAGCCGTCACGATAAGTTTTAGGATGGCTGAGTTATAGAAGAACTGAGTTTAGAGGATTTGACTTTGTAAATAGTGTATTTTTTTTCTTTTTGTTTGTTTACAAATAGTCCTTTTGTGCACTTTGAGAGGTGGCATAATAAATTACACCTTCAGAAAATCGTCACCTAGATTTTTCCCCGTCACCTATTGGAACAAGGTATAAAAGAACCCATCTGACATATGGTGTGACTGTGGGAACGCTAGGCAAAAGGGGAGAATGTGTCTCCCAGTCCAGCACACTGGGCTTCCAGGTCCACCTTATTTAATTAAATAAGGTGGAACTGTACTTGTTGTAAATGCTTATATCTATATCTTTGGCAATTACAATGTAATGCACAGAAATGGTAGTGTGTCAAAAGAGTGCTGTATGTTTTTAGATTGGAGATAAAAAGTTGGAATAAAACTACACACATGGCAAACCACATTTTAGTTTCTCGAACTTTATATTTTTTTGTGGTAAGGCAGTAGTTATCATCTCCAACACTGGCAAGCTGGATACTAGCTTTAATCTTTTAACACAAACAAGTATATAAGCAACTTCAGGATCCCCCTGGCAATTTTGCAGTATCGCCTAAAAGATATTGTATGGGGTACATCAGATGGTGAAATGTATGCATCTCTTGGTTTCTTGAAGTGGCTTCCATCTTTCTTGTGTTAACTAGTGTTACATTTCTCTTTTTGGTGGTAGAGGTGATTGAAAATTATGATATTGTCAAAACTCACTGCAAGAAGTTGCCCTGAATCCTCAGCATAGCGTATGTTACCCTGCAATTTCAATCACAACATAGACTAACACAGGGAGGGCTCAAATCACAGGTAGAACTAAGAAACTGCTAGCAATGTTCGGCCCCCAACTGATTACCTGCCAGTGTGGCTGTTGGAAATAAAATGATATAACAAACTATTTTTAGTACAACCCACTTACTGGTATTGTACCACTGAAATAACAATCAACAGCATTGTCAGACCACAAATAAACGCTGTGGAGAAATACAATCTCTGAAGAAAAATTAATATAACTACGGGAATTTCAAATTCAAACAAACAAACACCTAGGAACTAACTTTTTAAATGCATCTTTCATTTCACCTCTGTTTGTGTGTGATTCACAACCCTAAGTTCTTTTAACAAACCCTAAAGTTCTACAGTATACTTAATGTTCTCACTGGTCATGACACAGTGGGCAGAAAAAAGGAATGTTTTATTCTGTGTCCAAGCTAAGGAGTTAAAAAAAGGGGGAAAAAACTTGTAACTGTCAAGCTTTACATTTTACCGTGAATAAAGGCAAGAACAACCAAGTGTCGAGAAAAAACAGTGACTTCATTTTAAAAAGTAAAAAGTATATCCTTCTTGAGCTCAAGTTAGGGCAGTCTGACAATGCATAGTAAAAAAAAAAAAAAGGAGTGCCCAAAAATAGGTAAAGACTGAAGAATCTTTGAACCCATTTACAGCAGTGAAGTAGTAGTGAAACTAAACTCAGTCTAGGATATTTTTAATACACAACTCAAGGTTTTTGCTGTTGCTTTTCAATTGAACTAGTCTAATTTGCTTATTTACAGTCATAAGTCAAATATTTAAACTGACAAAATTACTTTTACAGTGTAGCTTCAGGCACCAAAATAATAACCAAAGTCCCAATCTATTGGCAAATTTAGCAAGTGGAGGCAGTCAACAGATAAGAGGTTTACATGCTCATGACGGTTACCTGAAACTATTAAATGCACTGGTTCAAGCACTGAGTATGATGGCAATTACTTGACCATTTAAAGCAGAGGCTGATACAGAGTGCTGTAGAGGCAAGGAAGAGATGTCTAACTACTTGACAAGACTGCTATCTAGCAAATTTTGCTCTGCCCCTGAATCCACTAATACTTGAAGCTGGGAAGCCCAGAAGTGGAGGGCGTCATTGCAAGCACGGACCGGAAACTCAATGATGGCAGACCGGAAGCACTGACCTGTAGTTTCTTTCCTTGTTTCTCTTGCAAAGCCAATTATCTAATTGTAAAGTGAGGGAAATGAGATCCTCGAAAGAGGAGGCCTCATCCCTGGATGTTAACTGATCTATCATATGGTCATTCAAAGAGTTCAGAAACACACCAGCACATTAGCTGGCCAACCTGAACTTGTGATGAGAGTGCGAGATTCAATTATGTGTTCCACCGCACTTTTGTTACTCTGCCTAAGAGCTAATAGATGCATAGGCACCATGACATCACTAAGAGGATGGTCAAATGTCCCTTAAGCTCTTTAATAAATGTTTCATAAGAACAAGCAGCAACTGTTCTGGATAGCAGGTAAGCCTCTGCCCACATAAACGCCTTACAAATAACCGATCACAAAAGAAACCTTAGAACCATCATCTCAGAAAGAGAGGGGAGCGCGCAAAAGCCAAAGAGCACAAGAGCAGAAACCATCCACAGCAACCGAGCTCTCCCGAAAATGGCTCAAGTGGAGGAAAAACGGCATCACGAAAACAGCCGGTGATGCTGCTGCCTC
Organism: Pelmatolapia mariae; assembly: GCF_036321145.2. Taxonomy (NCBI): domain Eukaryota; kingdom Metazoa; phylum Chordata; class Actinopteri; order Cichliformes; family Cichlidae; genus Pelmatolapia; species Pelmatolapia mariae. Next base: position 25,478,024 of record NC_086236.1, read on the forward strand.
TGAAGCTCCAGTGGAAGAGACGGGGCAGTGCGAAGGGAAAAAACTTTGGATAACTTTGACACAGTTTATTCAATTAACTGGGTTACATGGTCTAGTCACTGAGTTGTGAGTTTATGTTGGGCACCACATATGTTGTGGCATTCCCACAAAAAGGCTCCCTGCTTATCCACGGCTGTTTTGACCAGGTTTGGTGAGTCCATAGGTTTAGATCAGATTACACTGTCAAATTTAGCAAGGTATGTCTTGATGCCTGCTCAGTCATCTACGTAAGTAAATCCCAAAAGGCTGATTCTGTTCATCTGGACTTAGCGTTTTCAGTAGGAGAAACGTTTCATCACTCATCCAAGTGACACTGGAAACAAGGAGAAATCTGGTAATTTGCAAGTTGTACTTTGCTAGAAAGTGTCTTAGCTGGGTTGTTTACCAGGCTGGTGATCTGATAATCTTGCAAAGACTAATGGCCGCGCTGGTAATTTTGAACGGGTTTGATGGCTTGCAGGTGATCAGAGGTGGAAAGAGAAACTCCAGCTCCACCCCAACGGGCTGGAAGATAGCAGCTGTTACTCAAAACATACAGCAGGCTCACAAAACCAAGCCACTTATAACATCTACTAGTCTAATACTCCAATCTTTGCAAATTCTGTTACTGCATATGACTATTTTTAGAATTTCTGTTCTAGAAAATTCTTCACAGTATAATATTAATGCTAAACTAGCATTATTTCCTAAATACATGGTATCCCACTTGAAACAAATGCTTTATATTTGATTTCATATCATGTTGTCAAGTATTCCTCAAGGAAAAGAAATACCCCAGTACAGTATGTAAAATGAAAGAAATCCCAATTGTAATTCTAATTAAAAACTGGAGGCCAGATGTTTTGCTACAGTCTTTTCCCCACAGTATTATATTGGCAGCCTGTAGTCTCTGTATTTTTCAAGAAGCTGTTTGGATGCACAATAAAGCAAGAAACATTTCTTTCATTTTCAGCCAGTAGGTATTCATATATAGATGGTGTTTTCTGAATATTTCAACCAAAAATGCCCTTTCAGACCACAATGTGTGTTTTACTGGCCTGATCTCTTATCATCATTTTCTACTTTATTACCAGCATAGTGAAGACTTTAACACACTGGATTTGTGTGTCTTCTTTATATGCCACATTGCCTCACATTAAAAAAATGCAAACACTATTTTTATTATTATTTCTTCCTTTACAATTGTTTCACCACTGCTGATTCAATATAGCATGCCAAGGCTTTTGTTCATTGACCCATGAGATTTTTATAGGTAATTCTGAAACACTTATGTTTTATCATATTATTATTTCTTTCATTCTCAGCACTTTAAAGATGAGGATTATCTTATCTTATTTTTCTCTATTTTGGACATTCTCTCATTCCTAAATGACAGCATAGCCGAAATGGACATGACTCACACAACAACAGTAGTGTTTGCAGACTGAAATGCAACAAAGTTTGCTTTTGAAACCTGTACTGGCAGCATAGTCAAATGTATCCCTTTCTCCCTTTCTTCGTCCTTATCTTTAGATTGTTGATTTTGAGTTTTCAGGTTTACTTATATGTGGATTTCTTGTTTTGTTTTTAGGTGTTGATTGTAAAGGTTTAGGCACATACAAAAAATGCTTGCTTAGTTGTAGGAAAACATTATGGTCTGGGTTTAAAATAGACCCTTTCACAACATTTACCACATGTTAGAGCGCCTTCTTGGCAGAAGGACTTGAAAGTAAACTTCTGCTGTGTCTTGGTGGAGTATCACACTGCAACTGAAGAACTATAACTGATGAGGGCAGTAGATATTTCACTTATACTTGTTCACATGACTGCATTAGGTCCCCTAATTAAGCACTGATAATTTAACCACAACTAACCTGTGCTGTTTTCTTTTGAGGTAGAACTGATTTCACAGAAAAACATATGAAGACAACAAGTGTATCTTAAAGCATTTAATCAAATTTGAGTCTAGACTTTGACTTTGTCACCCCAAAACCTTCTTTTAATTTTTTTTTTTTATTTGAAGGATTCAAAGGTGGACTTATTTGTATGTTTTGAGTTGTTGTCTTGCTCCATAAGCTGATTACTCTTGAGCTTCAGGACATGATCTGATGTCAGGGCATTGTTCTTCAGCACTTTGTGGTAGAGAGAAGAGTTCATGGTTTCATTAATTTTGCAGCTCAAAAATATTACATCTGTTGCAAAAATAAAATTAAAAAAAATAAATACATGATCAGCCCAATTTACAGGTTTTGGATAAAATACAACAAATATTTTATAAAACCTCAAATCAAATATAGCATCCTGTCTCTTATAGAAGAAAATAGTATTTGTATCAAGACAGTGTTTGTGGCAAAGAAATTTGGCTGCATAAGTTATTGTGTCAAGCAGTAAATGTCTTGGTATATGTTACTGTCATAAACCTGTTTAAAAAATTAACTTGTCATGTCATTTCATGTCAGATAGTTTAAAGAGCGTTTTTTAGCATTTTCAGTAACTAGAATTTACTCATTTATGAAAAAATTTAGACATTGAACTCTTGAACACCTGTTAAAAACCTTGAGATGTGTCTAGACATAAACTGAAGCTACTCAACCACTGATGAGGAATTTAGAAACAGTTGCTATTCATTTAGTGTTTTTGAGTGATGCAGTCATATAATTGCTAATAAAAATAAATAACTGAGTATATAAAGCTTAGTAAATGACGTTTTACTGAATATATTGGATTTTATTGTCTATGATTTCGGAAAAAAAATGCTTCAGTAATGTGCTTTTCAAATTAATTTGTTACTTTTGAAGTTAAATATGATGCTATTTCAAAAACATTAACTAGGTTGCACATTTACTTTTGTTTTCAGGCAGTGGTACCTCAGCTGGCATAGGCTTAGCTTTGCTTTAATGGACTACTGTATAGTCAACAACAAACACTTTGCAAAACCAGTAAAATTAACTTCAGTTACTGGGGGGGGGAAGTATTTTGTTATGATGGCAAAAGCAAAATCAAGTTGGATTTTTTTTTAAACTAGAAAAGTAATGTCAGGATATAGTGAATAACGTGCCTTTAAATAAAGTTGTGTGTGCGAGTTCTGATATGTTCTAATAATTCATTCTAAAGATTATTTCAGCCAACATCTACCACCGCTTGAGGAAATTAGTGGCTGTAGCATTTAAAAAAACAAAGGCAAAAAACAACACAAAACAAATTAATCAGTAAATGGTTCAGTTGATTTCATTGGTAACTTAGGTCTAAATGTGTCTGTTTCTAAGGAAACAGCCCATCTACCATCATATGGAAGAATATTGTATGACAAGGTGAGCAACAGTGGTTTATGTAGTCAGGTACACACAAACACTACTGTCTTTTTATCTCATGTTTGTTGCAAATATAGTGTTTGTTAAGTAGACTTTCACATTTTAAGCGTGATAACAAAGAAAAATGTGATTTTGACCAGTATCAAAATGTTGGAATGTTGATGGAATTTAGACACCATTTTAGCAACATCACACAATCAAAACAACAATATAGTCCACTGTCTTTCTCAGTGTAACTCCCACATATTTCCAATTTATATTATATTTATATTTAAAGTTTTATGTTTTGGACCTTTTGGAAGTTTTACAGATTTTCAGTATTTTATTTTGTGTTAAGACATTTAATTCTTTTATCCCTCAAAATATAGTGCACTATTTATTTAAGGGGTATGGATCTTTTTCCATGTGAAAATACACAAAAATGATCCCCAAGAGCCATACATGATAATATGCGTACGTGATCATAGTCTAATTTGCTTAAGTGCCTCACTCTAATGTTTGAACCAACTGGCAAAAGGAATAGGAATTCAAAATGAACAGCTAATTTAAAATGTTAAAGGGAGATAATGAATACCCAAATCAAAATGCAGGAAGTATTTTTGCAATAAGTCTTTTTTACAAGCATTTTTTTCTCAGATTTCTCTTCTGCAGCCGTGCCAACAGGTTAAAGCAGACTAACTAAATACCAACCTGCATCTTCTATTGTGTTGTTTTATTAGTAGTAGCAGCACTGCCTAGCTTCTTGTGTCTATTTCATCCATTTTAGACCTCTATGACTAACTACATTTTTAAAGCAAGATATCTTTGCTGTTTTATACCATAATATCGACTCTTCTTCTTCTGTTAATCAGTCATCTCTTACTGTGTTAGGATGACACATACAGACACATACACACAAAAATACAGGTTTGAAGGCAAAATAACTTTATCCTAAGTCCAGCTTGTTGGTCTCTGATTTAGATTGTAAAACGTAAGTGAATGAATGATACCATTTGCTCACCAATTCAAGTTGACAGTCTTTATTTACGATTTTCTACATAATTTGAATCTTTATTAAAAAAAAAACAAATTCAAAATGCTAAGTAGCTTAATTTAATCTCACTATCTCTTTCCCAGTTTCTGTAGATGGTTTAGGGTTAGGAACTGTGCCGTGTGACAAATGACTGGAGGGATGTTTAAAGCCTACTGTTTCTCTATCAGAAGTGTTATTTTTGCTGCTTTTTTAATCATGTGAATATAATCCAAACCCAGTGGCAAACAAAAACAATGAACACGAAGAAGAAACGCAAACTGCTCTAGCTCTTGGAATTCCTAAACACAAAGCAAACCAGCATGCTCCAATAAGAGGAACAGTGACATCCATATAGCACCTGGAATAAATGTAGCTTACTCAATATGATAAGAAAGCCTTAGGATAAGACATGAAGACATGCTTTCATGACAGTAACAGGATTACTCACTCCCACAGTGCTATATACTCATCATATTCACTAAAGTGTTAATTAATTTTAAAACATCTCCCCATTCGTTGGTTGTTTTGAGTCCAGTCTGGTGAAAATGAAAGTGCTATTTCCATAGCACCTTGTTTTCATATATTTCATTTACACAAGGGAAGGGTTATGTGGATCTTCCTGCCTCTCAATACTCTGCTTGCAAGAGAGCTCTTTCTGTTAATTAACCAAACCACATGGGTCTAAACATAAGTCCAAGTGTCTTCTCTAACTGTAGAGTCTCCTCACTGAATAAAACCTAGCAGCATAGTCTGCATGTTATTTTTCTACCAACATATACTGTCTGTGGTATTCTACAAAGGTGAGGTGAGGGTCAGACCTCGTACAAAAGGAATAAATGCAGAAGAATAAGCAAAGCCTTAACCTATGACTGCAGCCAGTCTTGACTTTTTACTGATGCTTTGGCTTTGTCACTGAGCTGACAATCTCTGTATCTCCCCTCAAGAATATATAGCGCCTGTGTTAATGCTAAACTCCTCGCTGGTTTCATGTATGTCACTGTGTGGGGGGAAAAAAAGGAATTATACATTATATGTAGCGACAACAGAACTGAATCAGGAGCTGCTGGTGGAAATATTACTGCTAAATTGTTCAGTCTTTTTAACTGCAGATCTTAAGTGCACACATACACACAAACACTCTCTCTCCCACACCCAACGCCTACCACACACTCAGACACCAAGGTAAATCTTGACAGGAGTGACGGTGAGTTGTTCATGTGGTGCTGACAGCTTTATAAACACACATCTTTTAAGTCTCTTCTGATGCCTGTCTGCCATTAGGAAATCAGCTGTCCATTACCACATTTTACTTGTTAGATCATTTCCACCTTACCTGACTAGTATTGTTTCTTTTATTTATTTCATTTTTTGAGCTGTCTTTCCTATTGACATGAAAAACATCAAATTTAGAGTTTTACCACAAACTGTGGCTTGTATTGTGTGTTTGCAGAGGTATTAATATGTCTACAATGATATAGAAACATTATATTATAGATAATTCTCACTTTTCACTCATCACAAAGTAGGGATTTAAAGTTGTGTAATGAATCAGTAATGTCAAAATCAAATATGTGATATTTTCTGACACTCTAAAACTGTTTTCTCGGCTAAACTGAAAAAAAAAATGGAATAGACCATGCAGAATTACATCACTAGGGATCTTCATATAATTTGCACCAGATTATGGAACTGAAGAATAAAGAAATGTAATGGATTAGCAATATATTAAGAAACAACAACAACATAAACCCCAACATTTTTATACTTGGGAGGTTAATAAAGTTGCTGCTATGATCAACCTGTTACTGTTACAGCAAATTGATGGACGTGATGGACGGTTTCTTTAATTCCAACAATTGATGTGCATAGAAGTAAAATATGTGTTTAATTATTTATGATCTCAGTCAAAAATATTTTAATTTTTTAAAGTTCACCTTCAACAAATGAAAATATGTTCATGTAAATTCTTTTGGATTTATTTATTCGTTTTGGTATTCAGTGACATATTTATTGCAATTTAACATTTTAACCATTTCTCCATGACTAATTATTGTGTCAACCTTTTTTTTTTATCCATCAGCATAATCATTTACCATTTTTTCTTATATATTCATTTTATTAGACACCTGCTTCAATTGATCAATTTTGCTATTTATTCATTACTTTTAGCTTTTTCACCATTTTATTGTTGAAACCAAGTATCTATTACTTGAGGGTAAATATTCTTAAGACATCCCTCTAGCATTACTGCAAAATTGTTTTAACATTTATCTCTTATTTCTATAAAATTATGAATCTATTCAACGAAAATCAGAAACTTGTCTGTATACATCTTTAAACAAATCAGATTTACATTTTTTTTGGTCAAATCTTGCCTTATAAGTTTGTTGCTTGTCTGTCTCTCTGGGCTGAATGGCTAAAGAAAAGTGAATTTTTCTCTACGCATCAGTGCTCCCTCTATCTGTCAGTTGACCCATATGCTTTGGCTCCACAAGTAGATTTTCTAAATATTTGAATGCATCATATTCTTCAACTGAGTCAGCACAAGAAGGAAAAGGAAAAGAAAAGAAATATAAGAAAGATAAAGGATGCTCTTCCCCACAGCTGACATATCTCACTTTATTTTTATTGCAGTGACATTTAGAGAGTAAAGTCGCTCCAGATCACATATGGCAGAGAACTGCTGCTGCACTGATGCCTATGGGCTTAAATCTTGTAGTATGTCTGGCCACACCCTATGATGGCACAGCAGGTCTGCTCAATCATCTGTCAAAAGGAAAAACTGACTGGGATGCGACAAGAGTTTCCCCAACTTTGAACATTTGTATCTATAGAGAACATTGTGGGAAAAGTTTTTTTTTCTTTTTTTTTTGGCCATTATCATTCAGTACGGATTTGCTCTTCAAAGTATATATTGATATCATTTTACCTCATTTTTTCTGCTTTTGATGTCCATTTGTGTTGCGTGTGTGTCACCTTGCTTCTGCATGTTGTTGAGTCTGTATTTGTCGTTTCTCTGTGTATGCCTCCTCCGAAAGTATGTGTTTGTGGGAGGAGGGACGGTGCTCCAGGTGTGGTTTATGATAAGAGAATAGATGTAAATGTATACAGATCACATTCACATGCTGTGTTGCTGTGTGCTTGTGAGAGCAAACAAACCACAAGCTTAGAATTCTAACATTCCGTCTGCCTGAGAGTATTCAAGCTTACCAAAGCTTCCAAGTTTTTCAGCATCAGTTGACGTAATTGGAAATGGGTCCTGAAAACATATTTTCTGGAGTACTTGCCAAGTTCTTAATTGATGTTTGTTGAATGTGCTGGCTGGACTAGGTCAGCTTTGAAATAAATCAGATAAAGCCAAGTATGAGACTGTAGTATTCAGGGTGCTGGCCACAGACAATGTGCTGGCTAGATTGTGCATGGTGGGCAGGCCCTTTTGGGAAATTTGAGGGCATAATCTGCCCTTCTTCTGATGCACCTATTACCCTTCCCTTGTCCTCGTTTTTCCCTCACATCATAATATGGCCACCAGGAAAAAGAGAATGGGAATCAAACCTGCCTGCGCTCTTTAAACTGGCTAATAAAGACATCAAATGCAGTGTTTTAGGCTACACTCAACCAGTTATACCTGAAATAGACAATAGAAATGTTAAATCATGGCCTTGGTCTGTCTCAGCTCTCTGGTTAAATAAAAGCATGAATATGAATGCCAGATATCCTTATAAAATCGTTTTGAGTGAAGCTTTAACAAGGTCACCATACATGTAATCAGTTGTTTCACTTTAACTGTCTTGAAACACTGCCTTCAATTTCCAATTGTCTATTTAATTAGACAGGAAAAGATCAGCAAACAACCAAATCACAAAAATGATTCTTTAACACATCTATAATGAAATATAATGATTTTGCTCAAGTGGGTTGGTCACTTTGTCGGAACACTGACTCATAATCTCCTAATTATTTCGTAATTGATTTTAATTTGTATGCATAAAATGTTCATTTCTTCTCCTCCAACATTTACCCTTTCATTTTGTAGGCTACCTCGCAGTGTTCTCAGGCGCCTTCTGGGCCACCTGTGAAATTACTTAAATGTTATTAGTATGGCTGTTGAAAAGCAGCATAGCGGTGGCGATGCGTGGGCGGGAGCTCTAATATGATTGGCTCAGGGACACTGTAAGCCTGAGTGGCAGCCCTTAATGGGAGCCCTGGAGAGGTAACCCAACAGCTGTGTGTTTGCAGCTAATGAGAGATGGGGGAGGAGTAAAGGATCACAGACTGGAAACACTCTGATAAACTCTTGCTTCTGAATGGCTTGGGAAGATAGGAAATCAAGTTTTCTCCGGAGGACATTGCTTAAGGCTTTCCTTTGTGACAAAACCCTGCATTTGACTCATTACTCCTGGTCCATTGCTTTATGCCTAAGCAGTTATGATCACTGGCATCAGTGTTCAGGAAGAAAGGAAGAGAGTAACTGTGGCGTGGGATGAATTTCTCTCCCTGCTGAGCCATGCTGATTTATAGCCCTGAGCAAAAGCATTGTTTTTTTAATTACACTGCTGCAGTTTTAACAGATGATGCCACACATTACTAGTTTATTCCATTGTACACCAACAGCACAGTTTGTTTCACGTGCAGTTGATAGTCATTGTCTCCAAGAACAAGACAGTGTAGCGCATATTACTCCTACATCAAGCATTATTAACATTAATCCCCGCAGTTTCCTCAGCAGATATAGACTGTGCTGCTTCTCTTCTTCCCTATCATAACCGCCTGAGGGTGGCGCCAAATGAATAAATAGTGGCCAAACAGCTTCCATTTTAGGCCGCTCATTTTGCTACATGTAATGCATATCAACAAGTAAACCGCCGGCACTGGCTACCTGTTACATCAATTTTGGACACGTTGTGCGATTAGTGAGCAGTTTTGAGGGGAAAGGAAAGACTGACACGAATTAAAATAGTGCAAGGCAAGCGGAGTGATTTCTTGATAAGCTTATTTAATAAGGTGCATCCCCCTGTTTGAGCTGACCCAGTTTAATAAGATCCTCTTAAACTGTAGGCATCACATAATTTCCTGGTAGGCAGCCTTGGCATAATGTAGAGTATGAAGTTGCTGTGTGCTGCGGTGGATGGGAGCCCCACCTCCTCCCACGCTCTGATGAGTAGAGAGAGAAAAGAGAGAGGGAGCTAGGGGAGCAACTAACGTACCCGCTGTATCTCACCACTTGCTGTCTGGAAATGCTTCAGATGGGCTTCTTGTTTAGGACCGGTTAGCTGTTTCTTTTTGCACGTTGCGAAAATGACATTTCTTTTGCTGTGTTTTAGACATCCAGTGCGTCCTTAGAGTGCGCTCTAAGCTACTTAGATCAGGGCTGGAGAAACTTGGACCAAAGGGATGCGACAGCGAGTGCAAATCTTCCCAAGGATCAGTTACTGAGGATTGAAAATGGCACACAGTAGGGCATCTTTATGGAATGAGATTCTTGGTTTCCCGTCTCTATCATAAAACAGTCTATATAATATAATTGCTCATAAGTTACAGCCGCATATTCCCACGGACTGAAAACTGTCTCTGTTCTTCACACTGTCGGACGGCGGTGGACGAAGGATTCTGAATTTTCATGCGGAAAGTTCTGAATACTGTGTATGGATTTTGTGGCTGCTGAAGTGATTTTTGATCTCAGCACTGTGACGGAGGTTTGAGGGTTAGACACCTGCCTCTGGGAGCACCGCTGGACATATCAGCTGCGGGAAGAATTGGCTACGCGACAAGCGCTCACGTAAAAAGTCTCTGGCTCAGGTACTGAAATTACTGCAGAAATAATCAAGAAAGTTGGTTTGACCGGTGGCCACTGTGCATGTTTCATGATGCAATGCCAATGAAGTTTATAGGAATGCATTTCGGACTTGTCTGAAGTGCTGTCGCTTAACACAGGCCGTGGCTCAAACAGATCGTTTATACAACAAGTTGCACTTTATAATAGACACACACAGAGCACAAAACAGCTGGCTGTTCGGTGTTACAGGTTGATAGGCGGTACAAAGGCTAGATGTGCCACCCGCAATAAGGATCCGCTGCATGATAAATTAGAGGATGCATTTTAATTAAAACCTATCCGAGTAGACACGAGTTCCAGCCTGCGTCGGGGTTGGTATTAAGTCATTAACTCTGCATATCATTGCACTTCAGCGACAATATGAGTGCGTGCGCTTCAATCTGATCTGTACCGGCGATCGGCTAATTGCATTTTATTGCACCATTATGATTCTGTGAAGCAGAAAATGTGAACCATTTGTATCATCCTTCTTTCGCCATTTATCCCATACTAGCTGCAAACATCATACTAATTGCCTTAATTCGTGCATCTTGATTTGGCGTTGTTTACTCTGAACAATTTCTTGCAAACAATTCGGACTTCTCCTGCAGCCTGTCGTATTCATAACTGTTATACAGTTTTTCTATGGAGAGATTCGTGCTTATAATTGGGGGGTGAAATCTTTGATCAGATCATCGGCACGGGTAATCTCCTGTGCTCTCCAGTGAGAGTCTGGGGTGTTGTTTCTCGCCACTCCACCGACCACCAGGCACATTTTAATAGTCTGCTCTACATAATGATGTCGGTCTAAGTTCCCACACATACTTTAGGCTACAAGGCCGTCATAACAGAGCAGATCAAACAGGCCTATAACCTACTTGTAGCCCAGATCTGAGAAACTGTCTGTAAGACATGAACCTGTTAAATGTTATTATCTAAATCATTCAGTGAATGAAACATCTATCTATCTATCTATCTATCTATCTATCTATCTATCTATCTATCTATCCCACATAAGAATAGACTGTAAGGCTAATTTCCTCTGCCTATTTTATTTTTGAATTATTACCAGTAGGGAACTTTCCTCTGAATATTGTACAATAACATGCAATGTGCCATGTAATGGGGTTGCTGAAGGAAGGGTAAGTGTGTGGTAAACGGATCAAATTGTGGAAAGGGCACAAAAGGATTTTTTTCTGACTTCTCCAGCAGGTATTTGAGCTTGAGGGAGTGAACCTTTACTGCACAAAAGCAGTACAATAACCCCTATAAGGAAATTAAACTCTGTTTTAATCATGTTACACAGAGCAGTGAGGAATCCAAATTATACGACCTGCCAGTTTCTTTATATCTTTATATAAAGAACCTTTTAATATCGGAATGTGGCCTTTTTGATCTCAGTGTATTTCTTTTTTTTAATTTTTAATTTTACTTCTTTGTGACAGGAGTGACACATGAGTGTTCTGTGTCTCAGCATGCATATGGATAATTCCAGTGCTCACGCCTTTAGAAAGTGTTTCCAACCAAAGGCTGTTGCTTTCTCATTATCGAAACCCACAGTTTGCAGTCAGTATAAGAGTGCAGCCTTACATTTGGCAGTAAATTCCATTGGTAGATCAGCAGTGTAAGGAGAGACCCATAGCTGTGATACTACCTATCATAAATCATGCCGGTGGGAGGGTAATGGATTTTACCTGTTATACTAGCTAAAGGCGCAGAGTCAGCCAATACATCAAATCACATCAGTTGAGAAAATCATTAAATCATCTGTTATCTTTCCACACTCTGGCAAAGCAGGAAGGAGCACAGAGCAGCGTTGTACAGCACAAATTCATGAACCTGAGTCCCAGCATGTAACAGGTGAAAATTCAGGTCCTGCTTTTATCAGTTGCTGCAAAACAAGCAACTACTACAAAATAGCCTATTTAATTCCTCTGATGATTTTTTTTCTTCCCGGCACAACTCTAACCTTTTTTCTTATGAGTAATTTACTATTATGCCTCAGTTAATTCTGCATGTGAGTCATTTCTGCTGGACCTGTGGAGCGGCCAACTTAAAGAGCAAATGTCACCCAGTCAGTCTCTGAGTTGACTCAGTCAGAAGATAGTCTGTCTCCATGGCAACCAGAGCAGGCGCACATGCTCCGCAGCACAATTATATTGTTCTTCATTTTTATAACTACCTTTTTTTTTTTAAATGTATAATACCAGCACTTACATAATCAGGCACAAACCCCTTTATCATTTTTTAAAATAATTTCATTTTAAGCCAAATATTGTTCTAAAAGTCAATTTTGATCTACTTCACAATCTTTCACAAACAATGCAAATTACTTTTGCTTTACAATAAATTGTTACATACTGGCACGTAAAAGATGTGTTATTTATTTTTCAATTACAAAAATGAATAACAACATAATCACTCCATATTTTATACAATTTTATTGTTAGCTGAAGTACTGCCGTAACTTTTTTATTAGCATTTATCTTACCAATTATTTCTGTTTAATCAAACCTCACCCTCCTACTTGTATTTCCTTCCCTATATTTATCAGAGTTACTTACAGTAAATAATAAAGTAATGCTAATTCTATCTCTGTCTCTCATTTGTCTGTCTTTCTCTGTATATATATACACACACACATATATATATATATATATATATATATATATATATATATATATATATATATATATATATATGTATATAGTGTGTCCTCAGAATGAAAATTGTAGCACCATTTTCTATAGCAGTAAAGAGTGGTAAAGATATCTCTGCACTTCTCTCCAGTTGATTCAGGACTGGATCTGTCATATAAGCTTGGATGGTACCAATTTTTCAGAGGTCATTGTTATGACTGGGTTCAGCAACCACGGCCTTAGCGAGGCAGGGACTTGTTTCCTTGGGAACCGCAGCACAATATGACACAACCTAGGCTGGCACTTTGATTGTAGACACGCAGAAGTTGAAAAGTTCTCTTGAACAGATGGGTCAACTGGGTTGTGCACTGTGTGAGGGCTCAGTGTGAGGCTCAATCAGACCTCGTAGTTTGACTGATGTTTTACCTGCCTGTGAAGTTTTTCACCTTCTCCTCAATGAAGAACAAAAAATTGCAGCGGTGGAGTGGAGGAGTCCTGCATTTTTATCTATTCATTTATTTTAGAACATGGTGGGGCACATCAATGATTATTACTTCTTCAATCTATGATACGCAGACATCAGAAGGATAATGATGGAAGATATATTGTTAGGAGACAACAATATTGTTCTGAATATATTGCTGAAATTCAAATCAAAACAGCATATTTTCCCACAGCACCTTTTGCTTATTGGCCAGAAATAAACATGCAAAGGTCATTTCTTTTAATTATTACAAAGGTCTATGGTTGTACAAAAGACAAACAAAATTTAACACATAACACAATTTCACATTTAATGGTTCTATTTGTTTCTTTTTCTTATAAAAATAATGCAGCAAAAAGTACCACAGTACTTTACCAGACACTTTTTTCAAGGTTTGTTTTTTTGCCTTCAGGTCAAGGAGTTGTGTAGTCAAATAGCAACCTCTACACTTCTACACTACATTTCACTAAAACTTGAACATAAGTGACAACAACCTCCCAGGTGTGAAAGTGGGCATGAGTGAGAACCACTTTTCTTCCCCTCTTAGAGACACTCTTATCTATAGAGGTCGTTGACAGGTGAAAAAGTATGCTTGGGTGAGCGTCTCCAGCAAATTGTGAGTCTGTGTAATGATGGCCAAACTGAACATAAGTCATAAAACATCGACTCAATTGTCTGGACTTGTACTTACAGTTGGCACTCCTGATGGTCTTAATAAGCTAAGGTTTGGCCAGGCAGAGTTCTTGCTGTGTGGCAGGTCAATCCAGATAAACCTTGGGGTCTTAAACTCTACTGCTAAGCAGTTTTGCCTCGACTGCGTTTTCTGTTGCAAAGTTAAACATCTACACAAAACAAACAACAGACACTAGACCCATCGGGCAGTTTGAGGCTCTCTTTGAAAGTCCACCTCCATACTGTGGTACAGGCTGCCTTCAGCATTCATTTTTCAGTTTTTTCAACATAGCAACCATCTGGACCATTGCGTGATCACAGCATGAGGTTTTGTGGTGAGTGCTGCTTCACTGGTAGACTTAAAGTTCCCTCCTCAGTCAAACAGTGGATGCCTTGATTGTATTTGGAAGGATTTTGTTTTTTTCTTAAGAATATGTGTTGCTCTGGATCACCTTCATAAGGTCTCTGGCTCAGTATGCTAATTGTCTATTTGAACACGGTGTATTTTCCAACAAACAGTGCTCAAGGGAATTAGAGTCACCTAGGCCATACACAGTCTCTACAGTTCTGCCTCCTGGACTTACACAAGTTGTACTACAGTTGGAGTTACCCAAGCAAGCAATGTCAAAGTTGTCCCGTGGAGCAGCTAGCAAAACATAATTTATAGTTATAATTGGTTGTTCAGACGACAAATGAAAAAGAGTTTATGTTCAGTGATTCTTTTTTAGTTTATTACAGCAGTGCTGCCACAATACTTGGTTGTTGACAGGGTGAATTTTAATAACCAAAAAGATTTCATTTTCTCAGCCTAGCACTTTCTCAATATTGCAGTCTTGCAATGTCTGATCCAGTTCAATATTTTTCCTCCAGAGCTGGCATTTTTATTGCTGATTTCATTCATTAAGGAAGTTAAAAATCTTAATTTTGGAAATGACTAAGAAAAGTATTTGATTTTTTGAGCAGTTCAACAGGACTCAACTATGACAAAAACATTTTATCACTCTGGGAGAACTAACCTCTTGTTCCTCCCTTTGATTTTCTGCTGAATTATGTATCGCGATCTGCCTGAATCAGCTTGTAGTCTTGTGGGTCTACCATCTGGGATGACAGATGATAACCAAGTTTTTGGGAGAAAAAGAGCTGAGATGCAGGGAATGTCACTCCTAGTTGTGTTCAGCACTTCTAATTTATCAATTTTGCTGCTCAGGTAGTAAATTTCAGTGAGACATCCAGTAGTCCAAGAAGTTTCACATCCTCCAGCAGGGAAAAATCTCCTGTTTCCCTTCGCCACCACCTCAGAGCACTTTGAGATGAGAAAAGGAAATCTGGCACTGTCAAGCTTTTGATAAAATATTTGTGCGAAAGCTGAGGAATGTGAGATAAAACCCAAAGGCGTGGTGTCAATGATATTCAGCAGAGATTCTCACTGAGTGATAGCAAAACGCATATTTTACGAACAACATGAATTTTAATGTAAATGTAAACAAAGAAAAAAAGGACACTAATTCACTAGACTGTCAGGCATGGTGCCATCTGGAAGACAGGCATGAGGCCAACTGGAAAACATTAAGTCATGAGTGTCATCAACCATAACAATCATGTCACTATCAAAGCATGGCTATTCATTGCAGAAGTGGCTATAATATCAGGGGAGCAGTTACAACCAAACCATTATAAAATCAGCTACGGTATGCCATTTTTAGATGCCACATTGTATAAATACATTTGAAAACTTTGAAATTTAACAGTGAATTTTAAAATAGAAATGAAAAAAAAGATGATGCACATATCAAGTAAGCTAAAGTAATTTTTACTGAATTCTCCAAATACCAATTTAATTGAAGCAATACATACATGCACACCTCATAAGTTCACATATCTTGATGAAAGCATGTGTTTAATGGAATGGTAGGCAGCAGTATGAAACATTTACAGTGTGATTTATAATTCCCCTTAAAATTATATCCCATGGGATGCTGTTACCTTGTTAATGTCAGTCTTGGGTATAAGAAAAGTGTATCTGCTGATTGCGTTTTTGCTTCTTCCTGCCTTTTTATACTGCAAACATGAACTGGAGAAAGCGCAATCACTGTTCATGCCACATTGACTACAGGTTCTCCTCGCAAATGTAAAAAGGGAGACATTGATTTTTGAGCAATTAGTGCATCAATAACTAGCACTTTCAATTTTAATGTATTCAAAAGGAATTGGATTTTTTATTGGATTTCTGTATATTTGTGTTTTGCTGTCTAGCTTAATACTCATTTACCTTACTCCTGTATGGAACATTGCAGCATGCAGTTGCATTTTAAATAACTCCATTTGCTGTCTTGTATGTACATTTCTATCAGCTCTCACCCACACTGACTAGGGAAGCATTGATTCCTCTTGTTCTTTTCCTAATCCCTAACCGACGACATAGACCCACACTAGACTGAGCACCTGTGTTCTTTTCTTTTTCAGTTGAAAAACTGTTGTGGAAATAATTGGAACTATTCACCTGTGTTTGGATTAACATAATGATTTACTTCTACATAACTTTTCAAACTAGAAGTAGCATTTTGTTTTCGCTGTAACTTTCCTTAAAAGCCTGTGAAAATAAAGAAATGCTTTAAAACAGTGCAGTATTGAAGAGACAGTGACTGTGACATGGACTGCTGTTGTCTGATTATAACCCGAGTCATTAAAGCTGGTATTGATCAGCATATTGAAGTTTTGCATTAGTAACACAAACATAGCACAATAAAATCGGATGCACTGAAATGAACTCTACTTGATTAGTAAGTGGACACTCACTGATTCAGCACACACACAATTTTTTTTAACTGTTTTCACGATGAAGTTTTCCAGAGCATGAGACCTTGATACTTAACCCCAATGATTGCTCCTATTTCAATTACCAATAGGACTCAAACACACACACATGCATATACACACACACAGAAAGAAAGAGAGAGAGGGGAAATAATTATACTCTAAAATCATTGCAGCATGAAAAAAAAAACAGAAGTCTTTTGCTAGAGGGAGTAAAGATCAAAGAAGACACTAAAATAATGGGTCGTAATTGTAGAGTTGAAAGGTTCAAAATCAAACATAATGATTACAGTGTTTGAGCTAGCCAGTGGCAATGGAGTGTGGAAATGACTGCATTGTGCAATGTCAGGTGGAAACTGGATGTGATGATAGTAGCAAAGTTGCATAATCGGCATGAGAAAGAAATTTGACTCTATGACCTTTAGTATGCAAGTGTTCATTGTCAGACGCCTCTTGGGTAAACAAATTGGTCAAATATTTCATTTCTCTCAGCAGACAAAATCTTGGCTCGCTCGTAAGGGTGTATTCTTGAGCGTGGGTTTCAAACCATAGGTTATTTTAGAGCTACATTGCTTCCCTACTCAATGTCTAGCTGTGTAATACAGAAATAATGAGTCTCTTAGGCTGTGAGTTTTTGTATTACATTTTTATTTGATTATTCAGCTGAAACAATCCACACTGGCCCTCAAGTTTGTTTTGGATGTAAGCTCACAAGATATAATTTCTTGTTCCTACATTCATTTTTCCATGAATTTCATAAAGCTGAGATATTCATTGAAACTCTTGAAGCTCTGAGACGGAAAAGAAGCCATGCTGGGATAGCTATGATTGCATTTTTTTAAATGCCCTATTTTCTCTTTGTTATTGTTGTTGTCTAATTATTGTGTTGTGCTTCTAGGTTTGCTGTATGTTTTACTGCAAGTTATTGAAAAAAAAACCAAAACGATTAATTTTATAGCTGTAGAGTCATTATTCAAAAACACAGTGCTGCTTGCTTCCCCTGTCTAATGTTTCACTTTGACCCTCTGTTAGTTTTTTTTTTTTTTTCATTTTTGAATAATTAAATAAAAAGTAACAGCTATGTAAATATTGCTTTATGGAGCTAGGTTTCAGCAGAAAGGGAACCAGCTTTTTGACCCATACTGTGTTTTTTCATTTTACAGGCAGATCGTCTGATGACCTAATGGAACTGAATTTACAAGTGATATTGTGTTGGGTCGTGGTGCTGCACTGTGGCTCTGCTGAAGGCAGTATCCTGTACCGGGTCCAGGAGGAGCAACCTCCAAATACTCTTATAGGTAGCCTGGCAGCAGACCAGGGACTGCCAGACTCAGGTCACCTTTACAAGCTAGAGGTGGGTGCCCCTTATCTTCGTGTCGATGGAAAGACAGGGGACATTTACACCACAGAGATTCCTATAGACAGAGAAACCCTGAGGGACTGTCGCTCCCTGGCTAAGGGTAAACCCTGCTACCTGGAATTTGAAGTATCAGTGACTGATCTGATACAAAACCAGAGCCCACGGCTTATTGAAGGACGCATTGAAGTACAGGACATCAATGACAACACCCCCCAATTTCCTTCTTCTGTGCTTACCATCTCAGTCCCCGAGAACACGATCATGGGAGCGTTATTCTCCATACCTCTAGCTACAGACAGGGACTCTGACAGGAATGGGGTAGCTGACTATGCGCTGACTGCAGGGCCAGATGCTGCAACCCTGTTTGGTTTGCAAGTGGCTGATGACAGGGGAGGGAAGCTCCCACAGCTCATTGTCCTGGGCAACCTAGATCGTGAGTTAAAGGATTCTTATGACCTCACCATAAAGGCGGTGGACGGAGGAAACCCTCAGCGCTACAGCAGTGCATTACTCAGAGTGGTGGTGACTGATGCCAATGATAACGCTCCCAAGTTTGAAAAGTCCACCTATGATGCAGAGGTTTCGGAAAATAGCCCTGTCGGACACTCTGTGTTGCAGGTAATTTAAAAACTTTTTTTGTATAATGTTGTAGTCTGGATTGCAAAGTTAAATTGCAACCAGCAATGTCTTTCTGAATAAATGTATAGTTTTAAATTTTGGATTTTACGTTTTTCAATATATTTTTGAAGAGAGCATTAGCTCAGTATCCTTCTACAGGTAATAAATGCTTATATCTTGTATTGACAATGTAGTTGCAGAACAGTGTGAGATATTATTTTCGGAGTATAAATTGCTCTGTGCAGGATTTTCACAGCATGTTGCTGTGAATTTACACTGATCATCATGAAGGAAATGTCAGGCCTAATAATTTACAACCTTTCATTGAATCCTAGAAAAAAGAGAAAAGAAGGCTAGTGATGTAACTATCAAAAAACAGAGGAAAAGCAATAGCCAAAACAAAGTTATCTACATGCTGTGATTTAAAGTGATCAGACCCACACAGATTCCTGGATTAATTTATTCAGTGACCAATGATTCATTAGTTACAACACTAAACTGTTGCGCATATTTAATGCCTTTAACCACTGAATATGTTTTGATTACAGGTTAAAGCAAACGACTCTGACATGGGCCCGAATGGAGACATTGAGTACACCCTTCACCAGGCAGTAGACCCAGTGCCGAAACTCTTACGAATTGATCGGTCCACTGGCATCATCTATGTCAAAGGACCACTGGACAGGGAGGAAATCAGCAGCTTGTCCTTCTATGTGATAGCAAGGGATAAAGGCCCTCAGCCTAAAAGCTCTAAGACATTTGTAACCATTGAAGTGACTGACCAAAATGACAATGCTCCAGCTGTGGAGATTCGTGGGATTGGCCTTGTGACTCACAGTGAAGGAGTGGCAAATATTTCCGAAGACATGCCAGTGGGAACAGCTGTTGCTTTAGTTCAAGTATCTGACAAAGATGAGGGAGAAAATGCTGTGGTCACTTGTGTGGTAGCAGGTGATGTGCCATTTCAGCTTCGCCCTGCCAGTGACTCAACCAGTGACAACAAGAGGAAGTATTTCCTACAGACCACCACGCCTCTCGACTATGAAAGAGTTAGAGATTACCGAGTAGAGATTGTGGCTGTAGATTCTGGAAACCCAGCACTCTCTAGTACAAACTCTTTGAAGGTTCAAGTGACTGATGTGAACGATAACTCTCCAATATTTTCCCCTACCTTGTTTGAGGTTGATTTTGCTGAAGAAAACCAACCAGGGGAAAAAATTTTAGATGTTATAGCCACAGATGCTGACAGCGGCACTAATGCCGAACTTCTCTATAATATTTTGCCAGATTCATCCATCAAAGGCTTGTTTGAGATTGACTCAAATACAGGCGAAGTAAGAGCCAAAAGCTCTCTTGATCGTGAACACAAAGAACAATATGAGTTTCGTGTCACTGCAGCAGATAAAGGGTCTCCTGTCCATAAAGGAACAGCAACTGTTGTAATAAAAGTAATAGACCGCAATGACAATGATCCCAAATTCATGCTTAGTGGCTACAGTTTTTCAGTCTTGGAAAACATGCCACCTCTGAGTCCAGTTGGTATGGTGACAGTCCTAGATATGGACAAAGGCGAGAATGCCCGCGTTCACCTCTCTGTAGAGCCTGATGAAGGAAAGTTTGTTGTTCAAAATGGAACAGGAACTATTCTCTCAAGCATCTCGTTTGACAGGGAGAAAGAAAGCAGCTATAATTTCCGTCTAAAAGCAGTGGATGGAGGAGAGCCACCCAGGTCTTCATATGTGGGTGTTACAATCAATGTACTGGATGAAAATGACAATGATCCCGTGATAACTAAGCCCTCCAACTCTTCCTTCAGACGCTTATCACCTCTAGCCTCCCCAGATAGCCACGTTGAAGTAGTGGAAGCTGAGGACCTGGACAATGGCCCTAATGCAGAGCTGGTGTTCAGTATTGCTGGTGGAAACCCTTACCAGTTATTTCGCATTTCCCCCTCAAGTGGAGAGATCACTCTAGCAAAGGAGATGACACGCAAACATGGTGGATTACATCGCCTAGTGGTGCGAGTAAGTGACAAGGGGAAGCCTGCACGCCACGCTACTGCCCTGGTCCACATCTATGTCAATGAAACCATTTCAAATGTCAGCTTAGTGGAAGCCTTAGTGGGACACAGTCTTTACACTCCACTGGACAGGGACATTGCTGGTGATCCCGACAATGGTTTTGCTGCTCAGCGTAGTAATATATTGTTTGGAAGCCTTGCTGGTGTAGCAGGTGTTGTAATGTTGATCTTGGTGGTGGTATTTATTCGCCACCGCATCCAAAGAGAAACCAAGAGTGGATATCAAGCTGGCAAAAAGGAAACCAAGGACTTATATGCACCCAAACAGGCACCAAAAAACACCAAAGGCAAACGTGGACGGAAAGGCAAACCTCAGAAGTCTCCAAAACCACTCGGGGAAGAAGAAGAGGTCAGCCTTCAAAAAAGTCTGAAGTTCAACCTTGATGGAGTCAATGATAGCCCCAGGATACATCTGCCTTTAACATATTCACCAGGAAGCCCTGATATAGGCAGACACTACCGTTCCAACTCCCCTTTACCCTCCATCCAGCTGCAAGCCCAATCGCCATCTGCCTCACAGAAGCATCAGGTGGTCCAGGACCTCCCTGCCACCAACACCTTCGTAGGAACAGGAGGAGACGACAATTCCACTGGCTCAGACCAGTACTCAGATTACAGCTACAAGACGGGCCAACCGAAGTATAACAACAAACAGGTACAGTGATCTCAAGCGCATAGTAAGGTCTGTCTGAGGAATGGGTGATTGGTTTGGTGCATTTTGTGAGAACGTTGAAGAGCAGTGATTTTATTCTTATCATCTACAGTCCTGAAACATATCACAGATTCAACAACTCTCATTCATGACTACTTTGGGAGTTCTAGTAATTTGATATGATTTACTTTGACAATAACAGTCCCAAATTTGAATTATGTGAATGGCATTTTTGTCATTGTGCCATCTATCTGGATTGTAAAAATGTAAAACGATAGTTAAAAATTTAGTACAAATTTGTTACTGGCTGTTTTACTCAGTGCATAACTGTAAATTGTGTGTGATGATATACGAAGAACAGACCAAATCATTTCCAAAATTATATTATCCATTCCTTCTCTTACTAGTAACTGTTTGTTTTGCTTCTCTGGGTAAGGCATGTATATATGTAAAATTGCATAGACAGAAAGAAAGTTGCTGCAAGTATTTGCTCAATTGTGGCACTGCTAAAAAATGAGATTTTGTCATGTGTTTTTACTTTTCTTGTAGGTTGGCAGAAGAGTTGAGCAGGGATGGTCTGTTCTCACTTACTTACTTCTGCTCTTCTGCTTGACCTCTAGTGCTCTGTAGTGATCTCGGCAGGTCACTTGCTCTTATCTCCCTGCTCCTTATGCTCTTATCTCCTCTTATCTGTACAACATTTGGGCTTGAATCACCATGGAAACAGAAATATTAATAGAGTCAGAAGGGATTACGAACAGAAAGATTTTAGAGAGTAAGGCTAGAAAGCTAGTGTGTCTCTGGGTTTCTGTGTCATCTGCAACTGTATAAATGTGTGTCTTGGACTACACAAATATAGATTTGTGTGCAGGAGGGGATAAGGCAGATTATCATTATCCTTATATAGTAGAACATCCCTTATTATACAGAAAAATGTCCAGATGTCTTGATCCCACCAGTTACACAGCCATGCTTGAGCCACTGAAATGGATCTGTGGTTTTTATTTATTTACTTTTTTAGTTAAATATGTGCTGAACTCACATTCAACACAGAAAAAAAAAACAGCTAGTGTCAGTGAGAGGTAAGATGCTGATAACACAGCTTCAAAGAATACCCAGCACCAAAGACAGCTTTGCGCAGGGGCATTCCATCACAAACAACCACAAATTCAAAAACTCAGGGTATGATTAGCAACCTAACATGACTGATTCCTCTGAACCACACTGAGTGAAAAGTGATATATTTGTGAAACACACACCAACTAGATCTAACAATACTTTATTCATGTCGCTACTGTGGCATTCAAAGGATGGCCATTATTTAGTACTGAAAATATTTGACATTGATGTAAACAATTTATTTTCAACCAGGACGAGTTGACATGAGCTTTCAAGACACTTCCTACATTTCAGTGTCAGCCGTACAAAACAGTTTGACATTCTCCAAGGCTTTGCAGATAACGTTTGCCACATAAAAATTAGCAAAAATAGAAGGGGAAAACATGCCGCTGAGTTCTGAACATGTGTAGGTGACACATTTTCTGTGGAGATATCTTCAGAGCCAGTCTCACAGTTGGCTTGTTGGTAGTTTCAGCAGATGTTAGTTGACAGCTTAGGTGATCACAAGCCTTTGTGGGTGGAGTCAGTTTAGAGAACAGTCACCACTGTCTTCTTGATGGACAACATAAGGGACCAAAATGACTGCAAGCCACAGGGTGTGTCTGGGTGTTTGTGTGTAGTGCCAATCTCTCTGTTTGTGTGTAGATTTGCTCCTTAATCTAAGAGTGTTAATTGTGTCTGGCACAGATGTAAGCTCTCAGCATTTAACAGTATTGTGTGTGTGCTTTCTCAATGTGATCGCATAAATACATATGCAACATGACTCAAGTGAGTGACAGGCTGTTTAAAAACATGGACAGATGTTGAAGCTCATGTGACATACCTCAGCAGATGTTGTCTCGTGTATGGCATCCCCTCTCACATCAGGAAGAACAGATTGACCAAAATATATAATTAAAGCAACTGCCAAGTGATGTGACAGATCTAGAGTGGTGCCCTTGTTTTAATTAACTGTGCTGCACTCAACAATAGTTTTGTTTTTTTGTTTCCCCCAATATGGTCAGATGTCTATTTTTTTTTTTTTTATCAAATCTCAAAGTCTCAAATTTCCAGCGTGCATGTTCAGGGATTATGAGCATATGAAATATTACAAGCATTTAATGATATTTTTTGTTTCAAGCAGTATCTTCATGCTTTAGGCTTTAATTAGAGACAGTTTCCTTCTAAACGCAAATCTATTGTCAGGTGGTATCTGAGCGGATATTAAACAACTTGATCAAAAAACTGATATAAAAGTGTGTAAGTGTGTTTGTGAGTGTGTTAGTGGTATTAGACGTTGATCGTAGAGATATATTTAAAAGATGAAAATATTTGCCCAGGTTTGGATTGCAGGTGCAAATAGACTGATAATGCAAAATTAGATCTAGTGTAATTAAAGACTGTCATACATGCATTAGTATTTATTTGCAGGTAAAATATTGTCTTGTTTGCTGCACCTACTTAACTCTTCATTTTGAACTTATTTGTGGAGCTGGTCATTACAAAATGATTATTTTTTCATCTTCTCTATTTGAACTTATCAGAAGCATCTCTACATTAATATGCTAGATTAATGAACAGCCCAAGGCTGAATAGTAGAATATTAAAGTACTATTTTACTCAAGAACCCGAACAGATGTTTCAGATGTGCTAATTAGATCATCATATTACCTAAGCATGTGCCAGCTATATGTGCAAAATAATATTTCCTACACCAGGAGCTAGTATTGCTATCAGTTCAGAAACATTTTGATCTTTTCCCAAGGCTCTGTGGAGAATGTTTCAGCCCTGTAATTGTTTTAGATTAACCCACTTCTGCAAATATTCCTAAAATGCTGTTTCCAGGATGTAATGTTTCGCAAAGAAACAGCAACAGA
This sequence comes from Pelmatolapia mariae, assembly GCF_036321145.2. Classification (NCBI taxonomy): domain Eukaryota; kingdom Metazoa; phylum Chordata; class Actinopteri; order Cichliformes; family Cichlidae; genus Pelmatolapia; species Pelmatolapia mariae. The sequence goes on from NC_086236.1 coordinate 25,502,474, forward strand.
CACTCAACGCCACTAATCACACTTCTAACTTTGCATGCCATGTGTCTACAAGCAATAACATTCAGTAACATGGACAGTGCTTTTGCTGCCAACTAGCTCCAAAGCTTGTGAGAACCATTGCATCAGAGGTGGAAAAAAGGATGATAGGCACTAAAGAAGCCCAGCTTCATTCCTCTGTGGTCCTTTGTCAACACCCTTTAGAATAACACTCATCAAATGCTAAATTAGAAAGTTTTAGATCAAGGAAAATTACTGAGCGCTAATGTAGCATCATAGACAGCCCAAATGGTTCTATACTAGATTCAAACAAACATGTGGGAGACTTCAAATAGTGGGGTGTTATAGCCTCACTGTACTGAATATGCATAGAGGTTCTTACAGTTTCTGCTTGCACCTGTTTGGGTATTGTTGTAATTAAAGTAGGGACACTGGGAATTTTCCTCAGGGTCTTGGCAAGTTAAGCCATTTTTAGATATATGCCACAATTTTATTCTTGGGCAAACAATATATTGTACTGAGTACTGCATGTGAAGTTACTATCCATACACATAGTGGATCCTTGATTCTTAAGATTTAAAAGGAAACTTTTTATTTTATTAACAGAATATGAATATTTTAAATAACTATGTTTTACCCAGTGTCATCCATTTGGACTAAATAAAGCAAATGAATAGTAGTAGTCACGAAAGTAACATAGCTAAGCAAATGTTGGTACATAGTTGTATTTTGAAAACACAACATTGTAAGCTGCACATTTCTAAATCCAGGAAGCTCAAGGTTGCACCTTTTGTAGTTTACCCCTTCATCACCTTTGAATGTGTGATATTGCATGATGGTTGCTAGAGAAACCAGTGACTCACATTAGCCATTAGACCTGATAATTAGCTCTGTTGGGTCCAAGACCTGGCACCTTTTTTCACACTTCATTTAATGAGAATCTTACATATGAACAAAAAGCAAAATGAAAGTCATGAAGGACTGAAAATCATCTGTTACACAACAATCATTACTGCGTCACTGTATTTTTTATGCATCAACGCATGCTGATAAAATGTTCTATTCATTCAATGAGGATGAATTTTGTCCAGCTCTGGCTTACTTGTTCATCTCCATGCCCGCCTGTGGTAGAGGGTAGTAGAGTGAGTCAGTGTGAGTCTTAATTAACCTGCTTCTTTGTTAAGAAGGGCCCACACTTTGTGAACTTTAGGCATCCCTTTGAGCTGGGATTAGCCCGATTTAGTCCAATGCGGGTATTTGAAGTCAGCCAAGGTATATTACAGATGAGGCTGGAAGCACAATTTGCACTTGTTCTTTAAGACTGTGACACACTGGCCCTCAATTACTTAGGTGTGTTTGGAAGTCTTCTTACCGTGCACAAAAAACAAGTGCGTAAAATTACTATCAGATTAATCGAGCATGTGCACTGCCCTTTTTTGCCCTCATCACTATAGGCATGTTAGCAAAACAGAATCATTCTGAACTAACAGACTGGTGCAATCTGTATACATGCATACTATCTGCACACAACATTATCTATATAAGAAAATGCATTTACCTCTAGGTTAAGTGGGGAAATTAGTGGCAATGCTGAAAGAGAAAACCCTGTACGCTTCACTGAAGCAAGAAAGCAAGAGAAAGTCCAAGTGAAGAAAGTGAAACATTTTTGTGCAAAGAGGAAGTCAAAAGACACAGATTCCCACAAATGTTTCCACCAGACTGAGGATTGTTGGAAAAAGTCTGTGGCTGAAATAATGGGGGTTCTGAATGTTGTTTCCCCCTGAGACAGGCACTGTGACTCAGGAAAAAAAGAGTTTGGCTATCAAACATTCTATAAAAAAGAAGAAAACAGTGAAGGGGAAGGAGCACGTAATCTGTCAGCTCAAGATGAGAACCTCACTGCAATGAAAAATGAAATTAATTAATTAATTTAAAAAAATGTGATAGTGCCAAGAAACTGACTTAAGAAAATGTAATGTAATGATGTAATGATGTCATCCAGGAATGATATGGCATTTTTAATAAAACTGTTGAACCCTACAGTTTTACATTTAGTATTCTGTTCAGGGGTTTTTTAAAATGTTTTTGATTAATTGTAATTCTGAACATTTTGTGACTTACGGTGTTTTAGAAAACAGCAAGTACTGGCCAAATTAGTCCTGGGTCTTTGATCTCGTCCTTTAGATGCAGTGCTAATAGCATTTAGCCAAAATTAATCATTCTGTTTAGAAACAACAATGGGATGGTATCTTCATATCATCATATATTACCATTCCTTTTTTAGATAAAGTTAATAATGTCTATTTTTCAACAAGCCTGTCTGAAAAGGGCTTGATTATTGCACGTTTGAAGAAACAGGACTGATGAAGTCACTGGTATCAGTGAAATAATATTCACATCGTGGCTCTGCCTGAAATTAATCTTGATTCAAGCTGCAATGACTCTGAGCTGGCTGTAAGTGGTTACAAGTTGTACAGGGCAGACAGAAATAAATTTGGTGTAGGCGTTGCTTTTTATCTCCAGGAACAGTGATAAAAAATGTTTAATGAGTCCAGAGATTGAGAATTTTTGGTTAAAGATTTGTTTTTAACATGTATGCCTATTTTATACGCTGTTGTTACAGACCACCTAATTCTAATATACAGTATTTTGAAAATTTTAGTGTAATGTAACAGAATAGAATTTTCTTTTTCTTCCTGGTGACCTGAACTTTTATTGGTTTCTATCAATCTTAATGAATCTTAATTTCTTAATAAGTACTGTTCATTTAGAAATAAACCTTATCTAAGTTACAGGGATCTCTAAACTTTCCTCAAATTGTGACATGGTCAACAGTTTCTGTAAATAACTGTAGTAATAAAATCTCTATGTGCACTAATCACATTTGTAAATAATAAAATAATATGATCAGGGTCTGTATTGGTGGCAGTTGGGTTCAACATTCATAATTTGAACTTGGAGAACAAAATTGTCAAAACCTGTAAAATAGCATTGTCCTTTGTAGAACTTATGGAAATTTGATATGGATTTATTTTTGAATGATGTTAAATTGGTCAGAATTATGTTGGGGAAATCTTGCAAATAGGGCTGTAACCCTGTTTATGGATAATCTAATGTATCTGTTAACGCTTTTATACATGAATTATGACAACCTCAATCAGGATTTTCTTCTTAAGTATTTTTATTAATCTTTAGCCATGAAAATATGAATAAAAATACTTAAGCAAAAAATCTTGATTGAGGTTTTCATAATTCTTGTATGAAAGGGTTAAATAACAATAATTACAATGAAATACGTCATACATCTATAGTAACATTAAACAACCAGTGGGTGGCAGGGTATGGAGTGACACATCAGTGCCCAATGTAGTGGTTTATGTGCAAGTATACCATCAACACTGACACAAATATAAGAAAACAGCCTTTGAATAGCTGTCCACTGTAGTGGCCACTATGTGTGAAAGGGTTCCACTTAGGAAGCGCTCAGTGAAGGAACCCTGTCTTGATGATAAATTAAGATTAGCAATGCTATACTGAGATAAGGCTAAAGAGATTCCTTAGAAATGATGATGTATTTCTGACAGAAGATGCTAGTGTAGATTAAGAAATATGACAACTAAACTGTATTATAACAAAAAGAAGTAATAGATTAATAATATAAGGAAATCATATACATTTAATAGGCTGGCAGTTGCATTATGTGGTACAGTTGAATGTTATTTAATGTCTTGATCTCAGCAGGGAGACTAAACTATGTTTGTCCTACAGCATTCACCGTAGCTAGGATTATGCACTTGAATTCGGGAGGGTAAGAAAACAGAATTCAGTTGACTACAGTCTGTGATTTACGGACTTCACTGTAACTTTAAAAAATATATAATACATAGGTTTGACATAGGAACATTTTCGGGCCCCAAGGATACTAGCAACCACAATGGAGAAGATAATGGGAATCCAAGTTTTATAAATAATCATAAGAATAATAGTCAGCATGATTCATTATAGTAGTAGTCATAGTAATCATAGTATTAGTAGTAATGGATTTATTCATTTTAAAGAGTTGTGTGTATGTTTGCTAAAACAGCCAGGGCTTTTTTTTTCTTTTTTTCATATACATGGTTAGGGGCAGTTTTCAATTTGTTTGTAAAGCACAAACAAATTAAGGTGCGAAAATAGTGATAAATCACTGATTTGTGTGTGATATGTTCGTATGCACGATTCCGCAGATTTGTCTTATGCTTATTTTTACTGAAGACCAGTGGAACCTTGAAATCACTGAAAATATGTCATCTGCATTTTACTGAATAGTTGGGAAAGCATGGCGTGCTGCTAAATTATCTTTTCCTATCTCACTTTCCAATCTGCCTCCCAGTATTTTACAAACAGACACAGGCACACACACAGACATACTCACCCACAGACCAACTCTCTCTTTCACACACACACACACACACACACACACACACACACACACACACACACACACACACACACACACAGGCATGCACAGAAACACACAAACAGCTCTTTGTGCACCACATATTTGCCCTGGCTGATTACTCAGAAAAAGAAGGCTGGAAGGAAAGTGAGGTAATGGTGGAGTAATTTGCCCTGCCTGCACGGCATGTTTTCTTACTGTTTTATAGTGTCAATGCATGATTCAATACACTGCATCAGTATTGCATTGTAGTAAAAGCACTGCACATTTGATGCTGCTCCTTCACAACTTAATACAGCCAGATAATAAAAAGAAAAAAATATGCCACAGTGATCTTAGTTCAGAGCAGTTTATTATTTAAGAAATGCAGTAGTGTATCATTTTGCACCTACCTTTTTATAAAGCATAGTTTTCCCTGTGGGTTTTTTTTTTTCGGGATGGGTGGGGAAGTTGTACAACATGTACATGTACATGCCCCCCAGCCCCCCCAAAAAAACCAAAAACCAAAAAACTGGTGAGCTCCATTAATTATCATTTCAATTTCTCATCATTTGATTCATTTTTCTTAACAGTATGGAAAAAATATTTTTTAATATTTAAATTTTTTTGTAATAATTGTTGGTTAAAATGTCGACCAAAAAGTTTGTTGAAAGAAATGCTCAAGTTTAAACATGCCAGGCTCAGATAGTCAAGGGGAGACTATTGGCTAAGCGTACCTAACAATAACCACATTGGCCATAATCTCTCTTGTTATTCTCTTTGTTCAATACATTTCTATGTTTGAGTCCACATAGTAAGTTTGATTAAAATACTGACACGATTGGCTTAAATAATTTGAGGCATGTAGTCCTCAACAAGGAGAGTGGTTTAGACATTCACAGTAGAACCTGTAGCTTTATAGCACTCGAGATCACCTAAATTTTAGACATCTATTCACTGTAACAGGTACAGGCAGTTACTGTAAAAGGCAAACACGCAACAAGAAAAATGGTCAAAGTCAGGAAGGTAACATAGCCTGGTACCATGCAGCCTTCTGCCTATACTGTGACTAATTGCTGATAAAAAAAAAAACAGCCTGGCAAACAGGTGACAGCACAAGGTGATGTACAGTTGGAATTGACAAACATAGGAGAATTTTGGGAAAAGCAAGAAACAGAGGCTTTGTCTGAATTTGTCTCTCTGAAGCTGAACAGAGAATGAGATGATGCAAAAGGTGCTATGACTTTTCCTATGTGTAGCTAAGATGTGGGTGTATGAGTGAGACATCTTTATAGGATATATAAAGGCTGTGCATTAAATATATCTCTAAGCCTATGTAACTGCTAGGTAAGGACTCACAGGTATTACATCTCCTCTGTATTACAGAGGAGGCAAAAATACTGAGTTTTGACTGAATGTGAACTTGGCATTTGAATGAGCACAATAATAAGCAAAGTGTTGCACTCCAGTTTAGTGTAGGAAAACAGAAAATACCACATTCCATGCATGTTTTTTTTTGCCCAGATACATACAGTAGGTCTTTTGTAAGCACCCGAGCTACTTCCATACTGTCTTTGCCGTTAGAGAAGGAATTCAGAGACATCAGAGCCTGTTCGTTATTTTTGCCGAAGCATTGCTTTAAGAGACAGTGTGCTTTTAATCTCATTTTGTTTAGGATGGGTGAACACAAAGACTCAACTGGCAACCTCCCTTGGGATAATAATTAAATTAAAGCATAATAAAATGTTCTTCATGCATCCCAAAAATGGTTAGGGCTATTGTACACATAAAAAAGAATATTCACACCAAAACTCCATATAACCGTTTTGCCAAAAATAATTTAAAAAAACAGCACATAGCAACCTGACATTTTAATTAACTGCTTTTCACTTTTCTACATTGCAGTTTTTCAACAGTTCAACTTACTGCCACAAATTGTGGGCTTTGGACTGCAACCATTCTGTATTACTGCATGTTTATTGTACAAAAGTGAAATGATAAGCATCAAATCTCAGAACTTTATTGCGTTTTCTGCAGTATGAAGAGAATACAATCACTGGCCCGCATATTAGGTACAACTGTTCAACTGCTCATTAGCAAAACTGTCTAATCAGTCAACCACATGGCAGCAACTCAGTGCATTTTAGCATGTAGACATGGTTGAGACAACCTGCTGAAGATTCAAGTGAGCATCAGAATGGGAAAGAAAGGGGATTTTAAGTGAGTTTGAATGTGGCATGGTTATTGGTGCCAGATGGGCTGGTGTGAATATTTCAGAAACTGCTGATCTCCTGGGATTTTCATTCACGATCATCTCATCTGCAGAGAATGATTAGAAAAAGTAGAAAATATCCGGTAAGCAGCAGTTTTCTGTGCTGAAAATGCCTGGTGGAGGCCAGACTGCTTTGAGCTCACAGTTAAGCTATTGTTAAAAAACAATAGCTTAACTGAGCCAAGGTATGTAGAAGTGCATCTCTGAACACAAAACATGCTGAACCATGAGGCAGATGGGTTTCAGAAGACCACACAGGGTCCCACTCCTGTCAGCTAAGAACATGAAACTGGAGCTACACTTCACACAGACCCATTAAAATTTAACAACTAGGCTGATTTGATTTCTTCTGTGACATTTGGATGGTAGAGTCAGAATCTTGCATAAACAACATGATAACATGGACCAACCCATTGTTGTATCAGTGATTCAGGGGGATGATGTAATGATCTGGGGGATAGACTCAAAAGGCTTCCACAGTCACATATCATAATCCAGTAGAGCACCTTTGGGATGTGGTGATTAAAAATTTGTGATATAATTGATAAATCAATGCCAAGTTATTAGGAATACATCTGTGTTCTCATGCAAGTTCCCTTGCATGACCATTTGATTGCTTACTAAACTAGCATCTACACTTTCAGTAAGTTGCCCACTTTATTTTCTTTGAAATCCTCTTTATTGGGAACAAAACACTTGTTTTTGATTGGGCTGTAAAACAAACAAACAAACAAACAAACAAACAAACAAACAAACAAAAACCCCATAAAAAAAAAACAAGTTAATGAATATCAACCAGAAGAAAATCTAATGTTGGGAAAACTGCTGCAGCTCAGGGCAGCAGCTATGAAGATGGTAATACCTGAACTAATTAGGGGCTTATACACTTTAAGCAGTACAACTCAATCTCACAGCAGTTTACAAATGTATAGATGTTAATGGTCATCCTAAACTGATCTAATATAACATTTAAACATTAATATTTAAACATCTAAAAAATATAACATTTAACTTCGATAACACTAAGATTAAGATATGGGTTGTAGTGAATGCATGCACATTTGATGGCTGCATGGAGTGACTGGAGAAAAATCTATTCTAAATAGTAGGGAGTGAAAGTGGGGTGCTTTTGCCTACTGTCTAAAAAAAAAAAGTCTAAAAAAAACAAGAGGTGTGCAATCTCAATTATATACTTTGTTCTGTAAAATGTGCACAAGCAAGGCAGCTGACAAGATGGCTCAAATGCTTTGGCCGATGATCAAAATAAACCTTAATAACATAAATAAGTCACTACAATTTGATCTGTCGACTATTACGTTATTCTTCTTATTTCCAGCAATCATTTCACTGTATGGAGCTCGTGGGCAGTTGCCTAAAATCGTTAAACTTCACCCATGACAATCTTCTTTGATGTGTCTGCTAATTAATGTTAAAAAATTGTGCTAGGCAGGCTGAAATACATGCCAATAATATTCACATAACATCCTCAGACATCCTTTGAAGTGTCTTGCCAAGATAGAGAAGGTGTGTTACCTTGAGTTACTGTAGACGGAGATGGATGTCAGCTGTGCGATCTGGCTCAGCACAGTAAAAAAGATGGCACACCTCAATAATCAAGGCTTATGTGGAAACACTGATGTACAGGCTGCCTGTCATATTGAGCACATTTACAGTTTCTTGGCACCCTCCATGCACCCTTCTGATGCTTTCTGTTTCATGTACTGTTAAAAGCTGGCTTAAAGTCCAGGATACATCCTAATTATTACCCAATCAGCTGTCAGACCTTGGATCTATATTGTTTCTTTAAGTTTCTATAAGTAAACTAAGATGAAATCTTAATTGAAATCTTTTTATTGTGTACAGTGCTCCTTAATATGCATATTTTTGTCTTTGCATTGAATGCTGGACTTGTTAAAGGGCTCCAGGTGGTTGAGAATATTACTGTATATCATGTATCATGATGTAAAGATGGACATCACTTGGCAAACATATTCTGCACCTAAACTGCACTTTTACTTTGTAAAACACTTTGGTCAACCTGTGTTGCTTGTTTAAATGTGAGTAAATTGATTGATTAATTGAGAAAGAGGAAAACAAAACAAAAAAAACAAACATCCACTGTTTTACTGTTTTGTAAACAATGATCTTCTGCATTGTTCACAAAATACACTTTAGAAAATATAACAAGTTTGAAATGATGTACTTAATGTAGCATGAATTCGTGAATCATATCATCAGAGTTAAAAGTGATGGAAATGAGAAATTCTTTACGAACACTCTTGTGAGTAGATAATATTATACTCTGAGCTCAATGTAATATAATTATATTATAATAAAAGTTTCCCAGTAGGTTACAAAGGAGTCATTTATTCCAAAGGCTCTGCATGAAACCCTTTAAGGGCAAGTGAGACAGCAGAGAGGCAAGTGCATTCAATTAGCAGGCTTGCCCTAATGAACAACCATCCCTTCAACTAGGACATAGGGATTGATTTTATTTGCATTTCCTAGATTGAATTATTAGTGTTAGCCCTTTGAAATGGTTTGCCTGAAGTATGATGCGGCAGAAATGACAGGTGTGGGTAATAGGCAAAGTTCATGTGTGGGTTGGATAGAAGTAAATATTTTAGTTTGCAAAGGATGATTAACTTATTTGTAAAATGCTACCTGGAGATCTCCTTTTCTCAGGTAGTCTGTCTTCCTTAATCAAGGTTTTACAAAAGATGGAAAATGTGCCTACGAAGTACATAATGTGAACAATAGGGCAACCTCGGGAGCTGCAAAATGAAAAATGAGGCTGGTTCTAAAATCATATTTACAGCCTGGTATAAAAATTTGTTTTGGCCTCTGTAGATAGTTTCTCCCTTCACAATAATGCTGACTGGCTTGCATGTTTTTAGTTTTTCTTTTGCATTTCTGTAACTCATGGACCAGAGTAATTGAATTAGGTGCGTGGTCACTGTAACTGACAGGTGTCCCAACACAGGTAGCTATAGCCCTAGGTCCCATCCAGTACTTTGAGGCAATGAGGTATCTCATTGCTGTGTGTGCTGTTGGAGCATTTTGGAGTATTTTTAATAAATTATCTATGGCTTGCTGAAGGGTACAGACCATCCAAAAAGTCTGAGCTTCACTTTTGGCCAGTGAAATTCTGCTACTTTTTAGTATTTTTGTTTTGCACTAATGAGCTGATATATGTGTGTTACACCTATATACAACCAAGGTAACTAGTGTTAGCAGATAAAGTAACTTTCACTCATGTTATACAAACATGGTGGTGGTCTAAAACCAGCAGGTGATCTCTTGGTGATTATGTCCATCTTTTATACTATCTGTGAGGGTGATATATATTACTTTTACATTTGGCAAATGGTAAGTGGCCTGCATTTGTATAGTGCTTTACTAGTCCCCTAGGACCCCAAAGCGCTTTACACATCCAGTCATCCACCCATTCACACACACATTCACACACTGGTGATGGCAAGCTACATTGTAGCCACAGCCACCCTGGGGCACACTGACAGAGGCGAGGCGATTTTTCTAGATTATCCTGGATTGTACACTGACAACATGGCGAGGTAGCTCAACATTTTCATTGCGCCATGTGGAGTGTTTTCAACAAAGGCAAATGTTGTAACACTGCTTTTGTAGCACGCCAACATAAAACGACAACATTACGAATCTCAGCTAAATGAGAACATAGCAAGATTCTAACCTTTTATACCTCTCACAAACACTGTTGTATTTGTTATGTCAGCTTTCATGTAGTAATTATTCATTAAAAACATTTCTAATAATGTAACAAGTTCTTGATTTATGTAGAATGAGCAATTGCCAAATTCTTCCTGATGGATGGCAATTGCAACTTTTTGTGCAGCAAGTCCTGACTGCCAGCCATCAGCCCTCTTGATGTCATCAAGATGCTTAGCACTGCTGACTTGCTCTTTGATGTAGAGGGAAAATAGACCTGATTAAAGTGATGCTGGTGATCCATGTGCGCATTAAAATGTGATGGTCTCCCTATTGATCAAGTTTAATGAAATATCTGATGAAAAGCTATTGGTTGCTGTCATTTTTCCTCAGGCTCAAATGCTTTCTGTGAGTGGCACATGGTCAGATTCCATCTTTTATGTAAAAAAATAAAATAAAAAATAAAAAATAAAATGAGTTCTTCTTTAGGTAAAGCTGTGTGGAGGCTCAGCTCCCTGATGGCATTGCCTTTAGCTGAGATATTATATCACCACACAACCCAGCCTCCTTACCTTCTGCCAGGCAGATTAGTGCTTTTATCAATAAGCAGCTTAGCACCAAAGTGTCCCTCAATAATATGCCATGTTTTTTCTCCCGCTGCTTTAACTCCTGGGGTTCTTTTTAAAAGTATTTTGCACTTACATATTCTCATATTTCCTTATTTTCAACCTACCTCCCTTTCTCCCAAAAATTCTTCTATAGGTCTAAGGATTACCCTCTGACTTAGACAAACAGCAATACATTATGTATTCTTCTCTTCAGGTCACATTAGGAAACTAGACAGGGCCCAAGAGGGCCAGGGAGCAACATCCCCATCAGACATACTACCCCATTAGAAGACTGGAGTTCACCATAAAACCCATTAAGATCCATTAGGGAAGTGCTCTGGTCCACAGACACCTTTAAGGCCAGTCAGCCACAAAGGTGCACAGTTACAGATGGTGTAAAATTTGATTTGTCACTGGAATGCCATGTGTTCCTTAGGATATTTACTCAAAGCCATGTGTCAGATAAGGTTGCATAAAAGCATCGGCCCATATGGCAACGTGGTAAAAGTTGTGTATTTTTCCACAAGATTCCGACATAGTTTCAGAAATTGTATTGAAAGACTCATTTCTCAATAATTCTAACCATCCTAAAGTGCAGTGATGTTTGATGGCACCTGCTTTAAAAATATAGTTAAATATATAGTGTTTTATTTTTCCAGTTAGCAAACCAGTACACAATGCAAAGTATAGCTATAAATATAAATTAGCATAAGCATTATTGAGCCCAAGCAGATCCCAGCTGAGATTTCACTCACTCTTTTGTAAATGCTTGAACAAGCTCTCCAGCAAATGGCAGCTCTTTCACCCTGCTCCGATTGGAACAATTGCATACAGCTGTGAGGTTCCAGCATACTGCCTCTCTTGTGATTAGAGCGCTGCTTATTACATTTGATGAGCCTGACCCAAATCTTCCAGAGGCAGACACATTTTCCAAAGTGAGTTTGAAATTTTCAATCCTAGATCAAGTCAAAGTTGAATCCTTTGCTGGGCCACAAATAGCCATTTTCTGACACCTTTCGGGATAGAATTGGGCATAAAAGGTTCGCCATGACATGTTGTCTACCACTTCATTTTTACGAAGGGTTTCATGACATTTAATAAATGTTATCAGCACCCACAAATAAGAATACTAATTTTAAAGCAATTTGATGTATTATGACCTCATTAACCATTAAAGTTTGCCATATGGAGGATTGCCTAATGAATGTTTTTTTCTCTAGCTTCAGGAGTGTTTCTCTTTGTGACAAACTGTTGTGAAGTCGTGATTAATTGTGTGTTTTTCGTGCTTTGTTTGCCAACTCATAGATCTGACATGGAAGCATGAAGGAAAATGGATTCTTTTAAGTTAATTAATATAATTTTTTATACATCCAAGAGTGTATAGCTCCTCATTGCACTTCTCTTGCTTAGATTTCCATTGCATGGCTGCAGCTTTGAGTGTGTACTATAGCCTGGAGGCACAGTTTGATTACCAAATGGGAAGAGAAGCCAACTACCCAGGGTCCCCCAGAAATGCTCAGGTTTACAACTATTTTCTGTGCCATCTGCTGTAGACTGTTGTTTAATTCTATTTTTAAGACCTTCATTGTTTTATACAATTAAGTCCTTTGTAACTTTGCTTAGACCAAGGTATTTAGAATACATGTAAAGCTGCAACCAGTTTTTATTTTTCACTGATCAGTTGAAGAAAACTAATTTTTCCTAAGCAATCGCTGTTTGCCAGGCAGTTGCCAACCAGTCTCTAGGCGTGTATGACTGGGGTCTAATCTGCTTATCTCCTATGTGGGGTATTAGAGCTTCATATGTCAAGTATGAAGTCACTGGATGAGAGGTGTTCATATTTTGGTTGTGTTCTGAGACACTTTTACGTATTTTTTTAAGTGATTTTCTGTTTGGTTAAGAGGAGTTAGCATTATAATATTATAATTTATGTAATTAATTTAGCTTTTAACAGAGACACATGCCCGCTCTGACATGTACCTTATAACCGTAGTAACACACACAAGACAAACTCTGCAAGGTACCATGAAATGGTGTCTAGGCACATAATGTCAATCTAGATAATGTCATATATCTGCAATGCAGTTCGGATAAGACCAACGTTATTAAATCATTGCAGTTAAATGTTGGCAGCTGTGCATTTGCTGACACTTCCTATTTCTCCAAATGACTTCAATCACTCACTGCAATTCGCAATCAGCCTGATCCGAACAGGCGTGTTCTGAACAGGTAGGGCACTAGTGACTTAAATGATCCATCAAGAATTAAAATTGTTGGCAGTTAATTCTGTCACTCATATAATCAATGAATCAACTATTTTTTTCTGCTATGCAGTATTGGTTATTGTTGGGTGTGCCTGTATTTAATGAAAATCTCACAAAAATCTTATTTAAAGTGATGATCACAGGAGGATAATCCTAATATAGGTGGGGTTGGGGCAAGCTACTATGGAGTTTGCTATGAAAAGAAAATTCACCATTAAAGATCCATCATCTTTTATGTATATAGTTATATATTTGAGAGTTTTTGTTATTGTTGTTTTATTTCTACAATGGTGCCAGAGAAATTGAGATAAGCAGCATAATAAGGGAAATTACTTCTCTGCCTAAAGTATCCCACTGAGCAAATTTCTCTTTACACATTACAAGTGGCATGCTATATTCTTCTGGTGTTTCACTTCTTTTCCTGCACACCCGATATGTCTTTTAAAATGTCTTTTGCAAGTAATATATATTTTCAAACCTTTTTTATCTGCCTTATTGCTTTGCATTTACAACACCTTTATTCATGTTGTAACTTATAATACATATTTGATTGGGGAAAAGCCTGCTGACGAGTTTGTAGAAAATACGTTTTTTTATGTGTATTTAGCCTTTGATATAAGAATAATGAGGACTACCTCTAGAAATATTGTACTGAATAGTCTGTAACTCACGTAACATGTAATCCACGAGCATGATTTGTGATTATCAATACCAGTTTAAAAAAGCTCTGCAAGCTAGTTAATAGGGCTAATCTAACAATGCCATTTATGTGCTTAGACACCTTACCCCACATATGGTTCTTAACAGAAAGGAGAAAAGACAGAGGATGAACATTTACAAAAGGAAAGAGTCTCATTAATTTCGATGTGTGCAGAATTTAAATATGAATAACAATGTTGCATCAGAATTTCTCATAAAGGTTTCACTTAATTAGTGGAACAAGTTTGCCTTTCCAATTAACATTTGTGAATCTGCATGTCCTGTCTGATTATGTCAATCTTTTACTTTAACTGGAGAATATTTCAACAGCTATTAAGTAATTAGTTATTCATTTTAGATTCAGATAGTGGTGTAAGTAGTTCCAGTCCCATTTAGTTAGTAACTTTTGTAAAAGCCATGAGAAGTGTAAGAGCAGATCCCATAAATGTGATAACAGGAAACAGCTTTTAATAAAAAAAAAAAAAAAGGATGTTTTATTTATTTATTTATTTATTTATATTAATCTGTTGGTTTTCTAATAGCTACATGAGATTTTACAATTTGCTTTAATGTACCTCAACAAGTCTACTTGAGGGATCCAAAGTTTCTTATACACAGTCAGTAGTAGTTTACAAATTACTGTAATCTAGAGACAAAAATCAAGATGTTTAAGACAATGCAATTTCTGTTAGCGTTTAGAGACTTTGCTGCTTGATTCACTCAAACTATTTCATAACTATAACTATAACTATATCATTTCTAAAAAGTTTTCACTTAACTGTTGCAAGAACTTTCCCTTCCTATTGACATTTATGGAAAAAACTGATATACTGTGAGTATATCTCAGCAATTTCAGCAATGCACAACCATCTCCTGACCACGCTGGTATGTAAGTATAGCATAGTATAGCAACTATTTAAACCTCCAAAGCTGTAGCTGCTTGGCGTTTATGATCACAATTCCTCTGTCAGTCAAACAATGCAATACAATTTGTAGTACTAAAAATATTAATTTAACTACTCGGCAGTTGTCAGTCATGAAATCAAACTGCGATTATTACAGTTCTGAATAATACTATATATGCCAAGATCTACAGGGTTGGTTGTAGAACAAGCAGTGAATAAGTTCAGTAGTACGCAATTTTATAATACTCTGTATTGATCAAACAGAATACATCCTCCAATTTTATTGATCCTCCAATACAATTATTGATAACTGAGCAAATGTACAACATGTTGTGTATTCCTTTACATACCTAATATCTTCTCATAGACATGGATTGAAATTGTTATGTGTAGCTTTACTAATTCAGCAATTTAATGTGGTATATATAAAGGTACACAGCATTCAACTACTGATTTTAAAGTAATTATGTATATGAAAGATGAAAAGCCAAAGAACAAATGGGAAAAAACAAGTTGTTTATGGTAAGCCAGAGAGGGCTGGAAGGAAACTTTTAATAAATAAATAAAGAGTCAAAAGTAAGAAATGGAATCCGTATGGAAACAGCCATGAACTTTTTTTTTACCTCTAAAACTCAACTGCTTGTCAGGAAACTACACGAGCAGCAGAAACATCTCACAGTTAGGTGCAGTAATTGCAGAGTTACCTACACGCCACAAACAGTTCAGGTTAATTACACCCGGTGAAAGATGCGTAGACACATTACCCACAGGGGACTAAACATGCAATATGATTGCCAAATACATCACACTTTCTGAGCCAAGAAAAGTGTTTTTTAACCTCCGACTGAGAGATTTTTACTGAGGAAGCACCACCATGGTGCTCATTACAAGGCCCAGGTTGGTGTAGACACTCAGCCAATAAAGGGTTGTCGAATTCTGCCTGTGATGCATCCAGGAGTGCTATATCAGCATGCTGCCTCGATTGCACTGCAGGAGGTACATATAAAGAAGAAAAAGGGACTGTGGTCAAAAAGAGCTGCAAGTGGCTCTTCTGCGTTTGCATTATGTTTCATTTAAATTAAACAATCATCTTCTATAGACAGTGTGACGTTTATAGAAGACTACAGTTGCATGCCTATACCTCATGACTTATTAAGATCTGAAGGGCTCATATATTTTAGACATGCCAATGGATTGAGGATTTTACTGCAGGCTATAGGTTGTTACTGCTACTGATTAAGCTCAGTGAGCTTGTCCATACAGGCAGACACAATTGTGTGTGTACTGCGTGCACTGCAGCATAGTTTATATCCTCCAACCAGTAATAGGAGAGAGGGCAGGTGCTGGCAGAGGTTGGAGGATAGATGGTGATGGGTGGTTGGCTTAAGAACGGGGAAGATCGGGGCTGGGTTGTGGGCCAGATCTCGTCCTTGCAGTTATGAAGGAGAAACAAACTGATCTGACAGTGACAAATGAACCATCTCCGCTTCCCCAACTGCCAGTTTTATGCCTCTGAAACTCCTTTCTCACCCTCAGTCTCTTCCCTGTACCCCCCCCTCCACCACCACCACCATTTTCTTCTTGAGCGCCCTCAACCCCTGTTCTATTCATTCTCACCTACCATGCTCTTTTTTTCTGCCTCACTTTCCCCTGGCCTACATTTTTACTTTTCTTTTGTTCTCCCAGCGATGCTCTTTCACTTCTCCCACCATTACCTTCCCCATTCTCTTTTTGCTCTGTTGCTTGAGAAGTATTGGAGGTTTTTGCATCTGAAGAGGTCCTGCTGCCTTCTATTATGCAGTAATCTTACTGCATTATTTAGTTCATATAATTGATAGAATGATTCTAGCGCACCATAATTACTTTCCTGCTTCAGTTTCATGTCACCAACTAACATAGCTTTTATATACTATAAATTGCATTCCATGTATTAAAATGTGACTTCGTTTGAGTGGAATTGTCATAGCTGAGTGCCATTAACGAAGAAACACTGAAGTAGCACAATGGATGAAGGCATAGCTCAGCAGTGATTATTGTTGAGATTTAATGACTGTCCTGCTCCTGTAATAGACCTTCTGGGGTGTTGAAATGAGATGCCAAGCAGAGAAGACAATTAATTGCTTGGTTTCCTTTTGTCCCCGCCCCCATCCCATGTGTATTGGAATGAAACTTGATAAGATAAAGGCTTAGGGCCACCCTAGTACCTTAAGAGACTATTCTGTCTTGCAATATTGTGGTTGCATTGTGTGAGTTAAGTTGCCCCACGGTGCTGTTAGACACCGTGGACTGCACCTTGTCAAAACATTCTATTATATGATTTGCTGCTTCTTATATAGACTGAATAATCTCCTGACTGATTGAATAACAGTTTGACTGACTCGTAATGAGCATATTGTGGCCACGTTGCTATTGTAGTAAGGTACCCGACATTAATTATATTGTTGTTCTATTATAGTATTGATGAATGATATAGCATACTAACTAATAGCAAGATAAACGCATCATGCGTACTATGTCCTTGTGCAATTTGTGGAACTGTAGCGTATGACAGTGGCAGGTTATTAATATAGGGATAATCACATGGCAAGCCTGATACTTCTTTTAGGCAAATCTGTTTACATCTAAAAATTCTCAAACACAGTTTTGTCAAGAATAATTTCTCTAATTTAAAAAAATTCATTTCCCAGTAACTGAGATATTATATGTGATCCTAGAGGAATGAAGAAGTGCTGTACTCTAGCGCCCCCTTGACCTAATTTAAAGCAGTGACATGGGTAATTCCCTCAAGTTCTGTCGAAAGCTGATCAGTTTCTAAACAACAGTTCCACTCGACAGTGATAAGAGACACACTATTTATTTCTCTCAAAGGCAAGCTTACAAACATATCACATTTTCTACATGGCTATGACCAAAGTCCATGTAATTTAGTGCTGCAGCTCACATCTCAGTCATCTTTGTATTTCTGCTAAAATACATTTTTCATCGTGACTAGTCTTATGCACAAGCAAGAGCAATTTCATACCAAGGAGTTGGTACAAAATACTACGACCATGCACACAGTTAAATGGTGGCGTAAACATATTCTGTGAAAAAAAAAGCCACAGTACACACTCTTGTTTATGAGCATTAAAAATGCATTGGTGTTCTAAATCATTATAATGCAAATTCTGAGTCTGTTAAGCAGCAGTACACTGCACACGTTAGATGAGTGCAAATCCATCAGGCAGAGCTAAAAAATACAGTGCACTGAATGTAATTGGAATAACAAATAGTAGGCTATATTATTCAACATATGGTCAATACCATACAGATTGGAGACAGAGTAAATAAAATAGCAAAATGTGCATGTTTGCCATACCATTTCCTTTGGGCAAGCACAATTTGCAATGCTATTAAGAGAACAGCTCGCCACGGTTAATGGAAAGTGTGATGAATAATACAACCTCACATAAATGCTGTCAATCAGTTAGTGGTAAAGATTAATAATAAACAAAGCTGGCCTTAACACTGTCATGCAATTTCAGTACTTTGTTTTCACATTTATATACTTTTGCATGTGTTACTCAAGCAAACCTAACATACAGCATTGATTTTCAAAACTGATTTCTGCCTCTTCTTGCTTTGTGCTAAGTGTCAGTACAAACAAAACACTTAGGCTGAGGACTAAAGCATTGCAGTGTGGAATTTCAGCTCTCAACATAATGACTCTCAGAGGCTGCAGCAGCTCATACAGGGAAGGATTGTTTCTGGTTTGCAGTCATATGAAATGTCATCTGGAATTTGACAAGATATGAAGAAGCAATCCCCTTTGAGAGCTTCACTGAACTGCACATTTTCTTGTATTGTTCTCTTGTTAAAATCAGGCCCTTACGGCTGACCCATGTCATTGTGTGATAAAACTAATTATTTGCCAGAAGAATTATTGTAGGCTCTGCTGTCTCGAGGTCAGAATAACTGGCAGCCTTCTTATACTATTAAACTGATTATACCGTGTCACTGGCCAAGAATTTAAACACAGTGTTGATATCAGAGCCAAGCAAATTCCAAGCTTGTTTTTTTATTATCTCTATATTCTCATTATAAGATGTTAGCAAACCTGTGCTGTTTTATTTTATTTTTTAATATAATTTTTTAGAGCATTCCCTTAGGCACTTGTCCTTTGTAACTTTTACTGACCTGATTATAAGAGTTCAATGTAATTAGAGTTAGTGAGCATCCAGAATGATGAAATGTTTCCTTTTTTCCCTTTGAAGTCTTGCTTACAGTTGCATTTTATGCTTGACAATGAAGAAAAAAAATCCTCTGATCACAGCACTGATCAGATATGTTTCTGTGATAAATATATCTGTAGAATTCTCTTAGTTCATAGACTGGAGATCAGTAGGTGTTCAAATCCCTGTCTTTTTGTTTTGTTTTGTTTTTCATTTTTCAAATTATAATGTATAATTCATGCATTCAAAAACTATCCTTGCTTTGCCTGAGAAAACAGGTCTTGAATGCAGGGTTCCAGCTGCTGAACAGTTCAGTAGCACAGCTGGATTAGGTTTTTGTCTAAAGCTTCTTTTGCACATCACTTTGATATTTCCATTGCTGCACAGTTTGTGCTCCAGGGCATCCTACAGTAGGACAATTGTCCAGCTTCCACTTCAGTTCAGACACTATGCATCCATTGCAGCTGCATTCACTGTTGCATACTAAAAGATACGATTTTGTGCATACAGTCACAGGAGAATGCATCTCATGTTGTCAAATGCAGACAATGTCTGCTGAAGGGTTAACATAATAAGCATACCATTCCTATAACTCCAGCAAAACATATTAAGACTCACAGAAGGCATTTTATATTTCCAGAAAATCAAGTACAGGAGAGATGAACCAGGAGAAGGAAAATCTATCACAAAAAGGGTTGCAGCAGCAGCAGCATGTTTTGCTTCTTGCTTATTGTGTCACAAAGATGTAGCTTAGAGCCAACCATTCACTGGATAAAATGAACTGTTTGGTGTATAAAAGTTTCATTTAACATGAAAATTTCTGGTACTCTTTGTTCAAGTGGTCTTTTTTGCCTAAAGGTTTTTCAATCGCATCTTGTGTGTGTGTGTGTGTGTGTGTGTGTGTGTGTGTGTGTGTGTGTGTGTGTGTGTGTGTATATATATATACACACACACACACACACACACACACACACACACACACACACACACACACACACACATATATATATATACATACATACACACACACACACACACACACACACACACACACATATATACATATATATATATATATATATATACACATACATACATACATACATACACACACACACACACACACACACACACACACACACACACACACACACACGGTTCAATTAGCAAAACAAAATAAAAAAGTAACAGGCTTCTTCATTTAATTTGTTATATATTTCAAATTTAGACCATACAATTCAATTAACAACTACAATTGATGTTTATGGCTTGAACAATTCAGCAATTCTTTTGAGTTAAAAAAAATCTGAAATATTTGATGCTTCAGACACTAAATTCACTGAAAATTTAACAGCACAGCTCTGAAAAACCAAGGAACATGCCATTTCATCATCTGCTTTGAAACCCGTTATCTCCAAAAATACCAGTGATGTAAGACATTTACAATTAGGAAGCAGAAAACAGCAAACTTAGACATAACACATCGTACCAGGTCCACATTTTTTTTATCAATTGCAGTTTTGTGACTATTCTGACTCCCTACGGACCACACAGTAGTTATTACCAAAGGCATGAAGGTCTTAGCAACCATCAGGTGGTAAGTTATCGAACGGTTCCACAGGCTAGAGGAACAAATAAGCAGGCTTTGCTATTCTCCCCATGCACTTTGCTGAATCCAGAAATGCTTTCCCAGGATATGAATATGTGAAGATATGGAAAAGAAAGTCTTGATATTTTTGCTTGGAAAAGATCGGAATTAGGCTTCTTGAATGACGTTCCCAAGCTCTTCTCTGCATGTTGGCTGCCATCTGTTTCATTCTCTGTCAAGACGATCCCACATTGCTTCAGTAATGTTTGGGTCCAGCCTTTGGGGAGGACAATCCATGACTGATAGTGCTCTATTGTGTGTGGGTTTTTTTTCTATCCACATTAGCATGTACTGCATTAGCAGTGTGTTTGGAATAATTGTCATTGCTGAAAAAAGTTGTTACCAATCACATTTCCAAATGGGTAGTACATGGTGGACCAAAATCTTGCAGTTCTTTTCTGCTTTTATGACTTCATCAATTCCAACAGATAAGATCCTTTACACCACTGGCTGAAATGCAGGCCCAAACACATGACAGAGCCTCCACCGTCTTTAACAGATGGCTATAGACTTGCACTGTCGCCTCACCTCTTCCCTACATACTGGCAATGAGTTGAACCAAGAATTTCACAATTGAGTTCATCACTCTGTAAGACCTTTTTCCACTCATTTTCAGCTGTTTTTGTTTCCTTTCCTTAAGAAGGCTTTTCAAGAGCCAGGCTTCTTCTGAGACCATTTCTCATCATGTTCCATGAACAGTAGATGGATCAGCTTGGGCTAGATGCATCTCTAAGGTCCTGCATTAGTAGAATTCTTTCATCATTTTATTCAGAGTGTGACACTGTTAATCTACTACAGATAGGTTTTTTTTTTAGGCCTGCCACAACACTGGTTCATTCCTTTAGTTAGGTAACTTTTGTATGCTTGAATGATTCATGGGTCAATATTAAATGTTCAATAACAAAAAGAAATACACCTCTAAAAATGGTCACGTAGTGTACTAAAAGTGAGTGAAAAAGCAGCCAATGTCCAAAGACAAGTTTGTGTGTGTTTGTGTAATTAAAAAGGTGACTCATACTCACAACAATATGCTTGTTATCAGGATGCCTATATTCTGGCTCCCTTGTGTACTTCTTTGAACATTTCCCACCTTGTTAACTGGGTAGGAGACAGTCTGTAGAAATGGATAAGCTCAAATGTAATATACAGTGGCTTGCAAAAGTATTCGGCCCCCTTGAACTTTCCCACATTTTGTTACATTACAGCCACAAACATGAATCAATTTTATTGGAATTCCACGTGAAAGACCAATACAAAGTGGTGTACACTTGAGAAGTGGAACGAAAATCATACATGATTCCAAACATTTTTTGCAAATAAATAACTGAAAAGTGGGGTGTGCGTAATTATTCAGCCCCCTGAGTCAATACTTTGTAGAACCACCTTTTGCTGCAATTACAGCTGCCAGTCTTTTAGGGTATGTCTCTACCAGCTTTGCACATCTAGAGACTGAAATTCTTGCCCATTCTTCTTTGCAAAACAGCTCCAGCTCAGTCAGATTAGATGGACAGCGTTTGTGAACAGCAGTTTTTCAGATCTTGCCACAGATTCTCGATTGGATTTAGATCTGGACTTTGACTGGGCCATTCTAACACATGGATATGTTTTGTTTTAAACCATTCCATTGTTGCCCTGGCTTTATGTTTAGGGTTGTTGTCCTGCTGGAAGGTGAACCTCCACCCCAGTCTCAAGTCTTTTGCAGACTCCAAGAGGTTTTCTTCCAAGATTGCCTTGTATTTGGCTCCATCCATCTTCCCATCAACTCTGACCAGCTTCCCTGTCCCTGCTGAAGAGAAGCACCCCCAGAGCATGATGCTGCCACCACCATATTTGACAGTGGGGATGGTGTGTTCAGAGTGATGTGCAGTGGTAGTTTTCCACCACACATAGCGTTTTGCATTTTGGCCAAAAAGTTCCATTTTGGTCTCATCTGACCAGAGCACCTTCTTCCACATGGCTTGTGGCAAACTGCAAACGGGACTTCTTCTGGTTAACTGTTAACAATGGCTTTCTTCTTGCCACTCTTCCATAAAGGCCAACTTTGTGCAGTGCACGACTAATAGTTGTCCTATGGACAGATTCCCCCACCTGAGCTGTAGATCTCTGCAGCTCATCCAGAGTCACCATGGGCCTCTTGGCTGCAATTCTGATCAGCGCTCTCCTTGTTCGGCCTGTGAGTTTAGGTGGACGGCCTTGTCTTGGTAGGTTTACAGTTGTGCCATACTCCTTCCATTTCTGAATGATCGCTTGAACAGTGCTCCGTGGGATGTTCAAGGCTTGGGAAATCTTTTTGTAGCCTAAGCCTGCTTTAAATTTCTCAATAACCTTATCCCTGACCTGTCTGGTGTGTTCTTTGGACTTCATGGTGTTGTTGCTCCCAATATTCTCTTAGACAACCTCTGAGGCTATCACAGAGCAGCTGTATTTGTACTGACATTAGATTACACACAGGTGCACTCTATTTAGTCATTAGCGCTCATCAGGCAATGTCTATGGGCAACTGACTGCACTCAGACCAAAGGGGACTGAATAATTACGCACACCCCACTTTTCAGTTATTTATTTGTAAAAAAATATTTGGAATCATGTATGATTTTCGTTCCACTTCTCACGTGTACACCACTTTGTATTGGTCTTTCACGTGGAATTCTAATAAAATTGATTCATGTTTGTGGCTGTAATGTGACAAAATGTGGGAAAGTTCAAGGGGGCCGAATACTTTTGCAAGCCACTGTATCAGAAACCTGATTCTGATATACAGAGATCTGTTTGTGAAAGCCTCAGAAATATGTTAGAAATAGCATATGTATTTAACCTATGTGCTGCAAAGTATTATTGAGGGCTATAGTAAAGAAAGAAAACTATAGACTTGAGTTAAAGCCCATCCATTTTAGTTTGTGTTCTTGAATTTAACAGGATGTTTTTGATCCTGACACTGCACATTTAACTTGAAGCTTAAAGATATCTGTCTGCAGCATTGTACTGAGTTGAGTATATTATCAAGAGAGATTTTGTTACAATCAGTGAAGTACAATTGTGCTTATATCTTTGTGCCGGTTGTATTTGGTCTGATAAATAAGTGTCTGGCCAAAGAATACAGCCATATGGTCATAAAATATAATTATTTATAAACTCAGGGAATACTGAATCTATATGTAGTGTAACACCTATCGATAAGCAATGTTGGGAAGGTTACTTTTAAAATGTATTCCACTACAGATTACAGAATACATGCCCCAAAATGTATTTTGTAACGTATTCCGTTACGTTACTCAATGACAGTAACGTATTCTGAATACTTTGGATTACCTATTATATTATCATGCTTTTTACAACTACATGAATGTACTATTGCTGTGTGAATTATTACTTTTACTGAAGGTTACTCGCCATACCAATACCGACTAGATTTTTAAATCTTAATATAAAATGAGTAACAGTAGGGTGGATATTAGGTAAGGCTGCACTTTTTGCAGCGATCTCGTATAGAAAACTGTTTCACGCGTATATAAAACAGGTCTGCGGCTCCGAACCGTAGTAAAGGGACCTCTGGCTAGTACGTCGGGTTCCGTGTGGGGCTTGTAGCCGAAAACTAGCTTTACTTTGTTGTCTGGGTCAACTTTGCTAGCGAGAGACAGAGAGAGGCGTTGAAAGGCTGCTTCAACAGAACTTATTGTTTCGGAGAAAAACACGAAAAAAGTGTACAGTCGAGTCTTAGGCTACGTCCACACGTACACTGGTATTTTTGAAAACGGAGATTTTCCGTTTTCGTTTTAAAAAATAATCCCATCCACACGTAAACGCAGAAATGAAGGAAAACGCTGCTAGGAACATGCCAAAGCAACAGGTGGCGATATATTCCTAACCGTGTAGAAATGTTGGCCAATCAGAAGTCTAGAAGCCTCGGTGGGAAATAGTAAACAAAGATGGGGCATAGAAGCAGAACCGAGTCGTTTGTGTGGAGGGACAGTAACTGTGTGTGTATATGTAAGCATTTAAACACTGCAGAGAGTACCAGTACCAGTAACAGTATTGTAGAAATTCATTTCACCGAAACAATAACGTGGCGCACAGTGTGACGTCAAAAAAGGCGCACACCTTTGACGCTGCGTTTTCTCCGTTTTCCTCGTCCACACGTAAATGCAAAAACGGAGTTTTCGAAAATATCCACCCTGGCAGGTGTTTTTAGAAATCTCCGTTTTCAGTGACCGAAAACGCAGTTTACGTGTGGACGAAAGGTGCAAACGCATAGAAAAATCTCCATTTTCAAAAATACCCGGGTACGTGTGGACGTAGCCTTAATAGCTTACTTACAACTGGGCTCGTCAGGCACTCTTTTTGGCTGCAGTGGTTATTATTATATTTGCATGCTTCCGGCTCCCGTTTCTGCTTGGTGACAACTCGTACTTTTCCACTCACCTTTTTCTCCCTCCCTCGCTCACAGACACATAACGGGTATGACATCCATTCTCCCTGCAGCACGGACTACACTGCCCATGAGGCTACATTCTTTAGGGCTATGCCTGTAACACTCTGCCTATTGCCTTCATATTAAATCATTTTTGTGAGTAATTTTTTAAAATACTTCTTCACGTCATTATGCGGGCCGCAAGTAGGGGTGACATGGGCCGCGAGATTGAGGCTACGTCCACACGTACACGGGTATTTTTGAAAACGGAGATTTTCCGTTTTCGTTTTAAAAAATAATCCCGTCCACACGTAAACGCAGAAATGAAGGAAAACGCTGCTAGGTACATGCCAAAGCAACAGGTGGCGATATATTCCTAACCGTGTAGAAATGTTGGCCAATCAGAAGTCTAGAAGCCTCGGTGGGAAATAGTAAACAAAGATGGGGCATAGAAGCAGAACCGAGTCGTATGTGTGGAGGGACAGTAACTGTGTGTGTATATGTAAGCATTTAAACACTGCAGAGAGTACAATTAACAGTAACAGTATTGTAGAAATTCATTTCACCGAAACAAAACGTGGCGCACAGTGTGACGTCAAAAAAGGCGCACACCTTTGACGCTGCGTTTTCTCCGTTTTTCTCGTCCACACGTAAATGCAAAAAAGGAGTTTTCGAAAATATCCACCCTGGCAGGCGTTTTTAGAAATCTCCGTTTTCAGTGACCGAAAACGCCGTTTACGTGTGGACGAAAGGTGCAAACGCATAGAAAAATCTGCGTTTTCAAAAATACCCGGGTACGTGTGGACGTAGCCTCAGACACAGGCATTAGAGCCTCTTAATTCATGTTTTGTTTGGGGCGTGGAAACCAAAAATAGAGAGGGCATAGCCGAGCATATGAAACAGGAAAATACCGCCGTGTAATCCCTTTATTTCAGCAAAGTAACTGTATTCTGAATACCACCTTTTTAAACGGTAACTGTAACAGAATACAGTTACTCATATTTTGTATTTTAAATACGTAACGGCGGTACATGTATTCCGTTACGCCCCAACACTGTCGTCGATAAGCCACCTTAATTAAATTTTTCTCTGTATGCTATGATGTTTGCTTGGAATTACAAAGTCCATTTTTGTTTACTGAAAGGTAAAGCAAGGGTTATAATGATAACTTATCCTTTCAGTTCTTAATGTATTTGTAAACTAAATGTCAACTTGTTTCACAGATTGACACACTGTCTGGTTATAATAATAGACCCATTTGGTTTATGCTTCTGATAAAAATCTGTCAGATAAAAGAGATAGGTATAGCTCAGTGAGGTTTTATAGTGTTAGAATATGTATTTGATTTTAGCCATTTGCAGTTTGCTTGATTCTATGATTTTGTGCATGTATCTCTCCAGCTGGGAGCTTGTTTGTGTCTTTCAGCTTGTCTGCTTCACTGTCGGAAACAGTTATTGACTCAGAAACAATTACCCTTATGACTTGAATATAATTCAATTAATTTCCTTCATTTCACATGTAATAACGCATAACGGAGTTCATTTTCCCAGTTTCTATAAAAGACATAGGGTTTTCAGAAAAGGGTAATGTTATCATTTTTTCTGCTTTCTCTGAGACGTTGTTCAATGAAAGTCATACGAGATTATTTATGAGTTTGTGGTGAGATTTTAGTTTCTTTAACAAAATGTCCAGTAATTTGTAGGACAACAAAATAGGCGCACTGCAATTTTGCTTCCTTTTAACCCCTTTATAGTGTTTTCCTCCTGCCAGTCACAATGAGGACAATTGAATAGTTTGGGAAGGAGAATTCACTTCACACTTTCAGTGTGAATTTGACATCTATTTAATAATATGCCACAGCCCTGTTCCAGACATCTTGACACTTCTAATCTGCATCTTGATGAACATCGCTCTTATGTAAAGACTTCACCACTCTTTGAATATTTTCAAAGAACCTGTGAAAATATTGTCAGGGCTTTATGACAATATTTGATGCAAGACAAAACATTTCATCAACGTAATCCTTGCGAAATGATCTTTTGATATATAATTTCTTTGGGATAAGATCAAGGATATATAATTTTGACTATATATATATATATATGTATATATATATATAACCATATAATATAACCATATAATAAACCATATAATCATTCAGCTTCCCTAAAGCTTAGAAATTTGTTCAGATTTATTATCGGAATTTAAAGCAGATTTTTTTATTTATTTTGCCCTTCATATTTTCTTTTTCAGTTTCACTTCCACACAACTAACTTTTTGTTTCACTACATTTTTTTAGGCACATTATCCTATAAACCAGTGTTGTCATCATATTGATAGATGACAGATGATTGATAGAAATGATGGAGAACCCTAATTTTAGTTGTAAAAAAGAAAGACATGTTTCTGAAGCAGAGGTGTCACAGTGGCTCCATTTACTGTAAGTGGGAGGTAGCTTAAGAGGAACATACCATAATGCATTCTAACTGTCGAATTGCACAGAAGATATAAAGCAAAACTGTACAGTTGATGTATATAGTAGCATTAAAGAAAAGAGAGTACTGAGGTTTCTGTTTATTCTTTCATAGATGCGTTTCTGTTGAAATGAGTGGGTTAGGGTAAAGGTGAAGAAATAGTCTAGTAAGAAATCGTAGGAAGCTACTCACCTGGGGATGGGGTCAGGTACAAAGAGCAGAGACAGTAGGCAGCGAGAGGTACGTGGGATTATGTAGGAGTATGTGTGAGTTTTGCAGTATTGTTTGAAATGGAGGGGGGTTGCTAGGATACAAGGAAAGAGATTAGATGGTCTTGAAGAGCATACGCAATTTGTCGACTGGATTTGGCATAAAAAATAGAGCCAATGATTAGTACTTATTCAGGAGAACACTACTAGATTTTAGACTATCTCAATGCAAAATCAGCATTTTACCACCTAAAAACATAGACAAAACATGTTTATTACCAAGTTTATCACATTGGATCATTCACACACTTTATACAGAAAAAAACAACTCTTTTTAAGGTAAGAGGTATAACATTTTTGGACTCGCTTTGGTACACACAGATGGCCGATATCATTGCGATACACTAGCACTGAATGGACATGTTACTGAGACAAATGGGTAGATTTCTCTCTGAAGAAACAAGTCTGACACAGCAGAACACTCTGCAACGTGTCAAAAGGAGAAATCACTACACACAACCTTATCAGCTCTGTGTATGCATAATTTACAGGGGAGATGTTCAGTAATTGGCAAAGTTTAAATATCTTGAGCTATAGTAATTGAATAGTCTCCCCACTAATGGAAATGTGTCAGACATGCTCTTACATCCAGCAGACCGCAGACAGTGAGTGACGGAGCACCAGGGCAGGAAAGTGAGGCAAAGAAAGAAAAAGAAAGGAAATGTCTGCTTTCTTATTATTTGCTTGGCTGTAGAGAAGAAGATGTCATGATGAGAAAGAGTGGCTAGGTCATATTGTTCTGCTGCCATCAAGCTTGGAATTATTCTATCTCTTTCTTCTAATATTTATCTTATGATAAACCCACTGTTAGTTCCAGGGCTACCCAAGTCCTGTTGGTTTTGTTCTCATCATAACCCTCCTGGCTATTTAGCTAGGCCTACTGCAGACTAAGAAAAAAAATGAAAATAAAAAAAATCTATTCTTTCTCTCAGGAGTTATCTTACCCACATGAAAAATACTTTTTCAAGATACTTAGGGAAGTTTGAATTTGTTTTAGCTGAACTATTGTCAATATGTGTCAGTCTGAATCTACAGACTGCAAAACTACAGGGCTGCAAATTGCCATGTCATAAAAGGTGTTGGTTTGAACTGAGTAAGACTTAACAACTGTGCTCAGGGCTAGAGAATGACTACCATACACAGTCAAGCTTAAGTATTTGGACAAGGACACTGTTTTTACAATTTTCCTTCCCCACACCACCACAATGGATTTGAGAGTCAATCAAAATTTGATTGAATTCTAGACCTTTAGCTTTAAGGGTTCGACAAGAATAATCACATCAACTCTCAGAATTCCATTTTTTTTACACAGTCCTTCAGGTTTCATACATGTAACTGGACAACTAACATAACTGTAACATAAAATTTAAATTTGAATACTTGCATGCAAAAAAAGAAAAAGTTATCAGGGAAGGCATTCCAGAAATTCCATAAGATGACAACAAATCAGGGACTCATAACTTTCAACATCTTAAAGTTCAAGGAAGGCATTAGGTTTATTATTTGCAACTCGGCTATAAAAAGACAATAGTTCAGTTCAATTCAATTCAGTTTTATTTATATAGCGCCAAATCACAACAGCAGTCGCCTCAAGGCACTTTATATTGTACAGTAGATCGTACAATAATAGATACAGAGAAAAACCCAACAATCATATGACCCCCTATGAGCAAGCACTTTGGCAACAGTGGGAAGGAAAAACTCCCTTTTAACAGGAAGAAACCTCCGGCAGAACCAGGCTCAGGGAGGGGCGGGGCCATCTGCTGCAACCGGATAGTGACACTATTAAAAGCTGACAGGATATTGAGCACAGACGTTATTTTGAAATGCTACATTGCCATACAACATGCCTTCAGTTGGCAATGAAAAAACTACACACAGGGACAGAAGTATGCATTCACTTCTGAAATAAGCTTCTGAAATACT
Organism: Pelmatolapia mariae; assembly: GCF_036321145.2. Classification (NCBI taxonomy): domain Eukaryota; kingdom Metazoa; phylum Chordata; class Actinopteri; order Cichliformes; family Cichlidae; genus Pelmatolapia; species Pelmatolapia mariae. The sequence goes on from NC_086236.1 coordinate 25,532,259, forward strand.
TCATTTAAACTGGTTGGTTTCCTGACATGGACCAAGGTTTTAAGCATCATCTGCAAATTTTAGGCTTGAGGACAGGGCTTTGAGAATGGCCTTACAAGGCTGTACCCTATCCCAGCTGTCATAGGGCGAGATGAGGCTATACCCCGGCAGGCTGCCAATCTGTCACAAGGCCAACAGAGAGAGACTTACCACTATTCACTCTCTCATTCACACCTACAGTCAACACCATTAAACCTAATCCACACATGTTTTTAACTGGACATTCGGAGAACATGGAGACCCTATATAGAAAGACCCCAGGATCTGAATAACTAAGGTAGCAAGATAAAGACAGACAGACAGACAGACAGTTCGTCTGCCTGTCTCTATCTCTATCTCTCTCTCGCTCTCATAATTATACAAAATATAATTTTTTTATAAAAGTAGTCTAGACAGCTGTGATCCATTTAATAATAACCAATATTCACCAGTCCCAGTTTTCATATTAAGTCAGAGATATAACATTTTCAAGGTGGCATTGCTCTTAAGAGCTCTTTCTCATAGTCCCTTTGTCTGTTAGCAATATTGCCTACATATTGCCCAGACACAGCTTGTTTTTTTTTTCCAATGTGGTGACTGTGAAAATTAAACCTGTCTATCAAAAGTTGTTGTGTAATATAGCAGCAATCACAAGGTTAAGTGGTTAAGTCTCTGTTGTAGAAAAATTCTTCAATTCTGAGCAATAAGCATCCCAGCAAAAAAGCCCTTTTGAATTCATTTCCACCAGGATATCATAACAAAAGAAGCACATTCTAATATGCTGTTGTGGAGGATTGTTACCTACAGCCTCCTGCAAGGCTCTACCTTATCTTATAATATTTATTCTCCAAGAGAAATGTATCAGAAAGATTGAATACTCCATTTCATAACTGAGTTTCAAATCCTATAGTGTTGTGAAATTAATGTTTCCAGTTAATAATTTTTGACATTTCAAAGACGTCAAAAATCATATTTTGAAGCTAAGGAGAACAACCTTGAACTGCTGAAATTTGAGACAGACCCATGATATGGCACGAGTTAAAATAGTGAGGTTCAACAATTACAGCTGAACTATGAAACAGTGAAGAGAGAGAACAGATTATACCACGAAACTGGATTAGAATGTAAAGGATGTGTGCAGATCTGCATATGTTTTCTCATAGATCAAAGCTATACTGAGGCACAAAATGGGTTTTTGTGGGCGTGCATAGAACGTATCTGCAGTCATTTTGTACCACCCTTAGTAATTGCTAAGTTCAATACATCTTGTTCTTTATAAATCAAATTAACACATTGATCAGCCAGGAAGCTGCCTAATAACAACAGAAAGGGGGCCAGGAGAAAGTAGTCTCTTCAGTATTTGAAGTCTGCAGCACTTGCTTCTTTCATAATTAATGCAAATACACATTTGGCCTTATTGAAATTGTTTTTGCTGGTGGATTTCAGAACTACAGAAGACTAACTGTAGACTAACTGCATGTTGTTATACTTTAGAAAACACGCTAAAATACACTATACAATTTGTGAAACGGAGCATATTCAAGTAAACGGATTAACTAGCAAGCAAAGAAATAAACTGGCAATGCACTGTATTTTGAAAATCCACTTTTGTTTTTCTTTTTGCCTCTCTTAAGATTACTAAGTATGAGCAAATGACAAAGGTATTCACACCAGAGGCCCTAGTTAAACTGTTTTGTCTTTGGTGAGGTGAAATGCAAAATGTCAGCAGTCTCTCCTGTCAGACAGTACGAGCTCCCTCTGAATCTATGTCGAGAGGACGGTTCAAACTATTTCTGTTGTGATTGACTGGCATGCCAGCAGCTGAGCAACCATCAACAGCTGCAGAAATAACCCCACATGGGGTTATAGCTGTTTGTTTTATGGTTTGATTTTTGTGGGTCAGGATGCAGAAGAACATTACTTAGAAAGGAATATTTAACAATCTGCCAAAAACTGAATATCTTGGGACACACACACTGTTGAAACCAGGACATATTCATCTATTTCAAAAAATTTCTCTGGACACCTACTGTGTCACTGAAACTGGAGATACAGGCTATATTTCAAGTGATCTATCTAATATCTCCAGCTGTGACAGAATGTAGCGTGATCTTTGTCCTTTAAGCCAATGGAATGAATGGGCATTCCCGTTCTTCCACCAGGACTAAACAGTTTAATTGGCAAAAGAAAAAAAAGGGGGGGGGGGGGAGAAGCATGCAATAGAACATAATTGAGCTTTGTTGCATTAAGCACTGCCAGATATACTGTTTCATTCACTCTTTGAACCCTTGATTGCATCACCCTGCAGGATAATAGGCCTACTATTCCTTTTGTGTTGGTCCCCAGTGTAAGTAATGAAACCTTATATGTGCTTAAAAACAAGCTAGAATTTGACTTGTGCTGTCTGAATCATTACCACCACCAACAACATAATATAGCCTACAGTATATTAGAGGGCTGCTCTATCGTAATATTCAGACCATTTGTCAGATTGAGGACAAATAATTGTGCTTCACCCGTTTAACTAAGAAATGTGAGTCATTGTAGATAGAGAGCAAAAGAGAGATGGATTTGATGGGGGTTGGGAATAACAGTCTGACACGAAAGAAATTAATCCTCAATACCCACTGCTCCCAATGCACCTCCACAATTGCAGGCTCAGGCTGTCTAGTCCATTCATGAATCACTGGGCCTAGGAGACACACTGGAGAAAACCACCAGCTCTCATAAATAAAGCAGGAACCTACTACTGTAGTGCCAATGAGTCATCCAGGTCTGTTCTCATTCAGTTTTGGAAAGGGGAAAAGCACAACAAACCACCTCGAACACTCACGAAAACTGGCCATGACTGTATTTACTCGAAAACTTAACCTCACTGCCGCCGTTTCCATCAGCCCAGGAGCTGTATTAGACACCAATGCCAGAATGTGAAAACAAACTGTAGTTATGAGAGCAACTCTATTAAAATGACACAAAAAACACATTAGGTTTCCTTTTATTGATTGAGAGTGTTCATGTGGATTTTGGATGTAGCAATCGAACACTTTAAAAAAACATTTTGAATATCTATCTATCTATATATATATATATATATATATATATATATATATATATATATATATATATATATATATATATATATATGTGTGTGTGTGTGTGTGTAGCCTACTATGATGTGAAGTACTCAACAGAGGTACTTCACATCGAAATGTCACTAAAATGCCACCAGGGAAACAGAAATATTTTTCTCAAATACCTCTAATATCTGAGGGAAAAGGAGTTGTTTATCTCTATCGGATAAAATGGCAATGGTAATGCGTGGAATTTGGTCTTTAATGGCAGTAAGACTGTTTAAAAACTGTTTAAATTTGCAGCAAAAATAATGTAAATTCTCAGTTTAACTGAAACTACATGTTATTGTAGGTAAAAGTGCTATTTTATATACCTGTTGTCGTGTATAAGAGCAAGAAACTATACAAACTGGTCTACAAAAGCTGAGGACCGGATTTGTTATGCTCTGCACCAAGCATTCAAAAAACTACTGACGGTCTTTACTGAAGAGGTGCAGAGTCAGCTTTCTAACTGAAAGGCACGGACAGTTACTTTTACAGCTGGCCTTACTGCATATGTATTTGCATATGCGTTTCCCTTTCAGAGTGGGAGGAGGGTATATAAATCAATCAAACAAATGTTATTTACGGCACACAATTTACTGCAAATTGCAGAAAAAAGCATGTCTTATTTAAGGGGCATCCAACAGGAGCTGAAGAATTAAGCCAACATGGAAAAAACACTGCAGGTTCTCCATGTGCCAGTTGAGGCTGAATCTAAAAGGGAGGCAATCCACATCAAATGCCCAACTTCACAAATTGAAAAAGTTGATTTAGATTTTTTTTTAATGGTTTTGCTTTCAGTGGATTGTTTTCTACATCAACAACGAACTGACAGGGGTGAATTGTTTTTGCAGCTTTTTCACCTGGCTACTGTATTTAGCGTGGCTAACTGCCTTGATTGACAGTTATCCTGATAATAACACCTCGACCCATTTGGTGTGTGCTAGGATTCAAAGAAACTGCAACCTAAGGAAACACCAGCGAAGAGAAAAATTCTGCAAAAGCACACAAAACACAACAAAAGTTTAGAACTTTTCTTTTTGTTTGTGTTTTCTTTGGATGCAGTGCGTTTGGCTTCTCAGGGCCACTGTGCTCGTCTACAGCTACTGGCAGATGGGACCTCTTCACTGTGTGTTTGTGGAATATTGGTGTCTGTTGGAGCATTTCTGATTTATTATTTGAGTAATACGATGGATCACTGTATGGTACAGACCACACAGGTAGTGTTTTTTTAGTCTGTTACTTAGAGCTAATTATCCAGTATGTGTGTGTCTTCTGCATCGGTAGTTTTTAAGAATGAATCTTACTAACAGTTAGTTGCACTCCATCCTTTTATCCATGTAAGGTAACTGCACTCAAAAAAATCTGTTGTTGGATGGACACAATTTAATCATGGCACCTTTTTCCACATGATTTATCCAAGTACAATAACCCATTTTTGACCATGTCAAACCAACACATTTGGCATTTGGTGGTTTAATGTAATCAGATTACGTTGGATCAATGTATTATACTTACATTGACTTGAAGTGATTTATTTAAGTATGTAGAGTGAAATTTGTTTTAATTCATTTTACACAAGTTAAAAACTTTAGGAAAACACAATGAAATCTTGTTGTTTGAACAACTACTAGTCTTGCTTAATGAACCAATATATGGGGGTTGATGATTTCATAGAGACAAACAACCATTTGCACTTACATTCATGGATAATTTAGAATCACCAATTAACCTAACTCTAATTACACACTGCAAACCAGCCAGATTGTGGATTTGAACCCAGGCCCTTCTTGCTGTGAGGCAACAGCACTAACCATCACACCACCAAACTGTCAATCCAGGCTTAACCAAAGTAGGAAAGCTATGATTACAAGGCTTGATGCAGACTTTTCTGTACGTTTTTGTCCTTGACAGGTTAAACCACAATAAATAGCGATAGCATACACGTGGTGTGGGTGTAATTGTCTGCCTCTTAAAACTCCAGCGATTTTCCTGCAGTTTGACATCTAATGTGATCTTGTGAATTTCGTGAGTCCAGGCAACTAACCACTCTTACTAGATTGTATCATGTCATCTCAACAAGAACAAACTAAGTTGCTGAATTTCATGCAGATGCTACATGATTTAATTATGTTCACCATAGAAACATGAAATTATTTAGTTCAAATTACAAGTTTGAATCTTGTACATGTAGCAACCACCCAATTTCATTTTTTTGAGTGTGCAGAATCCAAAAGCAGTGGGTGATTTCAATGTGGCTATGCTTTTACAGTGAGCAATGTGTTTGTAGTTTTTAGTCACATTAATATCCAAAGATGAGTACATATCAACTCTTGTGTGGGCACACATGTTCTCCTCTTTTGGAGACAAACATGTAAAATCTGCAATTAAACAGTAGTTATATTTGTTAGTACATTACTCACTTTCACATTCAAAGGAAATCTAAAACTGTTTCTAAAGTTTCGAAGTGTAGTCCAGGCACTTCTATTTCAAGCTCTACTCAAATTAGAGATGGATTTTTTTGTATGTTTTTTTGTTATTTTTTTGTATGTTTGTAAGGTGGATGGACACGTTGGCACATCCAGAGGCTTGCTGTTATGGACATGATGGCAAACTGCACTGTTTTTCCTGACCCCGACTCTGGTTGCAGTGTCTTTTCAGGTGGTTGCTTTACAGCACAGACAGCACTCTTTGGATCTGATTTGCTTATAGTTAACATTTGTGTTAAATCCAAAGTATTTTCAAAAAAACAGATGATGATTTGTTTTGAAGGACAAACTCTTCACTTTCTGTTTTGTCAGATTAGATTTTTGTTATGTATCTCTCTTTTAATATCTGTCTATTACTCATCCAAATTAGTTCAGGAAGCTTCAAGCTACCCGGTGCAGGGAACAGCTGGCTCCTGCAAGCATGTGAGACAATGATTTAGGAAGTGCTTGATTTGCTATTGCTTTGTGTTTTAAATAGTTGACCAAGAATTTTAAATATTGCTCAATCATGCTCATTTAATTGCAGGAAGCCAAAAATTTGATTATTGTCCAACCATACTAAAAACTTTATCCCACATTGATGTCTTCATTCTGAAAATGCTTCGAGTTGTGGCATTGATTATTTAACACTGTTTCTTTTGCCAAAATCAGACAAATTTATGTCTTCAGTGAGTGGGTTTATAGAGAGCCAACAGCTTGACTCACATCAAATTGTGAGGATAACAAAATAGTTCCAATCTAAGTCAAGTCTGATGAAAGCCAAACCACTTTTAAACCCATTAACTTTATTCACTGTGGCTTTGTGTGTTTGTCCCCCGGAAAATGGAGCTAAAATTATCATTCAGAAAGAAAAAAAAATGTTTTCCACCAGCTATCATTAAAGATTTTTTATGCAAAAAGATAGGACTTGTTCACAGCATTAACTAAAAGCTAAAAGTGATAGATTGACTCACTAAAGGTCATACTGCAATGTCAAAAGAACATACTGGAGGTCATTGGCTTAAGCATTAACAATATATTCATGGCCAGACAAGTAATATCCTTGTTTTGTAACTACTGGTTTCCTGTAATCCTGTGAAGTTAATTCCTTTCAGGTAGTACTGAAAATGCCTAGCAGATGGTGATCAGTATTGACATTTAAGGTTGTTGTTGAATGTTATGAAGGAACAAATAAATATGGCATGCTGGCTTTTAGGAAGCCTATTGATCTGTGTAACATACAAAATATTTCATAACAGGCCTCTGGTCAATTCGAAAGCAAGCCTGAGAGTTGAAATGAAGAACATGCTTTCATTTAATAGATCAAATAAAAGGTCAGATAACTGAGCGAGATACTGGGAAATTCTGGACTCATAGTTAATTTCACCCCTGTTGCTCTTTAGGTCTCGCAAACCGTAGCTATTATTTAGAGTTATTGAAGTGTGGCCCTTTATCTATTAGTGACAAAGGTTCTGACTCTGTAGTGTAGAAGCCACGAGCCTTTCCATGTGCTGATGGACAGGGTCAAATACCATGATCTGTATTTATCAGCAGGATACTGCTCCTATGCTGTAAATGTGATTTTAAAGCCTCTTTATCCTCTTTTTGAGGATTTGCAGTATAGCAGATCACATATGAGTCTCCCTGCACTTAAGCTACACTATCAGCAGCTTGGTAGAGTATCCATAAAAACACTTTCCCTTCTCATTTTTTTGTTTGTTTATTAATTTTTTTCTTCTTTTTTTTTTGCATTTATGGAGTAGCTATGCTCATTGGATACCGTTCAAATTTATAAAGCAATCTACTAAGTGCCCTAGCATTACTACTTCGGCCCAGTAGAAGTATTGTGGAAGAAGTATCAGAATTGCATCTGCCTTTTGTGCATAAAAAAACAATCATAAATAACTAGTTCACTTTACGAAAAGAAGAAAACCAGATTAGATGAAAAGAAGCTTTAGTTTGTACAGTAATGAGATAAATATTTAGCTTTAAATTTAAAGGCTTCTCCTCAGAAATACGAAAACTGTTATAGTGTTTGTGTTAGTATAGAGGGGAATGAAAACAGATGGAGACTAAAGAGAACAGAAGGTGTATTCATTTGATGTTGAAACCGTCACAAAATGTGACAGTTTCTTTATTGTATTTGGTGAGACAAACTATCTCAGTTGCTTCCTTTGTGGTTGAGATTCATTAAGAGATACTGAAAAAAGACTCTTGTTTACTTATTTATGCAAAGACTAAAGCTTAGATCTCTAAAATCAAGTTTAAATCAATAACCCACTAAAAGCGCTGTAAAATCAAATGGAGATCATATGCAGAACCGCACTGTGTGCAGGCCTCTCACGATAATTACACAGTACTCTTTGCTAAAGATATAATAATGAATGTCCATTTTATTGGACTATGATCCAATAAGCCACCTGCTATCTCCATTTAAGGACTATTCACTGATGTTAGAGTATAACCAGCTAAAAACAGGACATATTTGAATTATAAAGGTTAGATTTGATTGCATTTGATGGCCTGTTGGTTTAGGTGCTGTTCTAAGACATTCATGAGCCAATGCTGGTACAGAAGCAGCTTTTGGATATGTGTAGTTATAAATACCTGCTGATGTCAGAAGCCTATGGAACTCTTATAAAATAAAGATTTTGTTGATCAGGGCTTGTGGTTATTATTGTTACGTCTCCCAAGCTTCTAAAGCTCCTCAGCAGTGTCACCTTATTGTAGAGATGGCTTTCAAACATGACATTATACAAGCTTACAAAAAGCAAAGGTAATATGTAAGTGAATCTATTTTGGCAGCATGTTCTGTAACCACCCAAACAGACTTCATAGGGAATAAAGAAAGTGGGGAAGCTGAAGGGGGAGGCAGCCAGTAAGGAATCATGGGCTGTCAGAACCGTGTCTGTCTAAGCTTCAGGAATCCAGGAAGCTAATGCTGTTTGATGTATTAACCATGATGGAGGGGGCAGTGTCTGTGTGTTCGCGCGCAGTCCTGTAAGGATTTGGGTACACTGTGTCTGTGCGCGCGGGAGAGTGTATATGCATGTATGTGTGCGTAAGTTTGCCCCTATAATGTGTACGTGGGCGTGTATGTGCATGCGCACTCATTGACAAGTGGAAAAGGAAGGAGAATTGATGTTGTTTGATGTATTAATCATGCATATGTGGGATTGAGAGGCTCTGTGATGGGTTGCTTGGGCGCTGATTCTATCTTCAATCAGTGGCTCATTTGGGTCCCTTTGTTTAAATGCTTAACATTGTTGGAAAATAAGCAGTCTGCTTATTTGTGTGTGTTGCATTTGAGAGAAGGAGAAGCGGAGTGTGGGGGGTAGAAAGTGTTTCTCAGATTTTTCATCTTGCTTATACATAAAGCATTTTAGACGCATTGTTTTTCATGAACCAGTTTATGATATGATATTTATCAAGCCAAATGCCAGATGCAAACAGGAAATGTGTTATTCAAACAGCAGCTCTGCGTATGAGTTAATCAATAATTTCATAGAAAAATATGTGACAGTGATCTATATACTATTTTGATTTATCAGCTTCACGCCCACCCTCATGATTGTTCATAGATTCTAGCCGAAGGCAGATGAATAACAGCTTCCATTAAGACGGTCCATTTAAAAACTGTACAGTTAATTAGTTGTGCTTATTTTGTGCTCATTCAGCCATCCATATCAGGTAGCAGTCAGTGTTCAGAAAGTTATTAAAGTGCAGAAAATTATTTGCCTTTCCCAATTCACTTTGCCCACCTTACCTATTGAAATCTTGTCCAAGAGGCACTCCTACTGTCTAAAATTTAATCCATGTTGCCTTTGGATTACAAATGTATTTCGTTTGACACTTTAATTCACTGCAGAGCTCTAGTTCTGTTGCCAGGCAACTCTGTTAAGGTGCACACAAAGGATCATTATAGATTTCTGGGGTGCAACTGTTAACTTGTACTCCTTTTAAAATATACTGTACCATTCTGTATCCTGATAAGGCTTCTGTTGCATTTCCCCATGCTTTCAGTGCACTTCTCGCATACGGTTCAATATAAAGCAGTCAGGTTCCCTCTTTCTTTTTTTTTTCTCTCTCTTTTTTTAAATATTCAGCTAAATAGGCTTTCTTGCAGAAATCATTCCTGCCTGTAAATTTGCCAAGCCTGGGCTCCAGCTCCTCAGCAGCACAGTGAAAGAATCAAGTTGAGTGCCTCTTCTTATGCATCTATCAGACATATGTTACTAACAGGAGATGACAGCATGGCCCACAGTATTTAAGTGGTTCATGGTGCTTGTACTCTGATGGCTAAGATATGACATGATGAGCCATAAATATGTCAGATATGACTCAAATGAGCTCTGAAAGGATATGGCAATAGAGTATTCATACAAGATATTCTGCTTTGAGGCCCTGTCTAAACCCCATTGTGGAGCACTCCGCCAAAATTTCATCAGTAGATTAATCAAATCTGTCATCAATATCATACCATATCTGTATCAACAGAGTCTAGTGGGTTCTTCCTCAGTGTTACCACAACTGTAAAGGTGTGACACAAATATGTTTATATTTTTCAGGATTTTAAAATGTGATTTCTCCTTTGCTTTAGTTGAGGCATTTATTTTAGCAGCTCTGTTTTCAACAGCTTTTTTTTTATTTGTTTGTTTGTTCTTATAACTGTGAACTTTACCAAGCTTTGGTAATATTTGCTGCCTGGATGTATGTATGTTGAAATTTTGGAACAGCTCAAGCATTCTCCTGTGCCTGGAAATCAGCAGGGCATCATCAAAAGGGCTTTTTTGTCTGGATGAAAGTTGTAAGTCATCTTTTGTTTGAAGCCTCCAGGAAGATCAATGCTCAGTTGCAGACTGTTGTTGTGGATAGCGGAGAGCAGGGATACAAAAGGAGGAGAGATTGAACATAGGATTTGATAATGAGAAATGCGGTGGGATTACATGTGCATGTCTGGCAAATGGGCCGTGAGACAGAGGGCAGGACTTGTGTGAGTTTGTTTGCACAGTGATTGAGATGCAGTAGGTGGATTACAGAGCTCTTCTCACAAAAACATGCTAACTCCTAAAGGCCTCAAAAGAGAGCAGCTCACTCAAACAGAGTAATCTCTTCATCTGATGATTTTTGATATGTTGTTTTCTGCCTCGTTTCACTGCGCCATGGTCTTCTCAATCCCCAAGTCTGCAGAAAGATCAATGTTGAGAACACATTCTGCTTCAGCAGTGACTGGGCGTTTGTAGCCAGAGATGAAAAAGGTCACTATGAATCTAATTAACCATGATTTTTCAGTTCCCTGATAAGATGGCAGAACATGAGGGCTCCCCATCCAGTTGCATTGGAAGGATTACTTTTAGAGCAAGAATGAGATGCACACACACTTCTGAAATCGCCTAGCTCTTGGAATGTATTGCCAATCGGCACATCTTGGATGTGGGGTAACAAATCAAGACAAGCGAGACCATGAGAGATGCTATTTATAGCAACACATAGATGCCCATGCACAAGCTTGCACATGCTGAAATACCGACTTGCACACCCCTTGTGCACATATTAGAGGAAGTTTTAAGTATGGTTGAAGGCTTTTTTATCCCACTTCCAAATCCAATTATGTTCCAGTTCAAACAAATGGAAGTATATGCATGGTTTTCCGCCAGATGCTGCAGCAATAGAGATATGAACTCTGAAGATGGGAAGTTTGAGAGGCAATAAGGTACCCAGCAGAGACTGGATATTGAGGATTAATTTCTCTCATGTCTGGTTCTCTCTGACTTTACTTCTGTCATCAGTCCATCCTCTTCAGTGTCTGTCTTTACTTTCCGGCATTATTAACTATATTTCTTTCACAGAGACACTTTGGAAGTTACTTATATTTTACAGTATATTATAGGTAAGGCACAAATTAAATGTGTTCAAATACCCTCTCTCTCTCACACTCTCTCTCTCGCTCTCTCTCTCCACACACACACACACACACACACACACACACACACACACACACACACATATATATATATATATATATATATATATATATATATATATATATATATATATATATATATATATATATATATATATATATATATTCCACCAAGTGAGGGTATATATGCATACCCTCACTTGGTGGAAAATAGGCCTTTACTTTACTCCATTCCATGTCTTTCTGTTAAAGTATTGCCTTTAAATTCTGTTTGCCTTTAATTCAGTTTTGTTTAGCACCACAGCTCTTTGAGATTGAATTGGAAACTTGCCCTAGGGACATTTATTTAGATGAAAAATACAGCTACAGTTGACCATTACAGGGCTCTGAACCCACAGCCAATCACACACAGATACTGCAATTTGCAATGCTGCCAGGGCTTCTGCTCAGCAACATTATAGTGCATGACCAGATGTGATCTGACAAACTTTGGGGCCTATTCCAGATAGTTATGTAAAATTTGGGTTCCTTTTTGCTCAGAGGGGTAGTTTCAAAGTTATTTAAGTGACAGGAAGCAGTTTGTGAAATTAAATGGCTGTTGCTCCTTATGTATGGACACTGCTTGTGGTGTACCCCAGGGGTCAGTTTTGGGCCCAAAATTCTTTACAAATGTCATTGATGTATAAGTTAAAGTGTCCAAAGTATTAAAAATGGTACTCTTTGCTGACGATACAAACACGTCCTGCTCTGGTGATGATCTGCAGCATTTACTGGATGAGATGACTAATAAAATAAGTAAAGTGAAGTTCTGGCTTGACAAATTATCGTTGAATTTAAATAAAAATAAAATAATGGTATTTGGAAATAGTAGTTTATTTACAAATGCTAAGATTCAAATAAATGGTGTTGATATTGAAAGAGTCAGTGAAAATACATGTCTGGGGGTAATAATAGATGAAAAACTTAACTGGAGAGCTCACATAAGATATATTCATTTCAAAGTATCAAGAAGCATTGCAATCCTAAACAAGGCAAAGAAGGTATTAGATGAGATATTACTTTATATTCCCCACTGTTCACTGGTTTCACTCTATTTAAGCTATTGGGCAAAGGTCTGGGGCAATAACTACAGTGGCTTGCAAAACTATTCGGCAAACTATTTTGCAAGCCACTGTATAAAGTACATTACATTCACTTTTTGCTCTTCAAAAAAAGCAGTTTGAATCATCCACAATGCAGGTTATAGGGATCATATAACTCAAATTTCTTGCAATCTGAAATATTGAAAATTGCTGATCTAATGAAATTCCACACTGCACAAATTCTGTTCAAAGCAAAAAATAATGAACTACCAAGTAATATTCAGAGTATTTTTTTTTTTGTTTGTTTTTTTTTGGGGAGGAACCTATCATTTAAGGGGTTTTTGTAACTTCAAAGCTGTGAAGGCACGTACCAGAAGAAAGCTTTTGTGTTTCTGTGGATGCAGTGAAGCTCTGGAACAGTTTGAAGATGGAGTTAAAGCAGTGTTCAACCATAAAGCAGTTCAAAAAGGGTTATAAAGATATGATCTTCATGAAATATAAAGAAAGGGAAAATGCAGAAATTCAGTGAATGTCTCTGTTTAGCACATTTTATGATGTGATGTATATATTATATCAGAAATGGGTTCCTTATTATTACTGCATTATATCAGTAAGGAAGCTGACTAAATATTGACCAATGACTTATGACAAAGGATTGGGATTAAATATGTGTGTGCTTCTTCCCACCTTCCTTTTCGATATGTAACTGAATCACAACAGTTGAAGCAATGTTGAAATGTATTAGCTTTATTTTGTAAAGCAATTTTCCATCTTCTTTTCTTTGCTAAATGAACTTTGTGTATTTTTTACATAATCAAAATAAATTAACAAACAAACAAACAGTATAAGTACGATAATTTAAAAAAAGCATATACAGTCAGGTCCATAAATATTGGGACATCGACACAATTCTAACATTTTTGGCTCTATACAGCACCACAATGGATTCCAAATGAAACGAACAAGACATGCTTTAACTGCAGAGTGTCAGCTTTTATTTGAGGGTATTTACATCCAAATCAGGTGAATGGTGTAGGAATTACAACAGTTTACAAATGTGCCTCCCACTTCTTGAGGGACCAAAAGTAATGGGACAGAATAAGAACCATAAATCAAACATTCATTTTTTAATACTTGTTTGCAAATCCTTTACAGTCAATCACAGCCTGAAGTCTGGAACACATAGACATCACCAGACGCCGGGTTTCATCCCTGGTGATGCTCTGCCAGGCCTCTACTGCAACAGTCTTCAGTTCCTGCTTGTTCTTGGGGCATTTTCCCTTCAGTTTTGTCTTCAGCAAGTGAAATACATGCTCAATCGGATTCAGGTCAGGTGATTGACTTGGCCATTGCAAAACAGTCCACTTCTTTCCCTTCAAAAACTCTTTGGTTGCTTTTGCAGTATGCTTTGGGTCGTTGTCCACCTGCACTGTGAAGCGCCGTCCAATGAGTTTTGAAGCATTTGTCTGAATATGAGCAGATAATATTGCCCGAAACACTTCAGAATTCATTGTGCTGCTTTTGTCAGCAGTCACATCATCAATAAATACAAGAGAACCAGTTCCACTGGCAGCCATACATGCCCACGCCATGACACTTCCACCACAATGCTTCACTGATGAGGTGGTATGCTTAGGATCATGAGCAGTTCCTTTCCTTCTCCATACTCTTCTCTTCCCATCACTCTGGTACAAGTTGATGTTGGTCTCATCTGTCCATAGGATGTTGTTCCAGAACTGCGACGGCTTTTTCAGATGTCGTTTGGCAAACTCTAATCTGGCCTGCCTGTTTTTGGGGCTCACCAAAGGTTTACATCTTGTGGTGAACCCTCTGTATTCACACTGGTGGAGTCTTCTCTTGATTGTTGACTCTGACGCACATACACCTGCCTCCTAGAGAGTGTTCTTGATCTGGCCAACTGTTGTGAAGGGTGTTTTCTTCACCAGGGAAAGGATTCTTTGGTCATCCACCACAGTTGTGTTCTGTGGTCTTCCTAGTCTTTTGGTGTTGCTGAGCTCACCAGTGCGTTCCTTCTTTTTGGGAATGTTCTAAACAGTTGTTTTGGCCACGCCTGATGTTTTTGCAATCTCTCTGTTGGGTTTGTTTTGTTTTTTCAGCCTAATGATGGCTTGCTTCACTGGTAGTGACAGCTCTTTGGATCTCATCCTGGCAGTTGACAGCAACAGGTTCAAAAAGCAAACAGCACACTTGAAATGAACTCTGGACCTTTTATTTGTTCATTGTAATTGGGGTAATGAGGGAATAACACACACCTGGCCATGGAACAGCTGAGAAGCCAATTGTCCCATTACTTTTGGTCCCTTAAGAAGTGGGAGGCACATATACAAACTGTCATAATTCCTATACTGTTCACCTGATTTGGATGTAAATACCCTCAAATAAAAGCTGACAGTCTGCAGTTAAAGCATGTCTTGTTCGTTTCATTTGGAATCCATTGTGGTTGTGTATAGAGCCAAAAATGTTAGAATTGTGTCGATGTCCCAATATTTATGGACCTGACTGTAGCTCCATTATGCAGTCTTTTTTTTTTAATTTCTTAATTGACTTAAAGGGGGGGGGACTAACCAACTAGTCTAAAACTAAGGCTACGTTCACACTGCAGGTCTTAATGCTCAATTCCGATTTTTTTGATCAAATGCGATTTTTTTGTCTGCTTGTTCACACTACAAATAAAATGTGACAGCAAATGTGCTCTAGTGTGAACCCTCAAAGCGGCCCGCATGCGCAAAAGAAGACGTCACACACAACGCGCTCTGTTTAGACCCAGACCAAACAGTATTGTTTGATTTAATATAAAGACTTGTTTCGGACTTTATGTTTCCCAATTTTGCTTTAAGTTGTAAAGTTATTTTGTTATTTACATATGGCCTAATAATTATCCGTATTGCTGTTTTAGAGATGAGCGGTGCTTCAAAGGATAGTTGCAGATTTCTGTCAGAATCTGCAGATTATACAGTACAAATAAAATGTTCACGTTTCTCCAACGTTGTCTTCCCAACAGTTTCACTAACATCTACACTGGATGGTCAGGAAGTGTTCACGATGTCTTCTCGGGCGCTTCTCCGGCGCTGATAATTGGCGTCTGTCTTGTGTCAGTGACGTAAAAGACGGATTTAATGCGACATGACCATTCAAACAGCAGTCGCTTTCTGAAACATCAGATATGTATCGGATTCAGTACCACATACGGAAGTGACCCAGATCGGATTTGTGCTGTTCACACTGTCATACCATGATCGGATATGGGTCGCATAGGGTCAAAAAAGTCGGATTTGATGCGCTTTCGCCTGCAGTGTGAACGTAGCCTAAGAAACACTCAAATATTAAGTTCAATTTGAAAATGGTTTTAAAAGAAATATCCCCATTCCAAAATGTCATGTGACAATCTCATTGGCTTACGCGGTGATGATGTCATAAGGACACCTTTAGAATCTTAAATCTAAAGGTGTCTAAAGTTTTTGCATAAAGAGGAGTGAGAAGCAACAATTTTTAGTTCGTTTCTGCACAGCAGTTGTTTGCAGCCTTCAAAAGTTTCCACATTTGGAAACCTTTTCAGAGTCATTGTATACAAACTCAAATATGTATCCAAGAAAACACCAAGAAAGACAAAAAGATTATGCCACCTCTCCTTCCTGGTGTGGCCGGCCAGTTTCCCCAAATGGTATCTTATCCCTCCAAAGGGCAATACAGAAAAGTAGGAAGGAAAACTACCATCTCCAGAACAAAATTAAACAGACTGAAGAAGAGAAACATCAACTGGAGGAGAAGTGCAGACGAATGGAACCACAAAATAAACACCTGGAAGAAAGACAGCAATGCCAGCCCAACATCAAAATTATTAATGAGGGCTGGGGAATAAAGTTTGGTCAAGCCCGAGAGCAGATTGTGTTCCTGATTAAAGAAAACAAGGAAAAGAGCGCTGAACTAAAAGAAATGTCCGACTAGCTTCGAGACAGGAAAGCTACTATTAAGAAGAAGCAATGGGATCTCCAATACATGGACCATAAGAATAAGGTGCTCCAAGGAAAGCTCGATGAAGCTTTGGAAAAAACTAAAGAAATCCTCAAACAGAAGGAAGAACAGGACATAAAGCAAAGAGACATGCAGTGCAAGCTCAACGACATTTAGGGAAAATACAAAATGCTGAAAGTAAGCTTGGATGAAACATGGTGCAAAAATAAAGAACCTTCTTCAAGAGAAAGAGCAACAGCAAGAAAGACTGAAAGAAGAAAAACTTACTCTCCAGGACTTTAAGAGTAAAAAATTCTAATTTTGCAAGAATTTTGTTGAATTGAATTGAAGGACAAAACTACTGAACTGGAAGGAGAAAAGGAAAAACTGGAAAAACAACGTTCACAGATGGAGAAAAGGATCAATCAAATAGTGAGAAACAACTCAGAGCTCATTAAGGGGGTATTATTGTCCCTCAACAATTTGAAGCACGAACATACTGAAATGCAGGCGCAAAAGAAACAACAAGACAAAATACATGAAGACCTGCAGTGTATGCTCCAAGAAATCCAGAGAAGAACTCAGCAGTCAGAAGACATGCACAATGAAGTACAACAGAGAAATGCAGACCTGCACAAGGCAAAGTTAACACAGGAGGCAACATCCAAAGAACTGAAAGCAAAGCTTGAAGAAAAACAAGTAACTTTAGAAGAAGTGGAACAAAGATGCAAGAAACTTGAGAAGCAAAACGGAGAAACAATCAGACAACAAACAAACAAGTTGAAAACTCTCATCCTGGAAAAAAAAAAGCACTTGTAAAAAATGCATGAAAAAGAAGAAAAAATGCTTCCGCTTGCTCCGGAGGAGGAACTCTGCTGCTTCCTCACTTGATGTAGCCTCGTCTTCCTCCACCTCTGTTCACCCCCAACCAGTCCCAGCAATTGACTGCCCCCTCCTGAGCCTGGTTCTGCCCGTTTAAAGGCACTTTTTCCTCCCCACTGTCGCCCAGTGTTTGCTCAGAGGGGATTCTTGGGGGTTTCGCTCCTCTCTCTCTCTCTCTCTTTTTTTTTTTACCTCGTTTTACCTTGTTTCTTTATTTACTTGTTTGCTTAACTTTTGGCTTTTACCTCATTTTACCTTGTTTCTTTATTTACTTGTTTAACTTTATCTTTTACCTCATTTTACCTTGTTCCTCTATTTACTTGTTTGTTTAACTTTTTTTCAATTTATCTAACAAAATAATAAACCAACCTTAATTGATCCTTTGAGTATTTTTCATCTAATCTTTACAGGATTTTTACAAAACATTTTCCAACATTCAGATCTGTCTTTTATTTTCTTCTTGAAACCTCATCAATGGTGAACTAAAAACCCTGGAATGGTTTGAAACATTGAAATAGTTTCACCTGAAACCGGCGAATCTATACGTGCATGTGCGTGTGTGTGTGTGTGTGTGTGTGTGTACGGGTTCGTACTATCCTGGTGGGGACCAAAATCTGACTTTTACTATCCTGGTGGGGACTTTCTGCACCGTGGGGACCAAAATCCAGGTCCCCTCGGGGTTGAAAGCAATTTTCACACTCAAAATGCGGTTTTACTGTCAGGGTTACAATTAGGTTATGGTTAGGTTTAGGGTAAGGGTTAGGGTTAGGCATTCATTTTTAATGGTTAGGGTTAGGGTAAGGGGCTAGGGAAAGCATTATGTCAATGGGATGTCCCCACGAGGATAGCAAACCAGACATGTGTGTGTGTGTGTGTGTGTCACAAGTGACACGGTGTCACTAGTTAGGTCATCTTAAAAGTGGTAAGCATACTGCATGCCTCGACATTTAATTCAGTTACCTGTAAGGCTCAGATGAGCACAGACCTTTTAGATATTACATTCCTAATTCCTGAGTACTATATTCGGCCACAGCTTCCACCTGGGTATCCTGCATCTCTATTTTCTATAGTTCTATAATATAGCAAGTGACCTGTTGTCATTTCCTGTTTGCCAGTTGTTTGCAAGTTGTTGTGTCTTGTTTTCACATCCACTTAGTGTCATTGCCTCATTGGAAACTTGATCAATATGGAAAAAGGAATAGACTTTGAACTGGAGGGTTATGAATTCACATTTATAACTTGGCAAAACCAAGGTGGAGGAAGAGTGGCCTTGAAGGTGGAAAAATCCCTGAAATTTAATGTGGTGGATAAGATGACGATAGCAATTGATAAGGTACTGTAATGTATAACAGTTGAAATTTTTAAAGAAAAAAGTAAAAATGTAATCATTAGCTGTATATACAATTAGCTGTATATACAGAGCTCCAGGTAGTAGTAGACTGGATAAAGAAACCTTTTTAGAAAGAGCTCACAAAAAACTTTTCATTTGTGGAGATCTCAATAATCATTTGCCCCCATAAAATAAAAATCACTGAGGAATTTAGTAACACAATGTACTGTATGAACCTGTTCCCTAATATTACTAGACCTACCAGGATCACATTATTATTGTGCAGCTCTCGTAGACAACATTTTTACAAATGACATTGTACGTGTGATTAACGACATCAGTGACCATCTCCCAATTTTTACAGTCTACGATAGGAATTACAAGATTAATAAAGTGGACAGTAAATAAGACTACAGACGAGTAAGAACAGAGGAATTAATAAATGCATTTAAAACATTTTTAATGAAACAGAACTGGGGTGAAATATATCAGAAACAAGACATTAATGGCACGTATGATGAATTCCTTAGAATATTTACATTATTGTGTAATACAAACCTTCCAATAAAGCAATATAGTAGGAAACATAAATATATGGACTGTCCATGGATAAGAAAAGGTCTGCAAGTAAAAAGAAAAATGCACTATACAGAGATTTCTTATGAAAGAGAACTGAAGATGCTGAAATGACATACAAAAGATATAAAAATAAGTTAATAAATATACTAAAATATAGTAAAAAAGAATACTATAAGGACCAATTAGATAATATAGAAATAATATTAAAAGATTATGGGAAATACTGAACAGTGTTATAAAACATGGGGGTCTAGACTAAACAACTATCTGATGTATTTCATTGATAAAATAAAGAATATATTATGGATGTTGTGGCAAACAGCCTTAATGAATTCTTTGTAACTACTGGACCAAATTTATCGAGAACAATCACTGACCCTGGGAAAGCACAGGAAAAACTGGATACACTGATGGAAACACTTATTAAATGTTTCTCACAGCCGTTGATGAAAATGAAGTTTCTGAAATTTGACTTTTGACTTGAAATTGTCAAAAAATGTAAAAATCAGAAATCTTTGGATTGTAATGATATTGATATGATAGTGGTTAAAATAGTCACTGAGACTATTTTAAAACAATTTACATACATCTGTAATTTATCATTTCAAACTGGTCTATTTCCAGACAGAATTTATTTATTACCAAGATAAGCCGAGCTGCAAATAGTGCAGGCTTCTATCATTTATCTACTTAAAAGCGATCCCTGCTGCTTACTTACCCGCATGCTCTCCTGGCTTCCAAGTTAACCACAATGTAGTCACTTTAATACAACAGCTCTTGGCTAAATGCAAAATTAGTGGTGGTTAGAGGAAATTACTTAGGTTGCAAGTGTACTTCAAGAGTGTTGATGTCTGGGTCCAAGAAAACAGACAGTCTTACCGAGCTTAATCACTCAAAGAGAAACCGATTAAAGTTTAAATCTAAATAGTCAGAACAGTCAGTGTGACCATGAGAACTTTACATGAGGGAAATAAAACAATATGTTTAAGTTATATAACACTTTCTTATGGTGTATTGGATAATAAGACACAAACAATGGACAAATGAATAAAGGCACATTTGAGATCACAAACTCGTGACTCATTAAACAGATATTTAGAAAAAAAAAAGATTACAATGTGGAAGAAAAATTAAATATAAAAACATACAAGATTTTGGAAAAAAAAATCATGGCAAGGTAGAGCTTCTGGACTCTCTTTACATCTCTATGTTTTACTCTTGTCTTTTCTACACTGTGCCCTGTGTTTTAACCTGTCCGCTTGTTTCGGGTTTTTCATCCTTTATGAGTATTTTTTTTCCAGTGCATAGTAGCATTTTCCTTGCAAAAGCGCAACACTAAAGGCTGCCTTCATTATATTTCCTATTAGCTCAATCATATTAGCATATAATATTAGCATATTTAATCTCTGAAGTTTAAGACAATGAGTGTGTCAGACAACACCATCTAAACCCTAAACCAATCAAAATTTTAATCCAGTGCCCTTCCCAATTAAGTTTCAACACTGATCCTTTCTTTGGCTTCCCCAAAGCTTATCCCCCCCGTCTCCAAATCTGACACCAAAGAATATTCCACTTGTGCTTTCCCATTCCATCATCTTATGGCATTATGTCAGAAAAATACTAATTAACCAAATATAATATGCATTATAAACTAGGTCTGACTATGTGATAGTCAGAACTTGCAGTTCAAAGCTTTGACTGTGATTTTTATATATCAGTATTAACGTTAATATTACACCCACCCAAAGTTAAAGAAATAGTTTGCCATGTGACTTGAATTACAAATAAAGGGATTGTTTGAATATTTGATTAACCATCATCATGCTTACAGGGTTCCTTGAATTCTTCAAAGGTATATATCTCACAGATATTTTTTCTGTCAGTCCAACTTTTTATGCAGTTGCTTGCTACAGGTCCTACATTAAAGTAACACATATAGCCCTTTTCCAGTAACACCTACTTGGCTCGTCTCGACTCGATTTTGGTCATTTTTCATTGGAATCGAGTACCATATAAGTTGCGTGGCAAAGCAACCGAAAGTCTCATAAGGTCATTTTGTATGCAGCATGAACGGCACAACAAAGGATGATTTCGAGGCAATGGTATAGCTGCTGCTCAGAGTATGGCTTTATGCACTGGCCATGCCGCACATGAAAAGGAGACCTGATACTGCTATAGTACATGTCCCAGTCTGAGCAGCAATAACCCTCCTGGGAGTGGGCAAAACTCCACCTGCTGACTGTCTAATGCTCAGCTGAAAGATCTGCTCAACAAAGATGTTACCTTTACTCCTGAAACATAGACAGGAAGGCAGTAGCTGTTTGTTTCTCCGCTAACATGCCAGCATCCTATAATTGCCTTTTGTGTCTGATGACTCAGGATCTCATCTATGCTTTATGCAGATGATGTGGCTCTGCTGGATCCTTTGAGGGATATCTTCCAGCTTGTACTTGGGCCACTCACAGTTGAGCTGATAGGATGAGAATGAGCACCTACGAATCTGACGCTGTGGTTCTCAGCCAGAAAAAGGGTAGAGTGCCCACTTGAGGTCAGGGTGGAGTTAGTGGCCCACTCACAGAAGAGCTGGTATGCCTTCACA
Source organism: Pelmatolapia mariae (assembly GCF_036321145.2). Taxonomy (NCBI): domain Eukaryota; kingdom Metazoa; phylum Chordata; class Actinopteri; order Cichliformes; family Cichlidae; genus Pelmatolapia; species Pelmatolapia mariae. Next base: position 25,554,225 of record NC_086236.1, read on the forward strand.
TCCAAAGTAGCCAGTTGAGGTGGTAGTTGATCAGAATGCCCCTGGGCTTCTTCTAGAGTATAAGTATCTGGGGATCTCATTCACGAGTGACTGGAAAATGGAGCGGGAAGATGACAGATGGATTGGTGCAGCATCTACAGTAATGTGGACTCTGTACCAGTCTGCTGTGATGGAGAGAGAGATGACCCAGCAGCTGTCGATTTACAGGTCGGTCTATGTTCTGCCCCTCACGTATGGTAACAAGCTCTGGGTAGTGATTGAAAAAAAATGAGATTGTGGATATGAGCAGAAATGAGCTTCCTGCGAAGCGTGTCTGGGCTCTCCCTTAGAAATAGGGTGAGGAGCTCAGTCATTTGGGAAGGACTCACAGAAGAGCTGCTATGCCTTCACATCCAAAGCAGCCAGTTGAGGTGGTACAGGCAGTTGATCAGAATGCCCCTGAGCCACTTCTAGGTGAGGTGTTTTGGGCATGTCCTAGGAGGAGGAGATGAGGAGGCCCCAGGGCAAATCCAGGACATACTGGATCTTTGGGCTGGCTAGTTATGTCTTTATTTCAGTGATTTTATACATGGGTCAGAAATTATGCAGATTCATTTCATCTGGATGATTTTATTATTTAAATGATGGAAACGCCATTGCTGTTTGTGCTAGATACAAGAGTACTCTCTTGAAAAGGAGAGAGGACGAGCTCTACAGGGATGTTGAGTACATCATGGTAGCACAAAGCATTCACAAGGTACTGTTGTTTGAATACAGACAGGAAAATCAGCTCTGCCCAGATTTTACCATGTGAGAGTCACATTTTCATAACTCCTCAACCATTTTGGTGTATGAGAGAAAATTCAAATAGTGCGCGAAAGATGATATTTTTTTAATTTTACATTCAAAATGACAAAATAACTCCAGACATCCTGTATAGTACCTAGGAGATAAAGGATAAGTAACAATATGGAGCATACTTGGGATGAAAGTTGCAAATTGTATTAAAGACAAGTATAGATTTCAATTGTATAAAATTATCAACCTAATTGTAACACTGCAAAAAATAATATTCATGAAAAACCATTTTTTGCAACAGGCTAGGGACCTGTCCAGTGTGCACCCCACCTCTCACCCTACGGTAGCTGGGATAGGCTCCAGTCCTCCCTGAATTGGAATGAGAAGGAAATTAATGGATGTTAGATAATTACAAGATTAATAATTCTTAAAGATATTAGATTTTGCTATTATCATTATTATTATTATTATTATTATTATTATTGCTAGTGGTGGTGGTACTTTGTTATTATGATTACTTCCTACGGTAGTTTAGTCTTGAGGGTCCAGCTGGCAGTTCCTCTGTGTAAAATATATTGGTAAGATGAAGGTTAATATTGAATATAATAGTCAAACGTGCTGGTATTGTACAGTAATATCATTTTATCTGTAACTGTGGCTTAGGAAAAGTCAAGTTTTCATTTTTTTGGACCATCTTTATGCAGTTTAGGGTCTATGCTCACATAAGAAAGCCCAACGCATACACAATGCATGTATTTATTTATAGACTGCTATAAACCGGCGCAGAGCATCTATACATGCGGCGTGTGGAGAGGAGGAGTTCAACAACTTATTCTGCATTGACACAGCTCTCTACTGCTCTCCTCTTCCCGTCAGAACAAATGACTGCACCACTAGAGCAGTCTTAGCATGCTCCAGAATTACCAAATGAGTGCAAGCAGGGGCAAGACTTCTGTTCCCAGTTTCACGAGAAAAGATGACTTTTTAAAACTGACTTGTTTATCAGCATTTTGCGTCTTTCATGTTCCTACCAGTCGCTAAATGGTTGTAATTAACTTCAAATAAGGTCAGAGACGGTGGGAGGTTTGTATTTGTGTGTATTTATGTTAGCTGTGGCACTTGGACAAGATCATTGCTGGATGATGCCGTGCAGCTGACAGCAGCGAAGCTACCAGAATCAGGTTTGTAGGTTCACTTGAAATGTGTTCAGTAGTAAGAAGTGTTCTTGTAATGGGAAAAAAAAGACGTCCATAGCTCATTGTGGGACAGAGAGGCTGACGGAGAGCTTTTTGTCGAAGGGTGATGCATTCACACCAGCACTCCCACATCCTGTCATATGGAATGGCATGAACAGTCAGATTTGTCATTAGATGTGGCAGCTATATTCACACTTGGTGGGTCCTGCTGCAGTAATACTTGGTTTTACTGTGACAACATTATGGTATTTCAAGGCCAGTGCTCCCATTGAAATGTAATTCTGTGTTGAATTAAAAAAAAGAAAGAAAAGAAACTGCTAGAGAATAGGCAGCAGCACAGACAGTGAAGAATGCAAATCCAGTCTTGCCTATCAAGACCATTAAGGTCTATGTGATTGTTTTTTAATGCATTCACTGAGCTTTTTTTTCCCCCTCTCCACTTACAGTATGCGAACAAAGGGACTTCTGGTCTTTAACCACCCCTCACCCCCACCCATACCCTGTCTGATCACTTCATCCTCCACCCAAACCCATGCTGACTCCTCTGCACTCTCCCTCCCCCCCCTCCCTGCCTCATGCTTATGTTCTTCCCTCCCCCTCTCTAGCGTGTCCCCTAGTTTTCTGGTAGCTGTGTCTCTTTGATAATCCAAGACTCTTTGAAGACTCCAATTCCACGCTGCTTGCCTCGGAGCTATTGCACCTACAAAAACAACTGTGTGTGTGTGGGTGTGTGTGAGTGTGTGTGTGAAGAGAGACAGAAAGAGAGAGGAAGAGAGCAAGAGAGAGCAGTAGATGGGATGAGAATGGAGGACATAATGGAGGAATGGAAAATAAAAACAGTTCCATATGCATTTGCTTTGCAACTGCTTCTGTCTTTATGGTTTTATGCTTGCTGCATACACTGAGAGGTGCACTTCTTCATTGTCATATTTGTTGGTGCAGCTCATTTTTTCTGTGCCTTCAGAGGCAGCAGCTCATTGATTCCTGCATACACGCCCAAAATGCCAGAGCCAGGATGTACTCACAAACACAGTAACAAAATGAAAATTCTTGGTCTCCCGGGCTATCAATGATGCACGTTCTGTAGCTAATGGTACACTTAGAATCAGGCGCGCATATACGACAGGCTTACTGTGAACCACCCCGAACACCACTTCACCAAAATTAGAAGTTTGTCCTGTTGGATCGCAACAGAAAATGACTTTTTCGGCTTCTGTCAGATGCTGCTGAGAGGTAATTAGAGAAAATTAGTTGGCTTTACTTAAAATGCCACAGTGATCAAAATAAATCATTACTAAAACATTTCTCTTCTATCCACTTCCCCCTCCACTTTGTATTACTGTCTTCTCCTCTTACCTTCCGCTAAGTGTGGCTGCTCTCTCTGACTCGTCTCCATTTCTTCATTGTTTCAGTCTCAGTCTTTAGTGCTTCTTTTTCCATCTTAGTCTCCAACCCTCCCTTTTTGTCTCTGTCATTCTGCCTCTCTTTGGCAGAGGAGCTTGCCATTGGGATTTAGAAGAAATTGAATTGAATTATGAAGGAATTTCTCCGCAGTACGATTGGCATCATTTCCTCCACACAATAGAACATCATTCTCATATCTCTCAGTGTGAGGGAATGAAAATAGGCCGTGCACCATTCTTTCTCTCATCCTTTTAAATTGAATTTTTCATATCACAGGGGCACTGAGACATCAGCCGTTTCCTTTAACATGGGCAGAAAACCCATTTCATAATATCAGAGAGACACATAACTGTGATTCAATAGGAAAAGTCTGGCTGCCAGCACCAGTACACACACGATATACCTCAACTCAGGATTGATAAACAGAGCCACATACTGTAGGTTTACTGCAGCTTGAAAAGTTGAGAGTATTCTAGTGGAGTATAGTATTGCTGTTTGGCCTCACAGCCGGTTAAAAGCATGCCACAGTAAACTAAAGAACATCCTTGTTTTTTTCCTCCGTCTCACTTTTTGTGAAACATAGTCCACATTCTTTACCTTCTGAAGTCTCCTATTAAACCAGTTTACTTTTATTACAAGTGCTTCTTCTTGTTCCCTAATTATCTTTCCAAAAGCTATATTTTCCACTTTCAAATTGCACCCGAGATGCTATTAACCAGTAGTGATTGTGTTTAGTTCATTATTACCCCCATTCATGTGTCTTGTTCAAAGTTATGAAACTTGGGCTCTTGTTGTGCTCTGCTTCTCCAAGTGAAATTCTGAATATTCAGCATGTTTTTCTGTCCACAGTGACTCAGCTTGAACAATACCACTGTGTAATAAAAAATTTAAATGAAAACATTTGGCATCAAACTAACTGTGACAAATACAGTGTTAGCCATTGGACTCGGAAGCGAAGAAGAGATTGAACTTTTTTTGGGTTTTTTTTAGCATTGTTGCAATGTGGCAGTGAATTGTAGTGGCAAATTTTGATTCTTTTTTTTGCATTTGGCATATCTATTTTCATTGTTCTACACTGATTTAGTACAAGTTGCTGTCATCATTGGGATTAAATGAAAACTAGAGTGATTATGTTTATCATAAATTAATTTTTAAAAAGACAATAAGGGACTATGAGCCAGACAGGTTTTAGCAAGCTTACAGAGTAGTATAAATAGAGGTAGTAGTCAGATGCAGAATGGCATAATTGACAGAATTTTGAAACCACTTTGGTTTCAAATTCAGATTTTGATGTGGCTAATATCAAATGCTAGTCTCAGGCTAAATCTTAAATCTATATTTGGTAGGTTAGGTTAAATGGTGGTTCTAAACTGGCCGTAGGTGTGAATATAGCAGTGAATGGTTGTTTGTTCACGGTAAGACTCACTGTGACCCTGAACTGGATAGGTAGAAGAAAATGGATTAATTCCATATGGTATATAGGGCTGTGTGATATGACCAAAATCTCATATCCCAGTATAAGTCATCCCATATCCCAATAACAATACATCATGACATAGTACATACACAAGTTTATAAGATGTGTAAAAAAGTGTGTTTTTTGTAACATTTTAGATGACATGCTCAAAAAAGAATCCTACATGTTCATATGTGATTATTTTTATCTTTTTATTTAGAACATCTGCTCAAATCATTAATTTAAAATGTTAAAATATTAATTCATAATAAACAAAACAGTTTTTTAAAAACAAATGATTACAAGCCCAACATAAATTATTTTTTATATAAGCACTTGACAGTTCTTTTGTGCTTGTCACTTGTAAAACTCTGTCCATACTCTCTGTCTAATAGTTCTTGTGTAGGTGGTAAAAGAGGTTCGTGGTGTTTGAGCCTGTTGTCATGACTGGCAGAATACAGTTTTCCGGTTTGTATCAGATTTTCACAGTCAAACCATATCCATGCTACAGAGGTAGAACCTCATTTAGGAATGAGCTCCTCGATTTGCCTTGGCTTGTCCGTTTCCTGTTCTGTACCCAGTTCCGTCTCACCCTCACCAACCATGCTGTTATTCGCGTGTCCATCTGCATCCATGAGGTACTGTGTAAGATCGACATGGCATTTAAATGCTGAAATATATTGTCGTAAACAATCGTGACACCGCAAATTAAACAACAGTGCATAATTTGGTCATCCAGTATATATAGCCCTAACTTTATAAGTTTTGAAGCACATACAATTCAGTCAACAGCTTGATCGCCATATGTTCACTCATAGATGAATGAAAAGACAAATACAAACTTTGGAGCAGATGGGCATTCAAAAATTCAATGTACCTCACCTGAGATTCTTCTGGGAGTTTGCTTAAAAAGTGTCTGAGAGCATGAAGAATTTGCGCATCTGCATAAGCACTAGCAGTGATGACCAGGGAAGCCTGGCTGAATGACAGGGCACCTGACAACATGGTGTTGGGTAGCCCTAGGACATTTACAGTGAACTGAGACCTCCACCACAAGAACACAGCAGTATTGGGGTCTGCGGTCCCATCAGGGAACAGTAGTGCAAATCAGCAGTAATATTAGAGGTGATCTAAAATGCTATCCTTTTTGATAAAGCACAGCTGTACACCACCACAATGTCTTTCGACTCTTCCATTCAAGCTGCAGGCACCTACATTATTATTTTTTTATTTCAAAACCAATCCTTGGGACAAACTGTCCATGCTATTCCAATATAACCATTGACGATAACCCGTTTGCGTCAGTTGCTATGGAAACGGCATAGGCGTAAATACATTCACAAACTGGTAGTGCCTTTTCCCAATGCAGACACAAAACAGCAGGCCACAAGCTGGGTGAATAATGGAGATGTATTCTCTCACTCTTCACACTGTAGCAATATCTAGTCACAGTGCACAAGTCTTCGATCACGCCAGAAAACATTAGTGACAGTCCGCACCGAGCTAGCAGTTCTCTGGGTCTGACGTCACTGCTGTGTGTCAAATACAAAGTGATGTAAAGGATCATTTGAAAGCCAGTTTTTAAATCAGATAGCAACCCGCTCGGGAATTTGGGTTAAATCTAATTTGAAAAATGAAATATTTGTTCTGATATCTCAGTCTGCCAAAAATTTAATATGGGCTGCCACTTTCAACATAACCTAAAATGCACTCTTCAGTTCAGACCAGCAGGCTTCTCTTCCCTTAACCTCACACTCAAGATTTAACTCACATAGATCATCACTTGTGATTATCTGCGCCAGACTATTTCACTCCTTATCAATTCGACCGTAACCAGTTCTTGTTTCAGGCAAGTCATCACATAATGTTGTGTTATTCCTTTGATTTGATATTTTGATGTATTTAGATGAAAGTGTGGACCTTGCAATTCAACTTAATAGATTTGTCCCCACTGTGTTATATGTTTGCTTCTACAAACCAATGAAAGGGTGAGATAAAGAGAAGGTGCAGTCCTCATTATTTTTTTTAATTACTTGAATAGATAGTAAATTAAAATAAGTAGTTCCAGCTTGCATAACAACTTCAGATGCAAGCACATCAAAAGTCTTTTGAAAAAAGCCTTTTTTCCTTCCTTATTTATTTGCCACTTTGTCATACATTTTTTCAAAATATTTTAGATGGTAAAAGTTAGCCTCAAATCACATGACCATTCTAGCATTCATTCAATTCAATTCAGTTTTATTTATATAGCTTCAAATCACAACAGCAATCACCTCAAGGCACTTTATATTGTAAGGTAAAGATCCTACAATAACACAGAAAAAGCCCCAATAATCAGATGGAAGGAAAAACTCCCTTTTTAGCAGCAAATCCATATTTTGTCAAGGGAATGGTGCCATTCACAGTCAGTTTACCTGTGGACAATTCCCTGGCTTTTATTTTGAAAGTTCATTTGCTGCTAATGAGACAGATCGTGTCTGTTTTGTGTTTTCCTGCCATTTAGCTCACTTTTGCTCATATTTAGTAGCAACTCTGTGCAGAGAAGAACAAGGAGTGCAGTCTTCAGCTATAGTCCAAGGCATTACAGTCAGGTCATATATGCACTGAAAAGACTATTAATCCGTTATGTGTTTATCACAAAGCACTTGGTTATTATGGTATTTGCAAAGGAGCACTGTATGAATGTATAATTAAATAGCCTATTTAAGAAAGCACACAGCAGCCTGCTTTCACAAGAGTGGAACATGGTCATGTCAGCAAACTGTAAAGAAATTAAGAAATAACATAATCATCTTACTAGTAATCAGTATGTACGTTCAGCTAAAACTCATTCAGCTATAACCATGTTTAGCTCGAAATTGTTCTGTGACAGCCTGACTAAGAATGCCGGGGGGTGGGAGGGGGGGGCAGTTAAGCAGTGGACAATTGCTGTTTATGTAAAATTGTATCTTGGTCCTCATATAAAGACAGAATCATGCAATATCTTTCCATCTGCTTTGGGACTACATTATTATGAACAAGGCCATTTTAGCAAAATCTAAATAGGGTTATGAATTCTAGATGTCATCATAAATGTCCCCTCCCTCATTCTCAGCCCTGTAGCTTCTTACTCCTACAACAATGCCCAAACAATCGTACTCTCCCGCCTCCAGTCTCCCAGAATCTAATCCTTCTGCTTGTCCCCTCTAGCCAAAGCGCCGCCCGTGTCTGCCTGACCAACTCCCCACTCCTGCTCAGCCTCCCCTTCCATCCTTCCGTCTTGCCGCATCCCTGCAGCCCCCAAGGCCTGGCAAAGGATTTTTGTTCTGACTAAAAGGGGAATCTATTTCCCATCTCTGCAGTCTTTGCTGGTTATCATACTCAGGAAACATGCTGACTCTCTGGAGTGATGCCTTGAGGAGACGTGTAAGCAAGAATCCATATTTGAACAACTAAATGCCCCCTCACTTTAAACATATAAGGAGCCGAAGAGATGACCAATCGGATTTTAAGAATGCACCACTGGAATATATAGTTTGTCTACTCATGTTTGTAAAATACCATAGAAGTGAAAATCCTTAGCAGCCAGGGTGATGGAGGAGTCTCTATTTTGAATTTGTGTGTGTTTGTCATGTGTCATGTCTTTTCACGATTTATACTAGTAATATTTTCAGAACTGAATTAGATCAGCTGAGGCAAATTAAAAATTCGTTTGAGTATAATAAACAATAAATAAACGTGTTCTTGCTTTGTATGTTTAATTTCAAATGAAGCTTAAAAATGTTTTATGTGTCGATGTACAATCAAAGAGCATGTTTAATAGAACCCAAACACCCCCTAACTCCACCCCCAGCCCCTTTTCTTCATTTGTTTACACTATATCTGAAACAAAAAAGACATAGAAGTCTTTTTTATGTTTCTTATGTACATAATAATATACATAAATCTATAGAATCCAAGATGAGACTATCATTTATTGATGTAGTGTTGTTGTAGCTTTCTTGAGAGGGAAAAAGAGAAAAAAAAACTATGAGGCACCATAGAACTCACATAGTCATTATTCAGATAAAAGTCTAAGAGATGCATCAGTGCACTGAGAAAAAAAGTATGATGGGTTGGGATGATGGAGAGATGAACAGGTTTCTGGAAACATTTTGGAGCCCGCTACCATGCTGTTGATAGCACTTACCTAAGCCCTAAAAGCATTTCTCAATATCTGGTGTGTGTATGTACTAAAAGCTGATGGTTCGAATGATTTCTAGCATGGATTTGTTTGCCAGAAAAGTGGTTGAACGGTAGAAAGCGCAGACCCGTGGTATTGATCGGGGCTGACTCGTGCAGCACTGGCAGGCCTGTTCTGCTGTATCAGTGCTTTCCTGACTTTTACGAGAGGTGCTCATGTGTGGGGGTGGGGGAAGATTGCATGTGCACTGCAAGGAGTCATCTTTCTGTTGTGGATCGGCGGGTAGGTAGCCATTAGTAAACTGATCTTTGGAAGAGGAAATTTAATGGTCTCCTAACTCTATTTACAAGCCATTCAATTTGATAAAGGGTGTGATCTCAAATGATTTATCATTTGTTGCTCTGCTCCTCTTCAAGCTATCAATATTTTCATTCATTCATTTACTTTTTACAATCTTTCATCAAATCTTATCAGCATAAACCACTGAAAGCAAATTTAATGAAATATTCTAATGCTGGCAAATTGATGTCTGTCACAAACTTTATTTGCAGTGCCCTTTTTGTTGTTAGCCTTATTTAGATCTTCTTTGGATTCCTTTTTAGTTAGACTGTGGAAATATTGTCTAGCTTTCCACTCAGTTAAACATCAAAAGCTGGGGAAAGAGAAATATTAAAATATGGAGATAGAAAGTAGCTCACTGGGGCTACTGATTAGTGTACCAATCATTGTCATCAGAATTCATTTGGCAGTGGCAGATTTAGAAAATGAAACTTTTGTCTGACTAATAATGACAGTGACAGCAATAATCGTACATATCGCGGTTACAGTTTCTATGACACCATGTGACGTTTGTTTAAAATGTTTACTTTCATGTCCATGGATATCAAGGAAAATCAAACTTTGACAGTTTGCACTACAAGGATGCTTTGTTTAAAAAAAAAAAAAAAACGAAAGAAAATTGGCACTTATTTGTTGCAAACTAATTTCAATCACTTTCCATAAACAGTCAGAATATTTAAACGCATGCCCCCAATTCACACTTTGATGCATCTATTAATCTACTGTAGAATATATTGGAATGTTGTGGTAGTTAATTAATTTCTGTTCCTTATTATTGAAGTCCATCTTCACTCCTTTCATATAATTCTGACCTATTCAATCTTCAGAATAATAATAGACTAAAAAACTATTTAATATTTAAAGGTCTTTAATATTTAATACTATTTTCTGACTTTTTATTAGTGAACTTTATATGGCCAGCACAATCTAGAGAATAGTTCTAAATGGATGTATTTTGAGCTGTGAATGTAACTGTGCAGACCAAAAAGGAAACAAAAAGAAAAAAAGGGTTATGGGGGGGTAAAAAAGTGTCTTTATACTGAACAAATTCATTTGTTTTCTCTCTGTGTTTTAGCATCCCCATCGGCGAGTGACCTTTTCCACCACCAACCCTGTGCAGGACCTGCAGGATGCCTCTCAGCACAGCTACTATGACAGCGGCCTGGAGGAATCTGAGACTCCAAGCAGCAAGTCATCGTCTGGTCCTCGCATTGGACCCCTGACCCTGCCTGAGGACCACTATGAGAGAACCACTCCAGATGGCAGTATTGGAGAGACTGAACACCCAGAAAATGGTACACTGACAAGCCTCTTTATTCTGGCATATTCTTTATGAATATGCATTTGAATGTTGATGGCTCTAACGGGCTTTGGTTGAGACATGCATTATGTAGAAGATTTGTTTGTGCTCCCTGGCCATTTCAGCCCAAAAATGTTGTGGCACGCTTGACGTTGACTTGCTGTGGTTGTTGATGACTGTGTGGGAATGTTATTGGTTTTTGAGCAGATCTGTGCTGCGTGGGTGCGTGCGTATGTGTTTGTGGGGGGTGTACCAAGGCTGGAGTAAGCAGTGTCTCCATCCCCCTCATCAGCAGGTCCTCTGTCAGACATCCTTAATGACCCTCTCTCACAAGTGTGCTAATTAAAAAGCCCAACTAATGAAGCATTTGCCCTCTAAATAAATCTGAACCATGACATCTGTGCAGACTACACTATGTTTACTCATAGCAGTTCCTTGCTCCTAGTCGGACACAAGTTACACAGCAGCTAAGGTGTGCAGGTGCCATAATTTCTTGGTTTAATAATCAATCCACCAGCAGAACACTGACGGCCTCACTATAGGTTCATATTGCAAAGAACACCCCCCCCCCAAAAAAAAAAAAACAAACAAACAAACAAACAAACAAAAACTTATAGCTAAGGCCATAGCTACAAATCTGCAAATCTGTGAGCAGTGCATCAAAATAACAATTTTGCTGCCTTAAGCTGCCAAACACAATCCATTACATGTCTCTGATAAGTGATACATATGGTGCATTTCCAATTATTGTAGCATTTTGTGTTGCAGTGCTGCCTGGTCTTACACTTGTAAATTCTGATATTTCACTTCTGACCTACAACACCTCGCCCTCCTGCTTGCATTTCTAGAATGTTAACTTTCTTCATTAATGTGGTCTTATCTCAAAAGCAGTAAGGGCTCAGCTCTGTTAGCATATAGATTTTAAAGGTAGACCTTTGACTGCCCCATAAAAGGCAAATGCATCATTGAGGACTTGATGAATTGCTGATCAACACTGACAGTTAAGGTGTCACACTGTGGGTGAAACAGACCCAGATGCATCTTTTGTCAGTGCAAGTATACATCACGGTTGGAAAAAGATTAAGTGATGAGAGGGGAAAAAAAGGAAGACTATTTCAGTCTCAAGCGTTCCCAAGTTACAAAACATTGCAGGATCAAAGGCTAAAATGTGTCACTGTCACCTGAAAGCAGCAGATGATAAAGTTCCATTTTTAGTAAAGCATCTTGCATTGTGATGCATTGCCTCTTCTTGTGCTGGGTCACATTAGTTAGTTTATTCATCTCTGCTGCAAATGTTGGTGTCAATTAGTGACATTGGAATTCAAGACTGGAGTAGTGGTTGTGCAAAAAAGGATAAGTCTCCGAAATGTTGCACTTCCTTCTGCCTCTACACAGGTCTAAGTTTACTAAACATCAGATTAAGTCAGCCCATATACAGTCTCGCTCTTGCGGGTTCAGGAGCCAGCAGTCAACTAGCACATTTCTATCTTGTCCACATAATTATGTTATGGGATATGTATGATTTCTTTTTTAGATTGTTGTGGCTTTGTTGCATTTTTGCCATCTGGAAAACACATTTTTTTTGTGAGAAATAAAAGGGTTGCCTTTGTTCTCAGCAGCAAGGGAGCAAGATCGCAAGTTAAAGAAAGAAAGAATGAAGAGCAGTTAAAGAATGAAAAGGTGGCACAGGATGGGGACAACGTTAGATTGTGACAGGGTGTAGGGAATCTCTGACAAGGATGCAAAGCCCACAGGATGAACACATAGGACAGGGAGATGCGAAGATGAACTGCTAACCAAGGAAAGACCTAATTAAAATGTGATTCCCACTCCAGGGAGATAACAGGGAGCCTACATAAAATGAAAGATTAGACAGAAAAATCAAATGAGACAGAGGAATTCCTCCCAAGCTTCACCTGAATAGTGACATGAAGTCTTTTTTAAGCATTTTGAGTGGCAGAGTGACAGGCTGTACTGGTACAGAGCTTTATTCATTGCAGTAAAGATGACTGACAGGCAAAAAATGGGGAGGTGAGGACGATGTGTCACTCCATTTAAGTTGGATAAAACGCAATATATGAACCCCAGACTGTCAGCCTTTGCATCACCGGGCTTGGAAAATATCGACATGGATGTGTGTTTTGTTATACAAGTTGAACTCTGACACTGGCGAATCTACATTTTTACAGACTGTGTAGTTCAAAAGTCCATTTCAGTTTGGGAATTCAGTGAAATTCTCATTGTAGTCAGGTTTTTCATTCCTATAATAAACTGGAAATACAGAATCACTTTTATTACTAATAAAATTACACATAGAAAAATTACTATTATGCTTGTTGCTATTAATTTTAACACTGCTATTAAAGCTGTAAATAATTTATGAGGTAAGTATATTAGCTTTTCGGTTTATCTATAATTAGTGGCGCTTTTTTATTGATTGATTGATTAAATGCTTGCGAGTTAACCAAGACTTGTTGCTTTTAGGCTGATTTTTAATTCTCTTATCACTAAAACATAATTTAATATGGTGCTGACACATGCATCATAATGTTGTGGATAAGTAAAATGTCCAAGATTTTCACACCCTTCTATCGTGTTGGCACCCAACTCTAATGATCTCTAAACCAATCCTGCTAGTTTCTATATATATTCCCATGCTGCAGTCCCAAAGTCCCATCTTATTAAAAAACACATCGAATACATTTGTTCCCTAAAATAAATAATTTACCTTTGACTGACAATTTCCATCATCTTAAACAGAATTTTAACACATTCCCTCTGACAGAAGCACAATATCATCTGCATATAGCAAAATGGCAAGACTTAAATTGTCCAAATGTGTACTTAAGGCTTCTTACCTTCAAGAGCCTAATCTGTATATAATTTAATTGGTTAACAGCAATGGGAATACTGAGTAATCAGTTTGTACATGGGGAACATAACCGCTGCATAGCCATGTAATACTTAAGAAGAAAAAAAAATCTTTAATCTAGCTCCGCTTTACAAAGTTTTAAAAGAGGTGTCTGAGTAAATACAATCAAAAGCCTTTTGAAAGTTAAAATGAACAAAATGTTTTTTTTCCCTGTCTGCTAAGATTCTTGCAGACTAAAGTAATACGACCTTGGTTTACTGGGCTGAGTAGCTCAAAGGAAAGTGTGTATGTAGTCTATAACAGCTTCGCTCAAGTGGGCATAAACATATTCCGTTATGATTCTTGGCTTTGGTATTAAGAGTTCATTCAAAGTAGAGTAATAAAAAATTCCGCTATATGACATCTATGCTGTCTGATCTGCAGAAATTAATTTCTGGAGTTCCTTTTTTCCCCCCCATGCCCATAGCAGCTGCTCCCTCCTCCCACTTTTTCTAATTCTTGTCTCCCGGCTGTGTTAGAGTGCACTCCATTTCAGTTTCCCCATGTGCATTTTCCGCTCTTACGTTCACGGTGTAGAATGCACATTGCTCAACTGTTAATCTAATCAGAAATGTTTGTCCATTGGATGCATGTGCTCATGTGGGGGCATGGGTGGGCGCGCATGTGCACCTGAATACAGTACATGGATGTATTTGTTTGCAGTGGCGGGTGTTGCATCGCGCTCTAAATCTCTAAATCATTTTGATTACAGTGCTATTTTACTTTAATAGACTCTCATCATAATCACTGAGCTCTGTAATTCCATTTAAATTGATTGCTTCAGACAGCATGAAAACTGCTTATCTTGTATGTCTGGTTGCTGTCAAGATGCATGATTTGTCATCCACAGTGAAATCACAGATAGACCGATGACTGGTCTCTGTTTGTCCCATCTGTCCATCCACTGTATATCAGACACTACTGATTAGATTTTGATTAGTGGTAATGTCAGAGTGATTTACAGTATTTATTACTGATTGGCTCAAAAAGAAAATGCATCGTTTTGGGGATTTGATAAATAAACAGACATCAGTATCAAAAAACTCTCAGTTACATGAGATAGCATCAGGCAACTTTAATCATCTTTAATCCTGAGTTCACTTGATTTAATTTACAATGTTTTTTCTTCAGTTGCTTTCAATCACTTATACTATAAAGGGAAAAAACATGACTGGAGTTTTTGTACATTTTTGCCAACATTAGCTTAATCAGAACAAATATATTGTGTTTCAGCTGGAGTCACATAATACAACATAAAAATGCTCACCTATCCCAGATCTCTGAGTAATAAGTCCCAGGACCTACGATAAGCCCTCCTCTCTTTTTGGGACACTGGTTTGACCATCAGTCCCGCCTTGTTCACTCCAGCCTAGACAATAATCACTCTTCCAGGGATCAGTGGATTGGGATCTTGGCTGTGATATGAGGGCTAGCACAGACATAGGTAGATTGCAGACAGGTACTAACATGCACCCACACACACACACACACATACACACAAACACATACACACAAACCCAATTGACCACAGATGGAGGAATTTTGATGTGGCCGCTTGCCCAGCATGAGGTCTCCCCGTGTCTTCCTCTGTGCGGACTCACTGCCATATGGGCTATTGAGAAGGTTGAGATAAAATGGGAAAAAATGGCATTTGCATGATAATAAGGTTCTTTAGAAATGCTGTCTGATTTTCCCTTCCTTAGATCTCACAGATAATGCATGAAGCGTCATATATTTGTTCCGTTTGAACTCTTGTCATGGGGCTTTCCTTTGCTTTCCTCTGCTTGCCATATCACTATCACACAGGCAGCACTACTGTTTTTGCTAGTCTCCACTCAGGACATTGAAACATATATATATATATATATATATATATATATATATATATATATATATATATATATATATTAGGAAATTATTATTTAGCAAATAAAGATGTATGAAAAAAAACAAAAAAAACTGAAAGATGGAATAACTGAGCCCATTTGTCCATGGGTGCCTGCTTGGGCTCCTGCCTGGGTGCCAGTAAAGCATGCTGATGCAGGGGTGTGGGTTTCTTCCAACAGATGCCATTATGCCTTGTCAGTGTCTCTGCCCGTTTGTACTATTGAGTGGATTAGAGTATGCCAGCCTACAACAGCACTGTGGCCTATGCCAGCCACTGCTGGAACTGCCACCACCCAGAGAAGGGGCAGGTCATGGGACTGGCAGTTTTGTGGAGGCTTCTGCAGAAAAAAAAAGTCCTTACAAGTGGTCCCCTGAGGCATGTTGTCATGAGTAATACGCTTATAATCCTGAGCTCATTCTAGCACACGCATTACACTATGCTCACATCAGCTGCTGCTGTTTTGTTACCCCCTGATTGTTTGTAGGTTTATTTCAGAGCAAACAGGTCACTGGAAGAGCCTAACTGGAGCAGAATTAAACTCAATAACCTGAATGTGGCTTTGACACCATGGACAATGGTAAACTATAACCCTTTTACAAATGACTTCATGGGACAATACAGCTGAATCCAAAATGGCACTGATGATGTGTCAACACGTCACAGTTTTGAATGTGTCTAGATTTTCCTTTGCCCAATTTGAAAATGAAAATGTGCTCTCGCTTGTGTGATCACTAACAATGAGCCCCGTGCTCTCATCCCAAACTTTGGCCACACATATTAGACTATTTGTCAAATGACTGCAGACCTTTGAAAGGGGCTTTGTGACAGAAGGGACATGTTATTACATCTCAGACCATTAACTGTAGCAAAGTACAGAGTTGGCTTATTGTCTCTTCGAGTGAACTGACTTATTGTGTGCCAGAGATTGCAGCCACATGTGAAATAGATGGAACCCGAACAGAAGTCCCATTATCCCAATAAATCTAGCCCTTGCATTTGATTTCAGACTACCTTCTTTTACACATAAAAGTGATTTCTCTGCAATTTCATCATTGTGACCAGCTGACTCAAAGGCTGTGGTAACATCCCTTATAATAGCATGTTTTTATCAGAACCTGGAATTTATTTGGGCTTTAGTTCTTAAAATTGTAATATTTGTCTAGTTTTATTGCTTGTTTTGCAAAAAAAAAGAAAAAAAAAAAAGAGGAAAGCAAATAAATTTGAGAATTTGTGGAAGGTCCCTGCTTTATAGGGACAGGTCCCTTGCCCTCTTCAATATGATTTACACAAGCCACTCAACTCTTAGCCACATGTATATAACATGGCTGAAAACCCAGATAAGTGTTCAGAATTATGTGCTGAAAGGAAAGGACATGCATATAAGCGCACATTAGGCTCCATAAATAGTGCTTTTTACACCATGCTGCCACTGAAATTGTCCGGTTTTAGCACTAAGCTTGTAAAATGAATGAGTGAGCCAGTGTGCCTAAGCCACTATCCCTAAGCTTTAGATGTGCTCATGTATTACTCTAACAAAAGTGGATAGCTCCCTATACTTAGGCAAAAATTGGATAGCACGCTGCCTGCTCTTGCCGTGCCAGTGAGTCTGGGCAACAGAGTGCTGAAGCAGCAGGTTTGGAGGTGGTGATGTGTGTGTAAATTTGTGCTTAAAACTACAAGTTTATAAACGCACATAAAGAAAGTTTTCTTAATTAGCTTGGCGTCACTTGTGGCTTCTTTTCAGCTGAGTGTCCACCGACAGATCCAGGGGATCTTGACTTGAAACTTCAGGGATCTTTATGGAGGCAGAAATAGAAAGTGGTGGTAGAGCTCTGTTGCTCTCACTGGGTCTTACCCAGTCTATGTGATTCATAGAGCAGGTAGAGTGCTATGCATCGGGGGGGGGAGGAGAGGCTGGCTAGGGGCCAGTTCCACTTCAACCTCAGTTGGTTGGGCAGCTCAGGCCGGCATCAGAGTAAGCCCGGGGGTCATCTTTCCATCATAGTGTGATGGGGACCGAGAGCCGCTGAACCTCCCTCTAACTAGTGTTCTGCCCTTCAATGATGGATGGCACTTGAGGGACTGGAATTGTACTGTATGGGTCTGACATGCATTTCCTTATTTCCAGTGAGTCTCACAGGGACAGAGTCGCTCTCGCTTTAAGGCTTTCTCACAGATATCGCAGAATTCACTACAGTTCAGGGACCATACAAACTCAATGAGGCCTGCATCCAGTGAAACTGAAACTGTCCTCTGAACACAGAATGAAAAGGAACAGTGCGTTTTTTTTAATCTCTCTCGCTTTTTCCTCTGGTGGAAGAATCAATTCTTAATTTGCAGTTTTATGTTAACATGGTATATCAGGCAGTCAATAGCATACATGCCTCGAGCTAAATAAAATGACCTGAATTAGTCTTGCTTACCCTCATGGCCAAATATAATACAGTTATGCATTTAAGGTGACATCACTGACATTTTACTTCCATACTGAACTAAATCATCAGGATATTTCCAGGGCCCTGCCCGTGTTTTTGATCCATGTTGCACCTCACTGATTATTTAATCAATTCTTAAATTCTTTGGATCTTTCAAAACTCTGTTTTACAGAGTTTTGAACTCTACATTATATAGTGGACTATCCCTAAATAGTCCTTGTTTCAAGGCAAAGTAATTCTGACAGAATATTGCATGACTACGCAGCTCGGTCTCACCATGCATTCCTGTTAGATCTTCGGTCTAATTAGAGCGTGTATTGACTCTGCTGTTTAATCGTGACTGATATTTTCTAGTTCCCAACTACAGAGCTGGAACAGAGACATGTACTGTTGGTCTTCATGCAACCTTTTTTTACTTTAGAAATTATATCTTTTTCTTTTCTTTTCTTTTCAATTTCCCTTTGGGTAACTTCCTCTTGGATGGTCATGCCATGTGCAAGGCCCCAACACTTGTCACTCATCTTGATGAGCTGTCTACTGAAACAGTATCTAGCCTGGAGATGAGGTACCCATCAAACATACAGCCGCCACAGGCCCTGAGAAAACAGATGGCGAGAGAAGACACTTTAATGAAAAAAAAAATCTTCAGATGTTTACTCTTGTTGTGCCTTTGGTATTTGTTTTTTTCCTTCAGGTATTGATTTCCCACTTAGTTATTTTTATTGCCATGGCACTTGATTGCCTCCCACTAAGCATAATTACATGGTAGTTAAAATGTAACACAAAAAAAAAAAAATTGACATATTTTAGCCAAACAGGGACTGTATGCCATGCACACCCAGGGTCACAGACAGACCCAGACGACTGCTGTGTACATGACCCAATTTGCCCATCAGTGCATTAAATTTTCATTTTATTATCTCATAATGAAGTGTATGCCCTGGCCATTTATGACATTTTAAGCTGATAAAACATTTATGGCGCTTCTTTAAAGTGCCTTTAATACATAAGATGTTACTTAAGTGAAGGTGTGGTCCTCATTCTAGTAACCAAAATACTCAGTCTTCCAGACAGGCCACATTACAAGTACTCTTGATTCTCCACTGAGAAAATATTAAGTTAATTTTGTTATTGTATTAGATGATTACTTCAGTAATGTCAAAAAAACATCAAAGTTGACTATTCTTCACCAAACAAAAGCTTCATAAAAGTCAATCAAACAGTAGCAGCTAAATGCAACAGATCAGAACAACAGGAGAGGGCCGAATCAAGCTGGTGTTAAAAACTTGATGACCCCCTGCCGTCTTCTATGTTTTGCACTTCTCTTTAAGTCCATATATAAAAACTGAAATTTTCATTTTCCTTTAATAATTACATATTCAATCATGTTTTTGATTCCATGTGTTATTTTCCCCCTTTCCCTAATCAAAGCCTTGTCAAAAAAAAAGAAAAAAAGAAAAAAAAAGAGGATAAATGGGTGGAGAAGCACTGGGAGATTGCCGCTGTTCTTTTCCTGTAGCATTTCTGCTACACAAAAGGCAATTTTCATATTCCGCTGTGTTACAAATTTGAATTGTCCTGCTCCAAACACATAGCTGTATTGTTGAGAGCATTGTGGTAACAGAGCTTTCCATCTCACTGCGTTAGTATGCTGACTTTCCAGAGAATTGTCAGTCATGCAGCAACACTCTATCTACAGTAAATAGTCGAATAAAGCTTTGCCTCTCCTGGGTCATTATTTATCTGCCACATGGGCGGCTTACGCGATTCTAAAGATCGGATTTTGTGAGATTATGTCAATGTTTGTCCATACTGGTGGTGGAAATTATGTACCTCCTGTGAATGTTTTATTTAAATTTTTTCGTAGTAGCTTTATATCACTTGTCGATACATGGCCTTCAATACATGTAGATGAAAAGATACCCTGCTATAAATCCAGGTCTGCCACATTGGTTTCTGGTTAAAGGATATGAATTAAGATTAGGTGTTAAAAGTCATCATGGAACATGCCCGTAGGCGAGGTTCTGTAACCTACTAAAAATATATCACCTCAGATTGGATACAGTCTCTGTGTGTGACTTTATCATTTCTATTCGCTTTATTCAAAGCCCTGTGCAGGTGTAGGCTAATTAGCAGCTAATGTTAGCGCTCCCAAGTTAACCATGTCTCACATTGCAGACTGCTGAGATCAAAGGCAGAATTAGCAAAGCGATACCATCTTGATCGAAAGGTGAGGAAGAACAACAAATGGATTATGGAATACATCCGTGTTGCATGTCAATAAGATCAATGAGCGAAAGATAGTGAGCATCAAAGTTCTGCATAGAAATATACTCCAGGGGAAAATCCTGAGAAGAAAATAATTCCTCTTTGATAATTAGACATGGACATCACATGTAAGGAAGGCTTTGATTTTCTTATTGATGAGGAAAAAAAATGTTTCCAGTGCAACCACATTTTTTTTTTTTTGCTGTCATTTGAAAAGCAGACCATTAATATTTATTAAGTATATTGTGCTTCTTGGAACTTGAATTCAACAAACACTAACAGGCTGGGGACTCAGTGTTTAGATTTTCTTTTCAGCATTTACAAAATGAAACATCTTCTACCTGCTAGTATGAGGCCATGAAGTGCTGCCACTCTGAAAGGGGCCATAGAAAGGGCCTAAAGCAGGAAAGGAAAGCTTCAAAGGCAGGGACCAAGAAAGAGACATTCAGACAAGAGGAAGAAAGAACGTTTGGGTATGAGACAGGAATAGACAAGTGACTCTTGAAGTAAATGTCACACAGTAATCAGAGAATGGCTTGGGTGATGAAACGCTCCGCTTAATTATCATGACAATATTTCCCAACCGTAAACTTCACATAAAAGGTATTTTTGGTGTTCACATTTCTCGGCTTCATCTTCTCTTCCAACCTCAGTACTGTCACCGGTCATTAAACCATTTTTCTTTTAATAATCAATTAATTTGCTCCAGCAACTGACTTCAGACTGACACATAGGAGCACAAAGGATAGCAGTTGATCAGATTATTAGCTAGAAATCAAGTTTTTATATGCTGATGACAGTCACAATGTTATATAGTTGTATCAAGGGAAAAAAAAAGAAAAACAATAGACTATTGAGCATTCAGTCACAACCCCACACCACAGGGATTTTGTCTGCATCTCTAGGAGTATTTCTAATTAAATTATAAGGAAAACTGAATGGGAAATTTGAGGTTTCCTATTTCAGGAGTAAGAGAACCACAGAGCGGAAGAGGCAAAGTGGGTTTAAATATAATTATGCAAGTATAAATATATTATAAGACTGCAAAAAGCACTGCCAAAAAAACCTGCGAAGCTAAAATGTGTGTGTAATCATTTCAATTCTTATTTAATTTAAGATGTTCTTGGACTGTATTGACAGTGACAAATAATTCATGTCCCTTTATATTGTATTTAACTGTGTTTAGCATCGTAGTTAACATATTTCTGAAACTGTATATTTTAATCACAATCAGTGTCTCCCTGCTTAGCATTACATCCTTCATCAAATGTGGCACAGCCCACAGTAAAGATTTAAATGAACAGCATTAATAAAATACCTGTATTGGCCTGAAGAACATATGCAAATTTCGAGATTTACAGTAGATCACTGATGTCTAACTAATGTGATTCAAACTCAATGCGCACATTCAACTCTGTCCCCGAAGCTCTCTCTGAATGAATATGAGAGTGAATACAGCATACAGAGTAATACTGTTTATAGTCTCCATGCTTCCAAGCTGACTGCCTTAATAAAAGATTTAGGTGAAGTGATATAGGTAGAATTTTTTACTTTAATAGCGTAAAACATGCAGAGTAACAAGCATGATACATCCACATATATATATGGACATGAACGTTATGCTAAGTTTGGGCTTTTAAGGATTTTTTTCATTTCTTTTTTCACCCCCACTAATATTTGTTTGAATGTCCCTTAGCAAGTTTCACCTCAGTCAGATGCTTGTGGTAGCCATCAGCAAGCTTCTGGCAAAACTTCTGGCTGGATATCTGACCGCTCTTTCTCGCAGAATTGGTAGAGTTAATTTATTTATTTATTCGGCACAGACCTGTCTTTTAAGCATAGTCACTAACTCTTCAGTAGGACTGAGGTTAGGGCTGTTGTCTACAGTGTTATCATATGAAGCACAATAATTAAATCAAAGGCTATTTGTAATGATAAAATAAAATAAAAATTCTCAAGAATCCTTTTTTAAACAATCCATGTCAACTTTTTAATATTGAGAAGTTGTTGTGAAACATTAGCTTACCCTGGCCTAAAGAAATAATCCATCACAGGGATAACACAGAGATACAAATAGCCATTCATGTTTAAATCCACATTCACAGCCAACTTAAAATTATCTGTTAAGTGATGCTTTTGGACTGTGGAGGGAAACGAGAGACAAAATTAGCTTCAAACTCAAATTTGCTTCAGATGCTATATCATGCTACTCTTTTGAATATGTCTCATAGATAAAGGTATAATAATCATGCTTTTGTCCTAACAATATGCCCCCTGTCAGTTTACAAAGAGTCACTCTCTGCAAGCTCTTTATTAAGATTGGTTAACATGGTGATTAAGTCTCTCTCTGGACATTATTTCTTTCTTCCAAAATCCATTTGACCTTAGTTGCAAATAATATTTTGACATTAAACACATTCCCCAGTCTCTGGCGACCTTGTTGCTGGTTACAGGAATGCAATAGCTTGAATTTACGTTTCGTGATAACGAAACGATATGTTGAACTTACTCGGTAGTACAGGCCCCAGGTGTTACAGATCAATACTTTTGCTGTCAAGTTTCAGGATGCAATCTCCAGTCCGTAATTGGTCGGCAAGCCAAACATACAGCTGTCAGCAGAAGCATGAAGCTTTTCTCCACACACATATTTCAAACACATGTTTGTGCACTAACAGAGAAACAATTATATCACTCACGAAACAAAGCGTATTGCTATCTTGCCCAGCCTTTCACCTGTGTTTTGAATCTATTTTATCTGAAGACGCCTTGCGTATGTGTCACAGTTTGACAAAGCCTTAGTATTGGTTGACATATCACACCGCATATCAACTTCTCAATTGGAGGAGCTGGTGCATAGCGTGATCTGTCAGCAGGTGCTAAGGCTTTGTCAGACGCAGTGACACAAAAGGCAGTTTTCAAATAAAGGAACTCTAAGACAAAATGGTGGATGGTGAGAGAACTGACAGGAGGTGTACCATCACCCAATGAACCATCTACAGCATATTTTCCTGACGTGCGGCTGGCCGACATGTCCACTCATCAGCCTCTGTCAGCGAGAGGCCGGCCCGCTCAGCAAGCTGAGAATTCAGATCTTAAAGAGTCTTTGAAGGAGGTTCTGACATGCGTTTTAAAACTCAATACACATTCTTATCCTGCCATCACGTTCTGTACAGTTTCACTGAGAATTGCTGAACCTGTCTCCACCAAAACAATCAACCATTAAGAGTTCAAACAGACTGAAGTTTTTCATTAACAGAAACTAAACTATGCTTAACATCGTCATCTTTAGAGCATCATTTCATGCAACCGTATGAAAGAAAAACATAGTGATCTTGAAAGCAGGGGTTGTTCCACAAAAACGATGCTTTAAGAAATCTACATCATCTTTAGAGCGCCGCCACAGTATTATAACAAAAAGAGCTTTACCGTGCTTTATCTCACCCATCAGTTTCTGTGTAGTAAAGGTGACAAAGCTTACAAGCCTGCATGTTCTAGTTAGGCTGGCAAGATGTGAAAGTGCACGTCTGAGGTTACAAACTCTGTTTTTGTTCTTCTGGATTCCATTACAATGAGCAAGGAAAATGTGCATGTCAACACTATGTTTGTGCACTTGTAGCAAGTTTCAGTCCTTTAAAAATGTACTCCTCTGGAGAGAAAAAAAATGTTTTTGGTAGCTTCTGCTTACTGTGCTTACTGAGAACACTTGAATAACAAGGCTTGACATGTCATAGCTAAAGAAATACAAAATCCTGGTTTCTTGTTTTTCTTCGCAGAGGATGACAGCCACACTATGCATTCGCACCCAGTTATTATACCGATAGCCACCACACACACACACACACACACACACACACACACACACACACACACACACACACACACACACACACTAACGTCTGCTCAGATCTGGGATATTTCTTCTTCTTCCTTTTGTTTGTTGGAACTTCTGTAGTCATTTACCTCATAAACTGTTTGCAGGTACCACAAATATACCATTAATATCTCTTGCACATCCCAAACGATAGTAGCTGTTTTTTTTTCCCCTGTTATCCCTCCGTGAGCTGTAGGTCTCTCATATTTGTTCACCATCGATCATAGCGGTCTGGCGCGTACGCTGGAAAGCAGCCGGTGGGGAGAGGCAGCATTTGCAATCAAACAGAGAGGAGCAGTGTGAAATCTCAGGAAGAGGCAGCTTCCCCCATACCCGTGGGCAGGGGATCAGACGATGAGGAAGCCTGCCTCAGACACTCAACACCTCCCACTGGCACCCTGATGCAAGCAGCATGCAAACCCACCCCTCACATGTATCTGTCAGCCAGGGGGTTAAGCTCTGTGTGTACCCCCACTCTGTAACTGCACTGTGGAGTACATGTTATGCTACTGCAGCTGAGGTGCTTTTAGAAGCCTGGCTAAGGTTCACTGCGAGTCGCTGATGTGGTTCTGAAGGTGGGAGAAGGTAGAAATTGCTGTTTTTCTTTTCCATGATATTGCTTTAAGCAAGCAGATGGGACTGACCCACTATAAAAGGAGAACGCTACAGGTGCAATCTATCTGTGAGTCTAGAGGAAAAGGATTCTGCTGTGCAGAAAGGAAGCAATGTCATTGAGTCACTGCTCTTCAAAACCAAATCGCAAGCTCTCTAAATCCAGTCAGCCTGTTTCAGCCACTGGCATAATAGTGCTGTGGTTTGCCCATCTGTTCTCCATTGTCCACCTTGGCTCGCCATCCATGACATACACGACTATAAACTCTAAAGGGTTTGTTCCAGACTGTGAGCAGATTTATTTCAGGTATAGGTACAGCAGAAAACAGGGTTGAGTGGGTGAGAAAATACCTATTTTCCCACTGCGCCTTTGGCTGCTCCTTCAACCTGTGGTTGACCCATTTGCTTTATTGTGTCCACCAAATATTCAAACAATGATCATTTCAGCTAAGCGTGGGAGTGTGTTTTGATGCACAGAGTGGACAGTTTTGTGCCACACTGTAAGTGGACTGTAGTACAGCTACAGATGGCTAATGGCCACAGCAAAAGGCGGACACAAAAGTATAATTACCAATATAGATTTTTTTTGTGTGTGTGTGTGTGTGTGTGTGTGTGTGTGTGTGTGTGTGTGTGTGTGTGTGTGTGTGTGTGTGTGTGTGTGTGTGTGTGAAAATGGATTTGAGTGTGACAGAAAGGTCAGTAGAAGCAAATGTAAAAATTTGTGCTTTCACAAATGAGACACACTATCATAACATTCTGTCATCACTACACAATAACTAATCCATTACTATTGCACGTTAAAAACTGTTTTGAGCTGACATGGGTGGCTGGGAATGACACGCACTGCAGAGTGCTAATGACAGCATGCAGCAGCACAGCGAGCTGAAGTTGAATATACCCCTGCTATTCGCTAAATTGTGCATTAAGAACAGCTTGTATGTCAAAGCTAGATTATAAATAAAACCATATGAAATTTAGATAAAGCACTAACAGTCAAGGTAATGGCCTACTAAAATATCTGACATTAGACTATCTGCTGTATGTTCTCGCTTAATGACGTGTGATATGTACTTTGGCACCGTCGGAAGAAAATGGCAGACTTTGGCAAGCTAGTCGTGTATTTAGCTGTCACTGCTGATTTTCTGGCCCTTGATGATGATGAGCGTGGTTCAGAATGTGCTCTAATTCCTGTCAGTGGTGCATGGCATCATTTCGCATTACATGTTTTCTTTTAGTTGGCATTTCATTAAATAATTCCACATTATATTTTGTAAAAAAAATAAAAAATACAGCCGACCTGAAGTCAATTACCAACCTGACAGTGAGTGAAGATGTCACAGTATTCAGTATTCACATTTGTGAATTTCAGGAGCTTACTGTGAGTTTGCGGTCCTATATGCGGACACATAATGGCAATGCCTAATTTATAAGGAACATGCCCAGTTGTGGCATGTGAAGTCTCTCGGAAACCAGTACAGTGAAGTCTTTCCTTTTTCCTGTACAGTGATTCATAGATGTGGAGCTGTGCTGATTTTAACACGAGGCCCTCTTGGTGTGGCATAAACCTCCTGGAAGCTGTGGAGAGGTTTTAATCAAGTGTGAAATCCTTTTGGGGTAGATTCCTACACGACTGTGCCTGCGCTTAGAAACGTACTCCTCAACCCTCTCTCCAGCTCTCTTCCCATGAACATCTTTTTGTACCAAGAGTCCACTTTGCTGCAGAGATGCATACAGACAATGCTCTTAGCGGAACTGAGAAAATCAAACTCCAGTCATCTTGCATGAGGCAATAAACACACACACACACACACACACACACACACACACACACACACACACACACACACACACACACCTCAACGTGTACACGCTTGCATTCCTCATTTATTGTAGCTCCTTGTTCTTAATCAACCATAAAAGTGTTGTTCATTCTTATGAAAATAATATTAGTTCGCTGACACTGACCTACTAAACAGATATAGGAATTTGCCACTTAAGCATAATGATGTAATTAAGCATGAATAAGAACAGTGCTCAGTTGTGAAGTGAAAGTATTAAATAGCCTAAACATCTAGCTGTTTAGGATTACAGGAACAATGAGATTAACTGCAACAATAGATGCCCGATCATTATTATTATTATTATTATTTTAATAAACAAAGAGGTAATTGTATGTAGCTTACCCAGGGGAATATTTTAGACACAAATAGGGACAATGAATTAAGCTAAATGCCATGCTGTTATTTTTAGTAAACATCAGAGCTTTTAACATCTTTAGCACACAAGCTTTTCCCACTTTCGCTTTTGATTGACTGAATCCTCGTTGAACCAGATGCTGTGCTTTTTTCCTTTTCTTTTTTCGTAGCCTCAGAGATCTGGCATTTTTGTGAGATAATTATCTTGCCACTGGTCATGAGCACAATACTGATGTTGTGTCTCACAGGCTTACAGTCAAGCTGGCATTTTCTCTGTTAGCTGTGAACCGCTGCCTCTAATACGTCACCTCTTGTGGTTACATCATTCACATGCACCAGCTTCTTTCAGCGGCGGGCTTTCTGCTTTCTCAACAAGAACATTTGCTCTCATTCGCACACCGTCCTGTAGCCGCAAAACAAGACAGCTCTCCCACGACGGATGTCTCGTTCGATGGTGTGGTCACTATTGTGGCATTTACAGTAATGCATTTATCACAGCAATCAAAACTTTACACATCAGCGACATTGCACGCACACGCGGATCTCAGCTGTCTGCTCTTCAGACATTGATCTGGCCATCTCAGGCTGAGTCTGAAGGGATAACAAAGATAAATTGAGTGGTATTTAAATTTAATATGGGATGTATGTTTAGTTTGTCAACAGGTGGTCTGCTTAACCAGTCTGCTGCCTGGCAGCTGAACATTAGCGATGAATAAATAAATGGGGCCTTTTTTTACGCTTTTACAAGCATGAGAGAAACATGTGAGTTGTGAGAGCTAGCTGAAGCAAACTTATTTTGGAAGATTTCACAGCTTCCACAGTGAAACGAGGTCACTGGGTCGTGGACCCATTTATTTAATTAGGAACAGTTGAATAAAAAATTGATGAGAATCAAGGGCAGGGGAACTCATTTCAGTACTGTCAATCAATAACTCATTCAGCAATGGTTTTGCCCAGAGGGATCGAGCTATTCTCTCTGTAACCAAACACTGTACTTCCCCAGTATGTGTGGCTGTTCCATTATGTCCATTCCTGTAGTATTTTTTTTTTCATGTTGACACATGCTTGGAGCATCAGTTACAGCATGCAAATCACAACTAATAGAAATTAACTCACTGTGGTTGAACATGTTAACAACACGATGATATATTACAAACATAGCAGACAAACTGCTGTTGGATACTTCTAAATGACATAGACACAGCATGCCGTCTCTTGAATGTATCACATCAGCTCGTGGGCTACACACACACAGTAGTGCTCATTACACAGTGCATAGCAACAGCTACATAGCAACTGCTGCTTACTGCTTAGCAACAGCTGCAAAGATCTCAAGGAGGGGGGTGGGTTTCACGGGGTGTTTCAAATGACACCATTTCTGTTCACAAATGCCTTTTTACAACTTTTTTTTTAAATGAAAATTGCTCCAGTGTTTGTCGCTGTGAAACTCCCTCTGATGGTGCTTTTTTGCTCTCTCCTGCCCACAGATATCCGCTCCCTCCCTGATGTGGCAATGACTGGAAACTGCACAACCGAGTGCAGTGAACTGGGCCATTCAGACGCCTGCTGGATGCCTGGGCATCCCTCCCCTGTACGCAAGACCAGGAACCCCCCGAAACTCTCCACCTTCGTGCCTTACCAAGAGAGAGGGAGCCTGGGACGCCTGGCTAATGGGAACGCCAGGCTGGGTGGTGAGGAGCATCGGCCGCGCCTTCCGCCCTCCCGCAGTGCCTATTCCAGCAGTGGTCATGATGCCAATCAGGACTGCCCCTTAGAGGAGATGCCCCTGAGCGTAGCCTCTGAGTTTCCACCCACCTCTCCTTCTGCTCACACTCCAAAAAGAGAAATTTACCTGTGAGGAACATATTCATCTGATCAATACACAATTAAAGAAAATACACACTCCCCTCAAGAAGGAGAAACAGGCTGTCCACACATTGAAGCCAATGCCCAATCTGAAGTTAACAATATAGGCTGTGACCCATTCGATCACTGCTTTTCTCATTTTCTCCTTAAAATATTAATTTATTAGCATATTTATGAGTGACTCCACAAAGTTAATTGATGCACTCACTCATTTATTTATTGGAAATCTTGATGGGATACAATTCAGTCAGATGAATAGGAAACACAGATTGAAACTAATCATTACTGTAGTTAGCAAAGTCCCATTCTGTGAAGTGATATCTTGAAACTGAAAGTTGTGATCAGTGCTCTTGTGCCATTGCTACATCTAATTTAATAGACAGCCAGTCAGGCCATATCAAAAGGCTTAACACTTTTGACTAACAATCAAATAAAATGGTCTATCTTAATGTACAGTGCTGTAAATACATTTGAATGGTGTGTTCTACATATATTTTTGTCTGGCATAAGCTGAAAAAAAATGCCTCAGAGTTTTAGCATATTTAAGCTTTTCTTTATGCTGCTGTTTAAACTTGATTAAAAACCATCTCCCGGAGTGGAGCTCAATATTGTGGAAGGCATTTATCCGCTTCACACAATCACACACACGCACCCCCTTCGACCCCTAATCATAGTAGAATGGCCTTTACCTCTGCTCCCTGTAGAGCTCTTCCACTTGGTGGAGAGAGCTGTGTGGCAGCATTTAAACTGACATTATGTCCCACTGACTCGCAGCACTGTGACCTATCGTTCATCATGAAAACGGTTGACTTGGCCACAGTACCCCAGAGTCACAATGACCAAACGCAGAGCACTCGCGAGACACGTTCTGATTGGCTTTTTACTCTGCTGATGACAGTATACCAGTGTATCGGTTGAGAAAGCTCTTCTCTGTTGTGACAATCAGATGGGCTCTCTGTGTAATTCACAGTCCATTTTTTCTAAAACTCATACTGCTTTCCGCTCACGGCTTAGGAGAACTTGTGTTGATCTAATGAAGGCCTAAGGAATTATTTACAGGAAAGGGCACTTGAGTGTTGAGAGACACTAGAGAGATAGAGCACTTATTGAGCGTGAATATGATGTGAACTGGATAGGTGGTATGTGCTATTTTCAATGTTAATTATCAGCTCTCACTGGACACATGCTTCTGCAGAGGTGAATTCAATACACACTGAAATGAGTGATTTAACAATGTTGGTCTGACATGAAAGATTCCAACAATAAAAGCTGAAATAAATATTTGATTCATTTCAGTAAATGAATACCTGCAAATACAGTGACAGTGGTAGGAGTAAGGCTCAATTTTGCCGCAACTGCCTGTTAATTATATATTTCCTTGTATTGAGGACAACATGCTTAATAAGTTATTAGGCATTTATCCTCCTCTGGCTATTGAGCAGAGAATAAAAACAGGGCATGCCCATGGGCTTCATTTATCTTCACAAAGATTTTCCAAGTGAATCTGAAGGATACTGTGTGTCTGAAGGACACCATGTATTAGTCAGTAATTGGGTGTTAATGATGACTCCACTAGCCTGCCTTACAACATCGAAGAGCTAGTCGTTGTCTTTGATTTAAACATTGATTTGATTAGATTTGTAGATACCTTTCACCTCTGTATAGTATTTCCACAGTAAGACTGTGTCTCTGAATAAGGGCGGAAGAGCCTGGAATGGACATTTCCTAATTAGGGTGAGTAATAAGTCCTGAGCTGGGGCATGTGTGAGCATACCCCAGGACACGGCACCCACCAGATAATGCAAATCCACCCACAGAGCTACAATCAGTTAAAGGGGGTATTTTTTATCAGCACTTACCTCATCATGCTGCCATTGAAAGCCACGTTTAGAATAATTAATGCGAAAACATATGGAAATTACTGGACATGGCCATGATTAAATAAGGTGGGCGATTATCCTGCCTTGAGGGGGAGAAAGCACATTATGCTGTTTTCAAAGCCATTTAGCGACTTACGTAAAATTCAAACAACAGCCATGATACACTGTGATTAAACCCCCACGGCTCTCCCGAGCTCCCCTCTCATAGCTGTGGCTAGCTGCTTCATGAACTGAAAACAGCGGGTAAGATCACTGACCTGGAATTAATAACAAGTGAGAAAGATACCAATGAGGGATAAAATCAGTGTCACATAGCTTCAGTCAAAACTCGATCTGTCTAAAAGCTTTGACTGGGTTCAGATTCAGCTCTAGCCTATGTGTCACGATGTAAATTTGGAATACATGTTTTGATTTGTGTCTTTGATCACAAAAAAAATATCTATATATATGGAATAAATAGGCTTTTAGCAGATGTGTCAGAACTGTCGGTTGCTGATCCAAATGGATGGCGAGAGTTTGATTTAAGTCCAAAACAAAAACAAGCCTGGGTTTCTTTTCCCACTCTCTTGATAAGTTGGA
The DNA here is from genome assembly GCF_036321145.2 of Pelmatolapia mariae. NCBI lineage: Eukaryota > Metazoa > Chordata > Actinopteri > Cichliformes > Cichlidae > Pelmatolapia > Pelmatolapia mariae. The sequence goes on from NC_086236.1 coordinate 25,585,364, forward strand.
CTCTCTTGCTCCAGCCAATAATGACCTCCTGCTACTCACTTCTGGAACAATACATCACCAGGTTTGACCTTTCTTTTGAACTCATGCTGAATGAACTGTGGTTACTTCTTTCTCAAACACAGAACAGTTCTCCTTGATCCAAGTAAGAGGACATCACGGAGCACCTAAATACACTCGAAACTATGTTGAATAATGTTTAATTTGTACTTAACATTGATTTAATGTTGAATTCACTTGAGTATCTTTTGCCTATCTGTAGTGTGTATTGTATGGTGATCATTTCTGTGGACAGATGGACAAATTACCGTTCTGAAATTGGCAAGAGATTTTTTTTTCTTTTTCTTACTGATCAAAGACTCTTAGCAAACTGGTTGTGTGAAAAAAAATAAAGAAGTCTGTTGGTGGTGTAGTGTACATAGATCTCCACAACGCTGTGCCTGCTGTCAGGCAGGCAATGATTTTAGCATGAATTCCAAAGATAATTGGTAGATACTGTTTACTCTTTTTTCTTTATTTTTAACTTTCTGAAATGTCAGTGCTGGTTCATATTCAGAAGGCCCTCTCCCAAACGAACTGAAATTATCTGAACATTTCATTTTTTCACTGTTCATCTAGAACAAAGACAATTGCCTTGAAAATACGTCTTTGCAAGAGAGAATCTAGTTGTTATCCTAATTGTTGGTATATTTATATAGGATAAAATGCTTGTGATGCCATGTTTTTGTACAGTTTTATGTACATACAAGTGACGCTTTCTAAAAGTACTGAGAAAAGCCGATGGCATATAAAAATTGTAACATGTTTTCTTGAGATGTGCACATCTTGCCTTGGTTGGATTGACCTTTGCTGAGTCAGTGTGAATGTGGCCGTTCTATGCCTGCACTGTAGTCATTCACCGGCTCCCACCTCCTGAGGACTTAATCAGTTTTTATGTTTATCGTGAACAGTGGATTGTCTTATCTTACCAGTTTGTTAAATCCTGTGTTCTGCTTTGTTCTGTTTCAGCATGTTGACAAATTCTCTTGTAATACTGTAAGTCCTCATGAACTTTGTAATAAAATCACTTCAGGGAAAAATGAACACTGTCAGTGTTTTCTTTGTTTGTTGTCATTATTCATCACTTCCAATAGCTAAACAAGTGTTTGGATGTTAGGGTTTGTTTTGGTTTTTTTGCTTTTTTGTAAAAGGTTTTGCAGCCTTAGAGATACATTGTGTAAAATGCATCTCACTCCAGGACCTGGGCTCATTAAGAAGAACTAGTATTCTTGTCATGCGGGAACAGGCGCCTTATTTCTCAGTCAGGAAGCCCCTGAATGTTGAGAGGGAAGCATTCCGGAGGTTGAAGTAGGAAAGTCCCAGGACCTGTGTTCACTACTTCAACTAGAAAAACAATGTGCCAGAAGTACACAGACCCAGTCATGCACTTAGGAAGGAACATTCATTCAAATTGCTTGTTGCTACACATTTAGTGCAAGGATAACAAGGTTGCTGCTGTGTTTTTAATATGCATGTGACTGTAAGATATTTATATGCCATGGCTTGAAGTCAGAGAGAATAGATATTAAAAAAAATATACTATCCTATTTTTCTTTTTCTTTATGCATACCTACAGTGTATGTTACTTTAATACAGTTGCTGATCTGATACATATTAGTTAATTATGTGGTAACAACAATAACGTAACATATTTAATTGAGAAAGGTTTAACACAATATTGTGTCTAACAGCACAGCAAAAACATCCCTGTTTTGTTTGTTTAGTTACTCTTCTGGGGCGTTTTTTCACCTGAAAACAAAAAGCCCACATCCTACAAAATCACTGAATTTACCAGAGGGGTTGGATGATATAGATGACAAGAGACTGCCCTAAAGATGAGACAGTGAAAAGCTCCAAATAGTTCATAGTAATGCCAACAGCTCTGTAAGGCTATAATACTGCACCCTCTGAATCCGCTCTTCAAACTACACAGTGCATTTTAGGTACCAAAGGAGGAGACAGACGCCCAATGAATGTCAGTCTTCAGCAACTTCTCCCAACTCCTCTGGGGGGATAGCCATCCAAACCCAGAGCAGCTGCTAGCTTCAGCAAGTACTAAGTCAGCCTTTGCCCAGCTAGCTATTCTTAGTAGACTTCTGTGAGGGGCACTCATATCAGGTGAACCTCCCTCAAATGGCTACTCACTGCAAATGATGAAATGATGAATCAAGACCTTTGCCTTGTGGCACAACTACCTCTACATTTCCTCTTCACCAGTAAGGCACAGTACAGCACCCAACTCTCACCGTCTCATTATCCTTGCTTGCTGTCATTTCCCCTGAGACCAAGTATTTTAAGAAATGTTTGATACTTTATGTTATATGATTCCCCTTTACTAGAAAGGAGAGTGCTATCCTTTGGCAGAGCAGAACAGTGGCTTTCAAATTTAGATGTATTACACTCAGCTGAAAACCATTCGAATCAGCACTGGAGGTCCTCCCGAAAGAGGCACAGAAGAACACTGGAAAGCAGATCTCCTGGCTTTTCTCAAGCTATGTCTTGAAATCACGTCTGGTAAAACTACACTAATGGAGTTGAGACAATGGCAAAGTTTGCCACCTATCCTGGACAGGCCTGACATGTCTAAAATGCAAATATAACAGCTGGCAGAAGTGGTTTTAACATCCCTTACTCCTTAAGAGCTATGGAATCCCTTGGGTAACCCAGGCATAAGCCTTCTTTTAGTCTGCAAACCAATCCAAAGTAAATTGGACTGGCAGACTTCCAGCCCCCTTGATCATTTGTTAGAAAGTAAAAAGCTGGTCCACTGTTCTACAGTCTCAACAGAATCTGTGTTACCCCTCTGAGAGCTCAGATATGACCATCACTTTTAAGCTCTTTTCCAGTACACAGCGTAGGGTGGGAAGGAGGCTGAGGATATTGGCGAACAAGTGCCCCCCACCCCCAGTATGCAAAAACAGATCATTTAACATGGTTAAGTGAATAACTGCACTCTTGCTTTTCACAGATTATCTCAGTGAACTGTGCTAAAAAAAAAGGGGACACTGAGTATAAAATGATTTCACAAAATCACATTTAATTGGATGTGTTAAGGATCACTGTTTTCATTCCTAAATATTTCTTTTTCAAGTAAAATTTCATATTCACTTTAACATTAGATCTACCCATGTGAATGCGATGCTATAATCTAATAAAAAAAAAAAAGCAACACATCATTTACCTGGTACAATGAGTATGATACTTTAGATGCACTGAATGGCTAATTACGAGGGAAGGGAAGCGTAATGCTCTTTTACTTCCTTCTGTTTTCACCTTTTAGCCTTTAAGTGGAAAGATATATCCATGTCAAGATGTGGAAGCTCTCAAAATATTCACACTATATGCACACACACTGTACAAGGGCCTTAAAGGCTCGAGTTTTCAAGCCTTTTACACATACCATTACAGGCCATCACAAGTCCATGTCTCTTGAGAATGCAGTGTACCATATGTTCTTGGATATAGTGTAGATTCAACCTTTTTGCTCCCGTGGAGTTTGCTAGTAGTGCTTAGCAAAAATGGAGGCAGAGGTATATGGGCTTTGTTGAGAACAATGCACACTGGAAAACGGGGGAAAGGCCTGACTTGAACCACAAAATAAAGTCTAATAGAGACCTTGAAATCTTACATGCTCTGGAAAGTGCAAGGCATAATTGTAAGTTTTTCTCAAAGATGGAGGATTAAAAGTGAAAAGTAAATCATACTGGACTCGAGAAAACTCCAAGGGATGTTGGAATGAAGTATGAGTTCTGCTTTAACAAGGTACAGCTCAAAGAAAGCAAAGATCTAACAGCCTTTTATTTAATGGCAAGTGATGGATTCATGTTTGTGATTTTACAAGACCTTGTCTTAAGGCATCTTAAGAACCACCACCAGTTAGAGGAAACTCTGAGCAACATTGCATATTTATTCATACAGCTCCTAACAGAATGCTTTGACATACACAATTTGTTGTGGTGGACACTTCTACAGTCACATCTGAGCCCTTTCAACACAATGCAATATTGACAAAAGAATATCTTGCTGACAAAGTGTCAGGGCATATGTGGTGCCTCGTGGGGCAGTTGCTTTCTTCACACAAATGCAGAATTAAGCAAAAAGCCCACACAAATCTGACGTGACCTAAAACTTGCACCCATCTCATTTTTTCTTATTTTCTTGCAAGAGCTTTATGATGTGTATTTGTTTACTCCAACATTCTCTTCTTATACTGTTCTTGCAAAACAGACCTTGCATGAGTAACTTTGCTGAGTTTATCAGGTCTGATGCCATGCTCAACTTGCTGCTAATTTTAGCCTTCAGCCTTCCCAGGGAGTGAGAGAAAGCCAATATTATCAATAACATCTAACCTTAAAGCTGAAAAGGGACTGCTGCAATAGAAACTCAAAAAATGAAGCATTTTGATGAGGCATGTACAAACTGCATCACTGTGTTTGATAGACCAATAAGTTAAGAACTACTTCATCAAACCAGACAATCCACATCCTTGGTGCGGCTTTTTTCTTCTTTACCTTTCACAGATGTTTTGTGATCTCAATAGCACAGGTTCAATTGTTACTCAGGCATTACAACATTTCCATTCTCCACTGAATTCTGACTCAGGGTAAGGGTTCCATTTTATAATTTATTAGTCTATTAAACCTGCTCGCCATTCCCTTCACTGTTGTAGTGAAAGATGACATAACTGCCACCTTCAAGACCTATTTGCTTCTGGAAATTTCTCCTGTGGCAGGAACTGAGCTTCTTAGAATTGTCTGGCGATGCTGGCTTTCTATCTATCTATCAATTATTAATGTGTCTATGTTCTACTGGAGACCCTCCTACTTTAGGGATGTGCTGTCTCAGTATTATGGTTATTATCTGCTTTTTGACTCATGGAAGTGTTTTTCTATTCAGGGAAGTCAACTAGAATTGGATGGGAGAGACCTGAGACCATATGGTAATTGACAATCATATGAAGATGGGGCTAGGAAGATGATAAATTGAAGATGTTAAATTGAATCAATAACTCCATACATATCTCATGAGCAGCCTGACTTATAATTCAGTTATACAGATCAGATTCCCTTAACAGTCCAGCAGCCTGGCCTCACCTGTGGTAACATCTGAGGTTGTTTGTGGGATAAAAAAGTGTGAATACCAAGCTCGGAACTCACAAGAAATCTTAAGAATTTGAGCCATGACCATTAATAAGAATTATTTATTTGACAGAAGATTTGAGTTATTGACAGGGCATGAGTTAGTAATGTTTGGCCACAAGTTAGGGAGCATGTATTTCACAGGTGAAATGTAAAAAGTTCAGGGTATTGTGATACATACTTATAATTCTTCTCTAATTTAAACATACATACAAACTCATGGCTGTTATCAGTTTTTCTATGAAATAAAAATCTTTGCAATATATAATACTTTTGACAAAATAATACTTTTATTAGGGTTGTGTAAATTGTATTTGTATATACTGCAAGTGCAGCTTAATTCTCACATAGATCTAGTTTGAATGAGACATTTTATGAAGCTTAATGACATTGTGAATCAGATTTGATATTGTTTTAGCTCACATCAAGCTGATTATTGCCTCATTGCTCACACTGGCTTGTTTAAAATCTAAGTGTCTTCTCTTACAAATCTTGACAGTTCTTTATACAGCCATAATTATGGATATTACAAGGTCATATTATTCAAACAGTGAAAAAGCCATCCCTGAATCACTGGGGATTTTGGGATCTTCCCTTTAGCAAGTTTTTGCTTTATTTCATCCATTACTGACCGTTAGGCTAATGCAACACATCGGCTACGCTCTGCCTATCTCTCTGTTTTCCTGCTGGGCATAGTGTGTCCTACTTGGAACACATGACACACATGGATGCGGACCATTGGCAAAAAGGAAGAGAGAGCAATTTCTTCATAAATGATATTTTAAAATAACCAAACTTTTATATGAGCCTAGGCTGGAGTGCAAAAGAAAAGAAAAAAAAAAGTAGAAAAGGAAAATCTGATACTTGAACTGCTATTGTGAACCATTGTGTACGTCTGTAATTGATTCGGGATATATAAGAGTTTGCAGATCTATATAGCAGTAAGATAAGCAGGGCAAAAAAAATGACTAGACCATTTCTTTGTTCAAAACCATGAGACAGAAGGCTTTCAAAGCTTTGGCCCAGTGCAGTTACTTTAAAGCTTGTACGCTATAATGTACTTGCGAAGTGGCCTACTCAAGTCTAATCCTCAAGTTTGGAGGAAAATTGTTTCTCTGGTGTATTCTCTACAAGGCCTTACTCTACAGGTTTGCATGCGTCTTTCAACTCTGCAACATTTCCACAAATATATCTATTACTGTATAGATATTCATTATGGAGCTGCAGGAAGCACCGCCGGGAAACACTGCTCTCCTGTAGCCTTTTCCTCAAGATGAAAACACTACACAGCTACCGCTGCTGTTGCCTTGGAAACCTGGTCACTCTCACTCTTTTACCCACACTCTTCACCACTCGCTTCATTAAGTGCGTAGCTGCTGGCAATTAGAATAAAACCAGCGGCAGGGCTGGCTGTCTTGAAATGCAGTCTCCAATTAAATACTTTCAAATAGCAATGTTTTTTTTCCAAGCTACATCTGCTTTCCATATAATAAATCATGCACCTGGGAGCTATGCTTCTAAAAGTCTACACTATGCTTGCTATATCATTGAGTGACTTCAAAAATCTGTCTTTTAGTACTGTGTATACATATGTAATATGGATCAGACACCGCCTTGTAACTAGTGATGTTTTTCCCTTTCTTGCTCAAACTCAAATAGGCAAAACAATGTTCTAGACATTGCCACGGTTATTTCACAAGAGCAGAAAATGCCTGAATGATCAATGCAAATCTGCATCAATGTGTGTACACTTCTATTTCAAGTACAGAGGGAAACACACAGCAGTTTTTGTGCTCATCCATTCAAGGCGATTGCTATATAAATGATTGATAACTGAAATATAGGTGGAATTAATGACGGTCCTTAATGAAGTCTTTTAGTCTGATCAAACTCTCCAATTTATATTACTTCCCAGCATTTTTACTAACTGAGCAGGTTATTATTGCATTAAAATTGATGAAGTAAATTAGAGTGAATCATCATCACGGGACATTTGCTTTAAGTGAAAAAGTACTCTGGAGAAGTGCACTTGGTATGTTTCTTGTACAACATCATCATTAATTTAACCTTGCCCATCAGCTCCTCACATGTACTGAAAAAAGAGAAAAAAAATATTAAACCCTCACCATGCACTTCATTAAGTACACCTTTTCAGCTGCCTGTTAATGCAAATAATTAATCACTCCGTCATGTGTCATCTAGAGATGGTCAAGACAACCTACCCAAGTTCAAACTGAGCATCAGATTGGGGAGCAAATGTGATTTAAGAAACTTTGAATGTCATATAGTTGTTGATTTCAGATCTGAGTGCTTCAGACATTGCTGCTCTAGTGTGATTGTTCCCAAATGACAGTCTCTTGGGGTTTATAGAGATTGGTCAGAAAATATGCAGTGAGTTGCAGCTCTTTGGGCAGAAAGGCCTTTTGTTGATACTAGAGGTCAGAGGAGAATGACCAGACAGCTGATAGGAAGGCAACAGTATCTAAAATCACCTGTTACAGCCAAGAAATGCAGAAGGCTTTCTCTGAACACACAATGCATCAAATCTTGAAGGAAATGGGCTACAGCATGTACTACAGTGCCACTCCTGCCAGCTAAGAAAAGGAAAAGCTTCAGTTAACATGGGCTCACCAAAATTGGACAATTGGACAATCAAAACTCATCACAATGTTTCCTGTTATGATGAGTTTTGATTTCTGCTGCAAAATTTGGATGGGAGGAGTAGAATTTGGCTTAACTAAAAAGAAAGAATGGATCCATCCTACCTCGTATAAATGGTGCAGACTGTTGGTGTTGGTGTAATTGCATGGGGGATATTTTCTTGGCATGCTTTGCATCCCTTATTACCACCTGAACATTGTTTGAATGCCAGAATCTACCTTGGAATTTTTGCCGACCATGTCCATGTGTTTATGTCCACAGCACGCCCAGCAACATGTCACAAAGCTCACGACATGTCTGAGGCTACGTTCACACTGCAGGCGAAAGCGCATCACATCTGACTTTTTTGACCCTATGTGACTCATATCTGATCATGGTATGACAGTTTGAACGGCACAAAACTGATATTTTCAAATCTGACCTAGGTCACTTTCGTATGTGGTACTGAATCTGATACATATCTGATGTTTTAGAAAGCAACTGCTGTTTGAATGGTCATGTCGCATTAAATCTTTTACGTCACTGACACAAGACAGACGCCAATTATCAGCGCCGGAGAAGACAAACGAGAAAGCAAGGTGGCGGAAACTGGAGACGGAGCGAGTCAATGGACAGAAACTGAGGTTTTGGACTTGATTAGCATATGGGGAGAAATTAATAGACTGGTGCAACAACACCTACTAGCTCTGTAGCCGCCATTTTTACTTCCGTAAACAGAGCGCAATGTGTGTGACATCTTCTTTTGCGCACGCGGGCTGCTTTGAGGGCCGTGAACCGTTCACACTAGAGCGCGTTTGCTGTCACAATTTATTTGTAGTGTGAGCAACCAGACAAAAAAAAAAAAAAAAAAAAAAAAAAAAAAAAATCAGATTTGATCAAAAAATTGGAATTGAGCTTTAAGACAGTGTGAATGTAGCCAAAGTGGTTCCTTGAACATGGCAGTGTGTTCACTGTATTCAAATAGCCCTCACAGTCACCAGCTCTCAAACTGGTTTGTTAAAATTACAAATTTAACCAAAATCTTTGAGCAATGTTTCCAGCGTGTTAAATCTATGCCAAGGAGAATTTAAGCAGTTGATTTCAGTGCTATTTCAGCACAGTGAATTATAATACATCTGTCTCCAAGACAATTTTTTCAACACTTTTGTTGCTCTTAGAAGAGTCTCACCAACTCTAGCTATAGACATGGCTATATGATAACACAGAGGATAAATTTACTTACTGCCACTCAAAATATAATCCACTTTAACAGTCCTCAAAGTTGTGTAATTTCAAAAGTTCCCTGGTTGAAATCTTGAAAAATAAAGTTATTTTTTTCACCTGAACAAGTACTTGTCTAAACAGAGCCAGTGCTTGAGTTCTCTTTTTTATTATTTCAAAAGATGAGGTTTTCTGCCACCAAGATGGAAGACATGTTAAGATTCTCTGAGTGAGATTAATTTTAGTTTGTGATAATGACTTGCTTTATAAGGAAAATTTGCAATGGCTGAGAGGCTGAATGATAGAGGGTTCACTTTTAAGAATGATATCATTTCTTAAAAAAAAAAAGTACACATTAAATCAGATAATAGGTCCACTTCCTGTGCAATTACTGTAAAGCAAATGTCTTGTATCCTTCCCAAGTGTGTTGCCTTTCAAAGAATTCTAATGGGAATATAACTTGCATCTGCTCATCATTTCATCATCTAAACCAAATATGATAAAAGAAACTAAAATTATAACTTCCTAATGAGCTTTTTGTTATATAAATAGATAGACAACATTGCTGGTACCAAAAGTGCAAGATGTGTATAAAAATTACACAATTAAAACCTTTTTGTTAGACGTCAGATATCTTAACCAATTTAAATACTTGTACTGAATTTTGAAGACATATTTTTAAAGCAAAGCATTTTAACAATGTTTCACCAACAGGGTGAAACACATAAATATAGGGTGGCATCTATTACATTAATGAGAATTGCATCATATCTGAATTATTATTTTGCCTGAAGCTAGGAACTCCTATTACATGAATGGCTTATGACTTTATTGGCACATTAAAAGACAGTCAATTACGGTATATTCGGCACATGCATCATTCAAAGGTGGAAGGCTCAGTCTTTTTATTAGAGCTCCATTTTCCACTGCAAATCTCGAATTTCCACATCGTTAACGGCAGCGAATGAATAAAACAACTCTCCTTTCCTGTGACATGAACTGAGACTTGTCCACAGGTAACAGTGAGCCCCTGCGAGTCTCCCTCGAGCACCTGCTGGCTTTCAGGGTCGGGGCTGATGAGTTAATGCGGTTCAGGTGTTGTAATTGAAGATTGCCACCAGCTGGTTGTGGTGTAGCTTGGCAGGGCAGAGAGGAGTGCAGTTGGCTGTTGGGTTGAACTGGTGAGCGGCGCTTCAGTGCTTCTGGCCCCTGTTCATAACAACCCTTGTTTATAGAGAGGCACTTGTGTCTCTCTAGGTAGATAAGGACTCTAACAATAAAATAAAAAAGTAAAGAATGAGTGCTTCATTGAACATTAATTTGAAACTGAAGATACTCTAAAATGAAAAACCTACTAACCTCATTAGCATCATCTAGTTGAACATTTGAAGTAGAAAGAGAATGGAGCCAAAGTATCAAACACAATTTCATTGTCCAAATACTTTCTGGGATGACTGTAGTACCAAATATTCACTTAGATTAATATAAACCACCCACACACTCAAAGGCACGTGGGCCAGTCGCAATCAGACACAAATTCTGTTCCAAACTCTACACAAGCTCTCTGTTAGCCAGGGAGAGCTTGTTCACTAACTCTTTGTAGACTTAAAGGATATATTTAATTCTTCCCATTTACATCTCTAAACCTGATAAACATGACATTTATGCAATAATCTAATAAGCCACTGCTACAGGTCCAAATGAAATTAACACAGTTTGCATTATCCTGTGACACATTAACAAATACATATATGTTTTCAGATATCCAGATGCCTGGCTTCTCTCATTAACAAGATCAGAGGACACAGTGGAAATCTCTCTTTTTTTCCCCCTTTCCCACGTGCCAACTTATTTTTTTTTTCATATCCTGTTAGAAATCCACCAAAACCTATTGCATCCATATATGCTTAGAAAATTGATTGCATTGTATTAACAGCTTATATTTTATTTCATGTGAGCACATGAAAACTATCCAAAAACACTAATGGGGGTATCAATAACATGTCTTATGTAACTGAACTAATCTGGAGTAGGCAGGCACACTAGAGTACACACTGCACATGCTTTCAAATACAAACAGCAATTTTCTTCATCTTTTTATGAGGCTTTTTTTAGCTTTTGCTGCCAGAGGGACATAGAATATGTGAGCACAGAGGGAACAAACAGTAGCTGATACTGCCCAGTGAAAATGCTGCAGGCAAAGAAGTTTGGATTCTCTGGTTATGGATTAGTTTGTGTAACCATTGGCATTCCCTGCAGCTCTCAAGAAATTTGAAATTGATCATTGCATTTACACACTGTGGCACTCGGGTAGGGATGGGTGCAAAGCCAGCACCTTATGTGTCTCAAACAACTACAGTGGCACTGCACCGTGAGAAGCTGCACCACTCTGTACAGAGACAAGTCAATAAACAGTTACTTGGGCCATTGGGTTGTTTGTCAAGTGCAATTACAGGAAAAAACATTTTTGAGACTGCTGTCACAGTTCAAAACAGGTACACGCTGGAATAGAAAGTACATTTAAATGGACTGTAAGAGGCTTGTAATAATATTTTTTTTAACAAAGCAAGGGTTAAATGAGGGCAGGGAACATGTGCATAAAGTAGACAAAGGATAATGACACACACATATATAAATATTAATGCAAATACAATGCTATAGAGTCATAAGAAAGATTGCTCATTGCTGAAAAAAAAGAGACACAAATACGTTGCGGAGTGCATTTATTCCTCGGAGTGTATTCCCCTCGGATTTGAGAATTACCAGCAAATAAAATAACATGACACATTCAAAGAAGACTCTTACAGCCAATGAAATGTTAAAGAGGAGCTATGTGTAGAACATTGTAATGCCTGAGGACATTATAGTCTGTTGTTGGAAGGTAGTCTTGGTCGATTATATTTTTATATGCATGGTTTGTAATTAAATATTAAGTCTAATTTGCAGAATCTTTCCTGGTAATCCACAGCATCCGAGTAAATCTTCAGTAACATCAAATGGCATGACATAATATTACAGTCATTATCAAAATAAAAGTACAGCAGAAGTTCTCGCTTCTAAATTCGTCTTTTTAATATTGCCAGTGGTGCATTGAGTGCACAGTGTAAGGTTTCTAGGTATCTGACAGCGGAGGCTGTTTCAACATTTGAAGTGTTTCATTATGTTTAACTAAAAAGTAAGAGAAAGCTTGTTAGGGAGTTTTTCAAAGAATTATTAGCTTTTTTAACATTAGTCCTTGTAACAGTTCTTTAAGAGCAGAGTTCACAGCCCAATCATCTGACACTTAAAACTAATCACCTTCCTCATACAATCTGTCAACCTTTTACAGAGGCCTCTAGGTGATGGAATAATTGGTTGTGGTTCACTTTCTTCTAGCGGGGAGATGTTGTAGTTCCTCTTTGCTTTTTTGTGCCTTCTTCTCTCTCAGGGTATTTTGGTCTAATTGATGGCAGAATCTTGTGCAAAACAGAAACACTCAGTGACATTATCAGGCAGTGGGTTGACTTTGGTGAGAGCCAACTGTCAACTTGAGCAGATCCCGATAATTGATTGGCTCATTATCCTAACGCCATATTTTCTCTGTGTGAGGCTCAACATTGTTTGGTTGCAGCAACCTATTATTTCACCAGGGGTTTTATTGCCAAATTAATTTGTGAGTTCTTACCAGCCTCATAAGTAACATACTGCACTGTTTAAACACTGCTGATTTTGTTCGTAATTCAATGATGAGAGTGAAAGTGGCTATTAAAACAGTCCAAATAATATCATTATTTTGAATTGGGCAGAATGTCCATGAGGCTTTGGATTTTATAGTTTCTGAACATTTTAGTTGGTCCAGCTGTTATTGACTAGCGCTATCTGTGCTGAGATGCTCTTTCAGAGGTGATCAATAATAAATACTAGCAAAATGTATATTACTTATCACAGTGTATTTTTTTTTTTTTACTCCTAAAGAAAAGAAAGAAAGATATTAATGCTTTTTCTATTTTAGGTGAAAAGTGACTCTGTCAGTTAAAGCATGTGAAACATGTATTTTCACCTATTCAGATCCTAATTTACTCCATCATTCTGCACATTCCCCACATACAATGATCGCAAGCCGGCCACTATCTTCATGAATCCCTCATCCTCTTCCCTACAGTGACAAAATGTAACCTTTGGGAGGAACTGACCCATCTCCTCAGGAACAGTCAGCACAGACAGCAAATTCACAGAGACTAAGTCTTTTAAGAGGCAGCAAAAGGGCACTGCCTTGTTCGGGGTATGCCTGGATGGGGGTTGGTCCGCATGTAGTTCACGAATGTCAAACCCTCGGAGCTTTGCCTGCTCACCGTTTGATAATTGGTCATCTATCTACTCTCCTGTGATCACCAGTTTAGTTCCAGCTCCATGCGTCAGTCATTTATTTCTGGTCTCATTGGCGCTTGTTTGTTTCCAGTTGTGTAGTCAGCTGTTTACTTCTGGTTGTATGATCAGAAATTTATTTCTGGTGCTGCAGTCAGTAGTTTATGACTGGTCTCAAGGACATTGCAGTGGATTTGTAGCACTGCAGCTGATTTTATTAATTGGCCTTAGACTTACTTAATGCACTGGAAACATTGTGTTTTGGTCATAAATTCATACGGATGAGAGAGAAAGAAACCCCATTTGTGCTCGCTCTCTCGTGCACTCTCTCTTTCTCTGTGTGTATATATAGATATAGACAGAGTTATATTATAAGTGTGTGGTATGTGTAAATGCACATTTGAACGGAACATTTTCTGCTTTTCTGCTTCCATGCCAGCAAACAAGCATTTCTGTATCCTCCTGCAATACTGCAAGTCCCTTCAAGTAGGAGAGTAGTCGAGGCTGTGAAACACAAATGGAAAAGCAGAACATAAAGCCATGCCTTTCTTTTCTTTTTCTTTTTCTTTCTTTCTTTTTTTTTTTTTTTTACTATCCTTTGCTTGTTTGTTTGTATTGCAGTGAGTAAGCTCTGGTTGCAAAATTAATTTGGGAGAGACACCCTCATGTGCAATACTGAATGGAGCCATAAGAGCCGAGTGGGATCATGACAGATTGAGTCAGCTCTATTCACGGAGAGAATGAAATAGGTAGTTGCTTCCATATTGACAGAAAATTGGGTTGATCTTGAAATTTATGTGAGAAAAAAGCAATTCAGTATAAATATTATTGAAATTTTCAGAAATTTGGGTATAAAGTGGTAGTGGTGATGGTGGTATCACCCAAATTTCAATCTCACAACATTCATGTGTTATGGAAAAACAATGATCAACTGGTAATGGGATATTATTCTCTTTTAGTAAACAACTTTATTAAACCCACTGCTTTAAAATCACCCTGGGGAAAGATTTCAGTCTTTCATTTACATATAATGATTGGTTCAACTTATTGAATACCAAAATGGTATTCAAGGGAGAGAAGAACAGGATTCATTTCACATTTAATCATTAACCAATTCTATGGAACTCCTCACACTGTTTAAACTCCATTTGAGAAAGCATCTCCATGATAGGTTTATAGTTACCATTCAGGATTGGTTTGAAAACACTGTAATACAATAATACTGATAGTCATCCAGTTTGTGTTTGACACCCCAGCCCATGCTTAACATTCACATGAGACAACACAGGTCAAGCAGCACTTATGTTCAGCTGGATGCTAGTTTAAAGCTACTATAATTAATATTTAATAGCAAAGGAAAGGATGACTGTGCAGCATGAAAGGGGCTGATCAGAGAGATGGGCCAACAGGGAATTATTAGACTGCAGTTCATTGTAAGCATTGTTATACTTTTTTAGCCTTTTTTTGAAAAATCTGAAACTTTGCTGTTTTGCTTCATGTGCTGCAAGCATCTGTTTCAGTGAGAAGAACCAGCTAAGCAATACACAACAGAGAGACAAAGTCAGATAAAAGGTGCTGAACACAGTGGAGCATTTAGTATAAAGAGAAAGACATTTCCCTCAGGATGGTAGAAGCCAAGAAAAAGCTTAAAAAAAAAAGAAAGAAAGAAAGAAAGAAAGAAATAAGAGGAATAGTGGATAAAAGCTAGTTTGGAACCATCAGGTTTTGTTACTAGTAACCTATAGCATCAAAAACTAGTCTAACTGAAAGTCCTAGATGTACGTATTTATGCATTTTATATTTTCATAATAAGCGGGAAACCAATTACACTAACACAACTTACATTATTATTTAGGCAAACACTATGCTATTTTCACCGTGCCGTAGATACAATGATTAGTTACATTATGCATTATGACTATGAAATTTAATTTATTTTTTTTATGTTGACAAGGCAAATTGTTGTGGCAATTGTTTTCTATTACGAGGTGATTGCACAGTTGTCTGGTAGGAGGCAATCTGTCCCCAAACATTCACAGTCCTCGGACTGACTGCAACCACTGTAGGACAAGTTGGCAAAGGTTTGCAAATGACTGCTGCCTGATTTTTAAACACAAAAAACTGCCAGCACGTTGCAGTCTGAGTCAGTCTGCACTAATCTCTGCGATACACCCCTATGCAATAGGGAACTCAACTCAGCTAGTTATATTCTGACTATATTCTGGTGACATTCCCACAGCGCTGTGAAATAGTACTCACCCCCATTCTGATTCTTATTCTTTTGCATTTTTCTTACACATTTTTTCAGATCAGCATACACTTTTTAACATTACACAAAGATAACCCAAGTAAATCCAAAATGCAATTTTCAAATGAAAAAAATGTAAACACACCTGGTATTTGTAAAAAAAAAAAAAAAAAAAAAGTAATTGCCCCTAAACCTAATAAGTAGTTATGCCTTGGCAGCAATTAAGCATTTGTGACAATTCTCAGTGAGTCTTTCACATCGCTGTGGAGATGATTTAGAGGCAAAATTTGCTGGTATGTTTCAGATAAGCCCATGTGTGCCTAAGCTTCAGGGCATTAACTGATGACCAGACAGTCCTTCAGAATTCTTTTGGTAAAGAACAGAAGTCATTCAAGTTTCATTAGTCACGGCAAGTTCTTCAGGTCCTGCAGCAGTAAAATAGCCCCGGGTCATCACACTACCACCATGTTTGACAGTTGTTATAATGTTCTTTTTATGAAATGCTGGTAGTTTTACACCAGATGTAACCGGGCTCAAACCTTTCAAAAAGTTCTACAGCTTTGACAGTGATCAGGCCTGGGTGTGTTTAGTGTTACTTGAACTCATGCAGTTACTTTTTCACATTGCGACAGGTAGGTCTGAATAGCTTTTTTCCCTTGATAAATGAAACCATTATAGCAAAACTACATTTTCTGTTTTCTCAGGTTATCCTTGTTAATTTTTAGAATTTGTTTGATAATCTAAAACATATAAAAGTAACAAAAACGCAACCACTTTTTCATAGCACTGCAGTATGTAAAGCCATTCAAATGCAAACTGATAGCTGACTATTCTGTCTCACTACCTTTTTATCGCTATCTTGACTCACCAAAGTAATTTAAAGTCAGCAACTGACCATAAGTAGTTTAAACCAGCATTTCACTAAGTATGTTTCTTTAGGGGTTTTTTTTGTTTGTTTGTTTCTATTTTTTTCTTCATATCAATGTATTTGATCAATTAAATATAATCACAAAAACAGCATGTTTAATGAAGATGACAAAGCAGTTATTTGACTGTTTACGCAACTGTTTCAGATGAAAGAAAAGCTCATTTAAAGGGCACTGCAGAACATTATTATTTCCATTTTTGCATAAAAAAGATAATTGTTTTCAGAGAGTTTTTAAGCTGGAGTTAAGAAAACACCACAAACTGTCAGCCAGTGGCTAAGACATAATAGTCAGTTTTATCTTCTTCTTCTCATATTTTGCTAATACTAGTGTCACAAAAAGCTGTGAAATTACCAAATAAGTGTCGACTGGAAAATACCTGCTTCTTCATGAAGACACTGTCATTTTACAAGTTCACCGAGCTTCATCTGTTCTGGGACAAAATTAGGGACATTGGTATCATGAAAATTCAACTGACAGGAAATTCATTCACTAATGAAATAGACAAAAGAACTAATCGCTTGTTATCTAAAATGTAGCCCAGAGTGGTTTTAAAAAGTACACTGGCCATGTATCGCTTTCCTGGTTTCTTTCAGCTATAATGAAGTCTCTCATTCAGTTGAGTGATCCCACTTTCAAAATCGTTTTTTTCAGACATACCTAATTAGACTTCACAACCTCTCACCGTCAATCTTGTCTAATTAAAGGTCTCTCATTCTTCCCCTCACCTCCTGTGTCTAGTACTCATCAAATAAAGGTCTCAGTCTTTCTTTTCTTTCAGCTCCCAACTAAATAAACCCAATTCCTCTTCTTTCATGTCTTTGGTAAATTAGAAAATCTGTAATTGAATATCACTGTCTCCCTCCTTAGGCTCTAAGCATGCAGTAAGCTACTTCAACATACTTCTCACCTTAGTTCTCAGCCAGTAAGGTTTTCTTACTTGTTTACTTCCTCCCTGCAACTCTAGTGTTCTTTTTCAGAATGTTTAAGATTTGAACATCTTATATCTTTCCTGCTTCACTGCAGAAGGTTCTGGTTGCGTCTCGGGAGGTCTCTCTTTTGTTGCCTTAGACATATGGGACGCAAATCTGTTCTACGAAGAAAACTGAACTGCACTACATCTTATCTTCTGTATAGTTTTTCCCCGTTGTGCAGCCTCTAAAAGAACACAACAAATGTAAAACACATCATTTTTTTTTCACAATATGTAAAATTCTCAAATTTTAACTGTGCATGATGTCTCTTTCCATTTCTTTTGGATTTAATGGAACAGAAACACAAGATACATTTTTCTAACACATATGCAATGTATTTAAAAGGGTTATGGAACAACAGAAATGCAAATGATGTTGTCAGCGGTTCTGTTTTCATATTTTGTTTTCATTATCAAAGACTCCATATTTTCTTTATTACTCAAATATAAATGTGTACATATGTGACTTTTACTGCAATTTTAACTGCAACACTATTATCCCCAAAATGTATTTGGATTTGGCTTTGTTTTGAATTTCATTTTAGTTAAAAAAAAGATTATATATATATATATATATATATATATATATATATATATATATATATGAAAGAAGTTGTGTCTTTAGTGGCTTTGTGAATGCATGCACACCTCTGACCATGGGTCACAACTAAACTTTTGCTTGTTTACTCAGAAGCAATCCCTCGAGGTTTCCACTTCATGCTGTGCAGGTGTTGGGGGCATGGTCGGGGGTAGCTGTAGCTTGAGAAGTTGGAATGTAATGCTGGGCTGCAGCAGCTGCTCACGTCCTTGAGCCTGGTTGTTTATCTCCTACTGAGCAGCAACTATCTGAGGAAACTGATGTAGTCTATCTGGCTGCCAAGTGCGATGTTTAACTTCACGTTTCCTCCCAATGGATCTATTTAAGATTGAAGATGTTTTAATTTTGTGCTGCCTAATGAGCCTGAATTAGGTTTTTGCTAATGTATTTGCTTGCCCACTTATCGAAAGATAACTTTTTTTTCTGATTGAACTTTCTCAAAACTTTGGGAGTGCGGCGTATCTGAAGGCAAATTCACAAAAGAGGCAATATGGGCTGCAGCGAGAAAAGTTGAACAGTTGGGGACACTGCTTGCCAAACACTGAGTTTCAAGACATCCAGACTTATTTGATTGCCGAGCATGTGAGTATTTCTGGAAGTGCACACAAGAATTTTGAATTCGTGTGTGTGCTTAGCGGTAGCAAAATCTAGTCATGATAACTCATTACACAGTATTTAAGGAAATCTTAAAACAGGGAGGAAATGTGATTGTGGTTGAAGAGATTTCACTGCAACACCTGCTTTGTTTACTAGGATTACAATTTGCTGTTTGGATTCACTCGTCTTCTTAGCCGGACGGAAAGTTTGTAAAATGAGCAAAATGTCTTTAAATACAAAACACATGTGCACAGAAAATGACAGAAAGAGATTTTTGCACAGTGTGAAGATGCTCGGAGGCACAGATGATAGTTTTATTTCAAAAAACAACCCAAAAACAACACAAGTCACACATTATGTCAAGCTTGATCTGTAAAAAGTGGAAAATGAGTTGGTTTTTTTCCGCAAGTTTTATTGTTATAAAATTTCAGCTCACATTGAAAAAATATTCAAATTATACTGTTTCACACAGTGTGTATATGTGTATATTATCTATCTATCTATCTAACTTTTTAAATGTATAAATAAAAAAGTGAAGACTTTTGTACTCTACCTGTAAGAGTTCAAACATTTCACTTTTGCTGTTGCTTTCCGCCCTACAAATTGTATTGCATCAGTTAAAGACTGAAGTAAGAAAGAAAGAAAAAGGAACATAGCCCTCTGCAGGTAATCTTTCCTCAGAAACTACTCATTTGTGATCTTTTCTTAAACCAGTGCTTAAACTAATTCTGCAGCTGTCAGACCATAAATCAGATCTTGTTAGAGTTGGGCTACATGACACACTGCCAGAGGGAACATTTTTTATCCAATGCAAATCTTGTCACGTTTACTGTAATTTGAAAGATCACCTATTATACAGTATGAAGTTATTATCAACACCATATGCCACAATGATTAGTTGTTTAGAAAGTTGTTTAACAGTGTAGTGAATTTCAAAAATGTCAATTCCATAGCTGCCAATAGGACATATTTCACTTTCATAATGAGACGTTCTTTCACACTCGGCTAAACCTGTATTTCCCCTCCGTACTCTTAGGAGATGAAGGCCATTTTTACACTCTTTGGCCATCACAGTAACAGTCAAGAAGATTTGACAAGCATGGCAGGTTTCTTCTTCACAGCCTAGAAATGGAGGGCAAGAAAGTTGCAACTTCTGAAGCCAATTACTTAAGTTTTGCCTGTTTTCTTTCATTCGCCTCTCACAGGAAAGTACGGAATGAAAACTTCCTACAGTCCTCTTATCATATGGTAATAATGTGCCATGCCCCGCATGATTTTACATGCCAAGTCATCTTCACATCATTTATTTTCTTTATTTTGCAGGCCATTCTAATCTTCCTCCGAAAGAAAGGTACTTAGAGGATCTGTCTGAAGAATAGCTGGTTTCTGTGCAGCTGAAGTGTGCCAACAGGGAACATTTACTCAGAGATTCTTTGCAGTGTTTAGATAAGACTTTGGATGCTGGTGACAAATCAAATGCATGTCTGTGGGAGTGGGAGAGGACAGCAATACAGCCAATCATGCAAAGCTGTGTTGCCTCTCTGCCAAAATGAGATTCATATTGAGAGTGAATAGCTGTTTTCTGGGGAAAAAAAAAAAAAGCACCACTGAATAGTACAAAAATATCCACTGAAATGTTAAAAAAAAAAGCATCAATGCCAAATATTTGTGATCACAATAAAACTAAGCAAGCAAGTATTAAAAAAAATAAGATTTTAACTCTACCAGAACTGTCCTATTTAACACCACACGTGAAATAAATCAAAACACATCCAAGTGTAGGATGCAAGCAATTTGCACTCATACTAGATGTTAGTTTAGCCTCATGTTAACCACAGTTTTCAGTTTTATTTTATTTTATTTTTACTTCAGATAGTTTAAAAGCACAAATACAGTGTTTGTAGCTTCATAATGAAATGTTCTAGCTCAAGGTCTGTGACTCTGTCAAAGGGCTAAAGTTAAAATGACCTCCTTCTCAATTTTGCGTGTTGGTGTGTTGTTCCAGTAGCCAGAGGGGATACAGTGAAAGAACGGAGGAGGACAAGCCAGATGCAATCATCTGTCTGTGTTTTCTAGTATTGCAACAAAGAGTCTCTCATCTTCTGTGAGAGCAGTTAGGAAAATTATGGCTGTGCTTCGAACAAATTTTAAGTACTTGCAAAAAATGGTATTCTATATGTAGAAGAAATTTGCCAGGATTTTTGGCACTAAGTCCATTATGATCAGAAACTTGATAGAAATATTCAAATACTGTCAAAATATTCTTTCTTCAGCAGTATTATTTTGTTTGATAATTCATTGTATGTGTATATTTTGATATTACATCCACAAAGGATTATTATTCTATTCTATTCTATCATACAGGTGAGCAAATGAGATTAAATAACGTAGTGTAAACATTACATGAGTTAATTTAAGTAACTACAGCAAACAACTGAATGTGCAAAGATGCATTCAAATGTAGTCTGCTGTATGTGCTCATAAAAAAAATAAACAATGGCTGTAGTTTTTCGTTGCCTACACATTCAATACTAACAGAAAAATACATGTAAATGATATTTGTGCAAAGAAAAGAACAAAAATGCTTGATTTCTAATCTAATGAGCATTTTTGTTTTTTAAAACTGAATACATAATTCACATCACCCCAAAGGTGTTATTCCATTTTATTCTACATCATAATCTGACCTTGACTGGTCTAGATACTACAGCCTCAGTTCGCACCTCAACATGAAGGACTTGTCACATGTCAAACATCCACCTGGATGTTTAGATTAATTTGCCTTCTTTATCCTGTAACATCATCCATCACAATATTAAGCAGCTTTTTGTTTCTTTTTAAAAAGTATAATTTCAGATATATTGTTTGTCACAAAACTGAACGCGAACGAGACATATCTTTGCAAGTGAAAACACCCAACTGCATAGCTCAATAAGTTTGATGAATCATCACCATCACAACACAACAATGTCTGTTGTGTCATATAGATGTCTGTTCAGCTTTACTCAAATTGATTGATGGATGACACTAATAAAGCTGCAGTCTGTTCTCTTCTTGATCAGACTGTCACACAACTTGTCACTTTTAATTTTGAGTCCCCCCATTCGCCAGTCAGTGTTATGATTTAGTAGCAAATGCCTGCCATGCCATAAAGATGGTGATAAAAGTCCCCCTTTCGTCAGCAAGTTTTAATAATATAGCAGTATTCTCTCACAAGCCAATAGCATTTAAATACAGTATACCGTTGCAACATTAAATTATTATCACACACATTGGATTTGATGGGAATAAAGCTATCAAAAATTATGACTTGGGTTTTGTTCAGTCAGTGAAACCTATTGCATATGTGAATGTTTATGCGGCTCAAGAGGGATGCGCATGGAGTCTGATGTACTGACTCAGTTGGGTGGGTGGGTGGAATTAGAATGGGTTGAGCTCACCAGATCTCTTTAGCACACTACTCATCTATGCTTGAAGCTGGTAAAATGAGAGTAGATGAATTGCTAAAATGAAACTGATATGAAATGTATATAAAAAATGGACACGGACAAGTTTCTGGGTCTGAAAAGCACAGCCAGTCAACAAGTGTACTAAACCTGTATTTGTTTTAAAGAGCAACAGAGAGCAACAGTATACAGGAAATAATTTTCTAAGAGTTTATCGTCACAAATAGTGTGTTTCATATCTTAATCAATACATTTAATAAATAATAGACCTGGTTAAAGTAAAAAAAAAAAAAAAAAAAAAAAAAAAAAGAGATTAAGGGTCAGCCGGTGCTGTTATGGGGAAATTGCTACTGTATGAGTGCCCAGTGTCCACCAGCACCAGAACCACCAAACACAAGAGGGTGATGGTTAGGAAGCTTAAGGTGAAATTACAAACAAATGAGTGAACTCCCAGTGAATATGTGCTCCTACAAATCTCAAATGAAACTGTTGCCGACAGATCCTATAATGCAGATGAATGCAAAAAATAAAAAGTGGCAATATATGGGATTCTTCTGCATTGATTTTCAGCCTTTAAAAATGTCCATTGCAAGCCCAACATTGCTACAGTTGTCCAATAGTCTTTTGTTTTAAGATCATATATTGCATTTTAACCAAACTATATAACTATTGTCTCTATCTGCATTTAAATAACAAAAATAGCCTACGAAAGGGAATATACTGAAATAGAATGTCAAGTCAGATGACACTGCCCGGCAGAGTTGCTTTATGAGTCATGGTGTTTCCTCACCTGCTATTTCCAGTGTTTTACATCGATTGATGTCAGTTCTTTTTAATTATAATCTTGAGGCTATGTCGGTTCCTCTGTGTCTGTTTTGAGTGTGGAGAGACATTGTTGACACTGTTGTCTGAAAACTCTGAATATTTTTGACTCAGACTGGCACAGCAGACCAAAACATACACACAGAGTATGCACTGTCAACTCAATATTGACAAAAAAAAAACCCTTACAAAAAAATAAATAATAAAATAAAAAGCATGATATTTTACTGAGCGCAATCTCACTGGATAATAAAGCCTGTTTGTGACATTTTAAAATGGGCCAGTTATTTTATTATAGACTGACAGCTAGTAACTATTCTGACACAGTCACTAACCTTTTGTCGAACATGTAGACCCAAATCATGTTTTTGACCTTTCTCTCATTTCATACATTCTGACAGTCCGCCTCATGCTGTCAATATTTAGTTTAATAAAGATTGTTTTGTATTGTTCCTTGCAAATCAATCAAGACAAAGCCTCTCTCATTGCACCATTTCTTCCTATCTGTAGTAATTCAATAAAACTGTCTGCTTTTTTGTTATGATTTCCAAGTATTTTTTTTTGTGTGTGTGTGTGTGTGTGTGTGTGTGTGTGTGTGTGTGTGTGTGTGTGTGTGTGTGTGTGTGTGTGTGTGTGTGTGTGTGTGTTTGATATAACTCATTGTGCATCTGCTGCCCTTCTAGTTTGACTGCATAGACTTGACTGTGATCACTCATTTGAAAGAAAAAAAAACTGAAAATGTGAAAGCTGTTACTGAAATAATACATTGTAGTGAAACAACAGACAGCTTTGAAAAAAAATAGATACCTGCTCTTGTCTGTCAGGCAGACCTGCGAGATGATTGTTGAACCTCATCACGGAGAACATTTGTTTACACAAATAGATGCTTCCAAACATCCTCAGCACGCAGGCAGCCTTAAGGCGGAGTTGTGGTATTGTGTCTGAGATGAAAGGGGCAAACTCCTTTGCCTCCAGAGATTCAAACTTGGCCCTCAGTGGGCTGTTCCACTGTAATTAATTCAGCTCTATGTGTCAGTATTTTGGAAAACTCTCTCTTGCGTCGACTGCAGATGGATTCGTAAAACTTTCAAAAGTTTATTTATGTGCATCAAGGTTTGTAAACCAATTCCTAAATTTGTACCTTTCCTATTGCGTTTGGCTCTCCTAGTGAAGGCAGTTTTGTCTGAAGTGCCTTTTACTGCAGCATGCATATTCATGAATGCCCAGTTTGTGTCCTTCCAGTGTTACATTTAGATGTTAGGGGTATGGAAATTCTCTGTTACAACACATAGAAAAGACAAACTGCTTCTGCTTTTATTCGCCAGCTCTACAACAAACATTTTCCTTACCAGCCATGAAACTGGTAATATCCTCACACATTTCATACAATCCGAGCAACGCTCAAAGCAAACATGACTTCTCCATTCTCTCCTTCAGGTAATGCCCCATTTCAATTATACACTTACTTTGTCAGCTCTTTATTCATTTATTTATTCAGGGTTTTTTTTGTTTTGTTTTTTTTACATTCCCAGGTGTTACATGGACCATTCTGTTGCTTGATTTTTTTTAAATTTGTGGTCTCTGATGAAAAATATACCTGGCACAGGTAGTGATGTTAAGAACATTAGGGTTTTGGTATTTATAGCTTGTGTTGTTTGGTGGATGCGATAGTAGGGCGGGGTTGAGGGGTTATGCATGCTATGGCTGCTCACTGGTACAGCAGCTACAAACAGTGACACTGTGTGCAAAAAAAATGTGTGTGGCTGCCTACACCCTCTCTAGGCCAGCAGCAGAGGCACTCACACTGCTGGGAATTGGCCATACTAAACTGGGAATTTGCAATGGGCTGGGTGCCATCTGTGCCTCCAGTTTCAGAGTTGAAAGTGATGATAATTATGATATTACACAAACTAGGAAAAAATAATAATAAATAAATAAATAATTCTACTTGCGTTTCAGTGCCAGGGTAATAATAATCAGAGTATGTGTATTTTATGAAGTGAGTCACTAATTTATAGTGGTCTCTCCTTTATAGATAAGGCTGTCATTGAAGCTTGATGTGAGTGAGACACTGGGGGTAATCTAATGCAAATGTGTATGTCTTGTTGGCAGGCAAGCAGCCACCTCTAATATTCCTGCGGTGTTGTTTTTGGCACAGCGGCAGCACAAACATGTTGCCACGGAAGTGGCTACTTCTACTGTAATGTATTTACTGTCTAATTTGTGTCTCAGTGAGAGACCATATATCCTGTTTAGGGAGTGACACCTCTCCTCCTCCACTTTATGGAGCGGTGCAGGCATTTGATGGGGACTTGAACATGCTGTGCTGATGGATGAGCTTGTCAAGGCAGCCCCATGATGCTCTCCTCCCCACAATGCGCAGGACTGGAGAAGCTCACTCATATAGAATAGCATAGCTCAAAAGATGGTTAATAACGCATTCACCACACCTGAAAATAATCCTCTTAACAGTATAAGTGTCGTGGGTGAGGAATTCTTTACAGTTTACAGGCAGGTTCAGTGTCACTTTTTATACATAGTTAAAAAAAAAGAAAGGAAAAAAGTATATATATGACATTTGGCAAAAAATGCTAATTTATTGTGTTGTGACAACTTACTTTTTTATACTGATAAACACGCCTAAGGTTGAGGGTGTACGTATGTCAACAAGCTGTTTTTTTAAACACTCATTCTTGCCTTCACTAGTCTGCCGTGTACAATGTTGAACACTATTCCTTTAATGTCAGCTTTTCAGCTTGAGACTGAGAGTTTGATTCCCTGAGGCAGAAGTTCTGAATCGCTGACAGGTGTTTCAAAGTGTTCAATTTGTGGATGTTCTAAAACAAATTCTTGAAACACTGTGCTCTAATACATCTCTTTGAGAGACTTTCTGCACTA